>NC_140963.1:97747180-97807180 GCF_056783735.1 Eptatretus burgeri
AATACTTTAAGCCAGTCATCTTGCTTAAAGAATAAATGAGACATTGTTAAAAGAAGCAAACACAAAAGTGTTTTGCATCAGTCACTGCCTGGTCACAGACAGGAACACGCTAGCCTAACATCAGAGGTGAAAAGGCTTCCATCGACCACGCAAAATCAAATATCATAAAACACGAGTTTCCTGGCTAACCATACACAACTACAACAAAGCCATATCTTTGAAAAGAAAAGGCAAAGAATTGTGCTAACCATGCAGGGTTTAAAAGGAATAGAAATGAAAGTCAACTCCAAAGGCCCACTTTCAGGTGTAGGCCTTTACAGGGTTTCAGTTAGGAGTAGCTTTCAAGCAAAAGTTGGTGTGAAAATGGAGTGTTGTGCTCTGTAATGTCTAATTATGGAAGGGAAGATCGAATAAACTTGTCTCTTTGGTCTTCTGCTGGGTCAGCTGTTGAGATCTTTTATTTATATTTTCCTTCAACTCTGTCGTTGGTATTTGTGTGTGTGTGTGTGTGTGTGTGTGTGTGTGTGTGTGTGTGTGTGTGTGTGTGTGTGTGTGTGTGTGTGTGTGTGTGTCTGTCTCTGTTTGTCTGTTACTTTTGTCCTGCAACATCCGGATCCATTCTTCTACTCACTCTTCCATGAGCCTCGACTTTTTTTTCTCCAAAAAAATCCATTTTTGAAACCAAGGATGTCCAATGCATAGCTATGCTTTGATGGCAGGGTCAGAGGCTGCAAGCACTTTGACCTTTTCTGCATCTCAGGCTGATGCAACAAATCCACCTTTCCCATTTATGCAAGTAATGAAAGCTTCCGGTGTGGCAAAGATACTGGTACCAAAGTTGGAAATCATTCCATACCTCCTGTCTTGAAAATGGCATTGTAATCTCTTTTTACAGATTGCAAGGAACATTCTTCAAAACACCTTACACTTTTGTGAGTTTAAGAATGTATTTTTGTCATTCGAAGCAGAGTTCGATGCACAAAGACACAATGGCCAAGACAGGTCCTAAATCTCACATACAAAGTACATATATTCATCAGCAAAGAGACATATCCTGAAATTGATTAAACCACAATCTGCTCCCCATTTCCCTCCAATCACATCTGCACATTGAACCTGCTAACGGCATTTTTACTGAGGCTAGTACACCTGCTCCCGAGGGGAGCAACAGGAAGGGCCATCTTATTATCCTTTCTGGGGTATATCGATTACAGTAGATCTACAGTCATATCTGTTAGTCTGTGGGAATGTGATAAACATATTGTTACGAATTCGCGCCCGCCGGCGTGCGAGCAGCCGCGTACCTCTAATGGCAGCGGCATCGCCCACCGGACAGACAATTCAGTCGTGACCCTCCTGGAACTATCACCAGGAACCAGTCACGGGTGGGGGTTTAACCTCACCACAGCCCAGTCCACATTCTACCCGCGCGAAATAGGGTGAATCGCCGAATGTCGATATACCTAAGTACTCGCGCAGGTAACCTACTGAGGGGCTGCACCGCGCCCCAGATCGGCTTAGGACACGAACCGCTTAAGCGGTCCGTTCCGTTCTAAAGCGATAACCGAGCGAGTATTATCGCCGACTTCGACGGATCCGATCCTCCTTACCGGGTGTTTAAAACCCAACTAATTATTCCACGATGCAAGATGGCATTTTCAACGGGGAAAAGACGCAACGAACTGGGAACATTCAAACAAAGCACATTTATTACAAGCACACGTATATACAGCCAAGGCAGTCATGCAATATTCAGGCGAGAAGCAAAAGCAATACAACCGAATATGATTATAATCTACAGTCACTTATACAGTCGTTACTTAACAGGACACAGTGCCACAGCATGCATAGAAAAACAAAAGGAAAGACCTCCCCATAGGCAGGGAGGTAGACAGGGTCCGGGGACCTTTATAACGCAGGACCTGGAGGACCGAACGGGTCCCGCGAGACCGTGGCCGGTTACCTGCACCCTCAAGGTGCCTCTGTGGTCGGCGAGTCGCGATGTCCCGCTCCCTCGACTGTCGGCGTGGTCGCTCCTGGTTCCGGGCCTCCCACGTGGCCGGGAAGCTCTCTCCGGTGCTCCTCGTCCGGACGCGCAGGTCCACCACACAGCTGGCACTGCTGCGCCTTCCATCCGCGTCTCCCAGCAACAGGTCGCTCACAGGACCACGAGCGCAGGAACCAAGCGAGGAAGAAGAAGAGGAATTGGACCACCGGGGAGACAGGGCAGGAGAGACGCATGAACCACGGAGAGAGGGTGAGCCTCGCGTGCGGTCCGCCCTTTATAGCGTGGGGCTCCGCCCTTCGCCCCACCCCGTTTTCGGCTCCACCTTCCTTCGAGAAGCTTCTCGAAAAGGAGCGTGCCCTCACTCCGACCACCTCACTCCGTGCATCCACCAATCGGAAGCGAGCTGCCCTGCCCCCTTCCCTTCACACCAGCCTCGGAGAAAAAAGGCGGTAAAACCCGTGCGTCATCGCAGTTCTTTCCTTGGCGCCTTTGTTTGACGTTCTCGGACAGTTTCCGACGCGGAAACCGTCGTAGCCTGTTCCGTGGAGGATGGCATTTGGAAGCGGACGTAGTGGCGAAGATGGTGGTGGTTGTTGTGATGGTTATTGTAGCGTGGTTGGCGTTGTGGCGTAGTTGGTGGCGGTTGTTTGTGTGGAGGTTTGTTGCGTGCTTGGCGCTGTGGCGTACTTGGTGGCGTTTGTTGTTTGCCTGGTTCAAAATAACGATAGATAAAGAAAAACGGCTATCTCAAAGGGTCGCAGCCCGGTGATCACGAATAAACCCCTCTAAACAACGGTGGGGAAAGCTATCTGAACACTCGCTTACCGGCACAGCTAATCTGAGGAACCTTTATGGTGTTCTGCGAATTTCCACAGCCGTAACAATATAATGCCTCAAGAAAGTCGGATTTCCTCCCTTTCAGTTGAGTGTTAAACAGCAGTAGTGACTGTTTAAAAGCGTAATCATACATGTTTGTGGTTTATAATATTTTTTTTATTTCCGGTAGGGGTGCACCACAAAATTCCACGATAAGCTATTTATACGTATTAACATGGCATTTGTACTAGGAGAAAAATCCCCTTGGGGAGAGGGGATATTATTAGTCTCAATATTGTTTTGTAATAACATTAATATTATGCTTTTATCATGAGCGTTGATTTTTGTGATTAGAAGCAGCCTTGGAAAAACGCCATGATAAGCTATCTATACGCCTTAAAACGGATTTCGCCCAAGGCAAAAAACCTCCTTGGGGAGTCGGGCAAATGAAGTCGCCACAACCTCCATCACGTGACACTTTGTTTTCTTCTCAAGTTTGGTTGAGATTGGATAAGTAACGACCGAATGTATCGCGATCAGATGAACAGACAGACAGACAAACAGACACCAAATTGCATATTTTAGTATGATGAACTCAGGTGACCTGGCCAAAATAACATACATTCTAGTTTTGAAAAGCAACAGGTAGTCACTACAAATATTTATCTATGACAACAAGACTAGAGTTTAGGACGAGCAAGTAATAAACAGTCCTAAAGAAATCAACAACTCGATGAAAACCAAACATGCCATGCATTCAAAACTGCAATAACAGCATAAACCATAAACTGAAACCAGAGACCCAGCAACATGAGCAACACCAAAGAGAACAAGTACAATGCTTTCACTGATTTGAGAAGGGTTTACAAAACATAAATCCACAGGTCAGTGAAACGCCTAACCATCACCATGCACTCTGTGAACCTAAAAGATCTGCAATAACGATCTGGCCAGAGTTTATTTGTGCTTATTGAGAAATTTGTTGTCATATACTGTACTGTAGATAATGAAGTAATACTGTAAAGGACCATTCATTTATTACGTACACAAATCTGGCAGAATTTTTACTTCCAAATAAATGCCTCTTCCGTTTCGTCCCCTTGCTCCGTATTCACTATCCTCTTCCCCAATGACCCTACTCTCTTTTTCCTCCAACAATTACAAACACCTTTTGCAAAGGTGAAAAGTATGTGTGTATGTATGTTTATGTTTGTGCAGTATGTACTGTATATAGTATTTTTATCCCCCGCCGCGTGGCGGAAGGGGGATATTGTTGTCACCCGGGTCATCCGTCCGTCCGTCCGGCTGTCCGTCCGTCCGGCTGTCCGTCTGTCCGTCCGTCCGGCTAGCTGGGCGTCAACATTTATTCAATGGCGGGGGATTCCCCATCTCTGATGGGTATATTTTTTAATTATTATTACTATTATTATAATTACTTATTTATTTTTATCCCCCGCCGTGTGGCGGAAGGGGGATATTGTTGTCATCCGGGTCGTCCGTCCGTCCGGCTGTCCGTCCATCTGTCCGTCCGGCTGGCTGGGCGTAAACATTTATTTCAATGGCAGGGGATTCCCCATCGCTGATGGTTATATTTTTAAATTATTATTACTATTATTATAATTCATTATTTATTTATTTTGTTTTTAATAATTATTACTATTATTATAATTATTTATTTATTTATTTTGCACTCACTGTCGACTTTATATTTCTCTCGCCGAAATAAAAATCAGTACAAAATGAACACTTATTGAGGTCATTGAAACTTAAGGAGCTCGATGCTTATACCGCAAATGCACCTGCTTCGATCTAGTCTCAAGGATGGGTAGCCATCACAAAGTGCTTACAAACTAAAGTTCAGCGTTCTCACCATATTTCTGCATGAAGCAAGAGAACAGAACAAACTTTTGTGCAATTCACCTCAAAAGAGAATATTGAAGTATTTGACGAGCTTGCATTTTATGCATGCAATGATTAAACAAAGTGCTGTTGTATGTTATTACTATGGCTACCCTATTTTTGAAATAATTTTCCTTGATAATATGGGTGACAATTCAAAAAGTTTTGCAATTAAATCTCCAGTTAAAAGTGTTGCGCTGTAAGCTAATGCATCACAGTGATGCAATTGGCAATATTTCAGGCATGCCATTTAATTTCTGTTGTCGTATTGTATGTAGAATTATAAAATTCTTATATATCTGTGTGAGAGAATGGAATTAATTATACATATGACCTCCTTTTGAGAGGAAATGCTTTCAACACACGGTGACTTCAGTTTCACATCCATGAAGTTACCTTCAGTATTTGTTATAGAATTTAAAGCAACTTACACTAACTGTGATCTTCATCTCTTTCATCATTAAAAATTTAAATGAATAAATTGGGCATACTCTAAATCACACGGAATGAAACATTTTTAATGACAGTGCCAAAAGAAAGAATGAAATATTTAAAGAACTAAATTTTGAAGACCTCAACGTTATTGGTAGACCCTTAATTTTGATGATGTCAGCAATCTTGTGACTGTTAATGACTGAATCGTCCATCCTTGAAGCCCTGCCTGGTTGCATTATGCTTGCTAACTGCATGATTCTGTTAAAAATTTTAAGAAAGGCTTGGCTTCCATTTGTTGTGCTTTTGCTCTTGTTCGCAATGGCAGTTGGTCTAAAAGTCTTTCACTCCCGATTTCTCCTGTTGGCACCAACTAATGCTATCAAAAATGAGTGACTCATTTGATGGTATCAAATACACTATTCCATGGTGTTCTTGAGCAAGTCCTTGAAATTTTTCTTCTGTCTCCATTTCATTTATCTCTCGGCAATTTGCTGAACATCATTTGCTTGTGGACGCAATTTTCATTCATCCAGCAGATATGGCCTGCCAATTACGTCTCTTCCCTCAAGACCAGCTCTCCCAAGAGCCTTTATAATATCCCGTCTGCAGTTCCCTGACCAGGGTGAAAACTGCACTCCGATTCTGGAAGAATATCCGCTGATACTGAGCCCAACAAACAAAAAATGCAAGAGCATCTTGGATAGAATCTTGCCTGCTGAGAAGGCAAAGTCAAGAAAGTTTTTGGGCAGCTACACATCCAGAGCAGGAGTCTGTTGGCAATGTAGCTTGCAGGGATTCAATGTCTTTCACAGATTGCAACTCAGCCAAAAGTTGCATTTTAACACACACACACACACACACACACACACACACACACACACACACACACACACACACACACACACACACACACACACACACACACACCAGCAGGCATAATGGGACTATGGTTTGAGTGGTAAAAAATAAGTTGGCTCCACAAGGCTGATAACCACACCAACGTTCATACAATATGATGATATTTTCAGTGCCATAACATCAATCCTTAAAAGTCATAGCATTTTCATTTAAAACTTAATCTGCTTCGTGTTAGGTGGAGACTGCAACATGTTCATTCAAGGGAACATTGCATGTGACATCCAGATACCAGCAATTTCCCTATTTTCCCAAGATGTTTCATTAGAAAGTGCATGTTGATTTAAACTTGGCTGGTTTTGAACCCAATGACCCGCCATTGTCTGTCCTTCCTTTGCAGTGAGCTACCTTCTTTGACCACATGGCTGCAACTACTGTACAAGCATTTTTTTCCTTGTTCACAAAAATAAAACAAATAGTCATTAAGCAAAGACTGGGTGGATGCTGCAAATCCGTTTTGGTGGAATTTAACTTCTTTATGTAATCAGATGATGCCGTTAGTTTTCCAGAGATATTAACCTTTTCCAAATGTTTTACTTTTCCTCAATTGTGGAATAATTACATAAATTCATTGGGACCATACTCTGTGCAGAGACTCAGTGCTGCTGCAGCAGTCTCCTGGGCTATTGGGCTCAATCCTGGACAGGTCACCACTCCAACACAGGATACTCAAATGGCTCAATCATCCCAGCAAGCTGGTACTCACTTTGCCGATCTCAGAAGGATGACAGGCTGAGTCAACCACACCTGGGATTAATTCAACAGTAAAGCAGGATTTGATTTGAACTCAGGACCCTCAGATCCCAAGCCCACCACCCTAAACATTAAGCTCACACCAAGCATATTACAAACACATAATTTCCGTTATGAGTGTAATTTACACTAACTATATAATGTGGAGTTCTTTTTATTACTGGTGGCATTTTAGTATGACTTCGTAAAGAGCAATTATCTCACAAAAAAAAAATGTAGCTCTCATATGAGCCTCGACATTATATACAAAAAAAAGATTGTAGTTGGAAATATTCATATTGAAAAATGAAGGTACAACCAACTCATGTAGCGGCCCAGCAAGCAAGCTCAGGTCTGATGTTTCGACCACAACGTGGTCTTCATCCAGGAGTGTGAATGAATTGTCTTTTTCCTTCCTTTTTTAACTGCTCCAAATATTTTTTCAGTGAGCAAGCTGGATTTTTGGTTTTGACAATCCAATAGAAATATAATAATTCTCCTGCGACAAACTCATGTTTCCGATGTTTAAAATCCAGATACTTAATAGTAGAGCCTTCACTCAGATGTGTACCCACAACCTCTTGGAATGGCAGTCCATGGTTGGAGTCACGAGGGGAACATTTGGCTGGTGTTAGTCTGTGTCGGTGAATAAGTCAAACATATTTATCATCTCAAGGTTGACAAAGGTATGTAATGCTTCCCACTGTGGGAAGCAAAGTAATGCTGACGTTTCGTAACTCATCATTACTATGCTTCACATAGCGGTTAACATATCTTCGTCAACCTTCAGTTGATTCGGCTGAGGCTGAACAAAGCGAGGTCAAGGCTGTTTATTCCTGATACATGAAACACCCTGCAACCCATGCCTGCAGAAATCAGACTTTTGGGAATGCTGGCCGCATTTTCCATCCAATCATCATGTAACTTTGTTTAAAAAAAACAAACTTATAGATGGGTAGGCACTCCTATGTTGAAAGTTTGTGTTGATTGCTCAAGCGGTTGAGGGGAAACGAATTTAAAAGTAAATAAAGGTGAAAAGGTGAGGACAGAAGAAAAAACAAGTGAGTAAAGTGGAACGTTGGCCGAAGCCGACGCTCCACAACATGGTCAGGAATGGTTGTGGGCGCCTATTACTAGTAAACATATCATGTCTCACCATTCGGAAACTGTACCAAGGAAATCAGAAAGCAATCAGAAGTGATCATGCAATTCCCAGTAACAGAACCACTACTCTCAGTTACTCATCACATTATCATTGCAAAAAGAGACACCTACATAGGACCTGTGATGGACCATCTTAATGCACTTACTTTGTACTTACTGGTGTTAGTACAGGTAGTACTTTTTCTTGTATGTTGAAACAAATATTCATCATTTGGAGGGTTTTCCATAATCCATAGGTTCACCATAAGGCCAAAAAAAAAAAATGTTGCATTGGCGTAACCCGCCCGACCCTAAAAATTCCGCCGACCCTACGTTTTTTTTTTGTTTTTTTGCTATCGAAAAATTTTGCCGACCCTATTTTATTGCTTTCATTGTTTTCAAGTTTTATTTTATCGTTTTCAAGTATCTTGTTGATTGCGATCGCGATCGCAAAAACCCGGAAGTGTTTCGGACAGAACCCGCCGACAAAAAGGGTGGTACTCGAGCCGGGGGAGATTTTGGGAGGGATTTATTAGGAAAAAAAAAAAAAAAAAAAAGATCCCGACCGACCTACCCTATTTTTCAGTGACCCGTTACGCCAATGCAACATTTTTTTTTTTTTTGGCCTAAGCTTCAGATCTGATCGTACCTCAGCAAGCATCGGATACCTAACTGGACAGCTAATACTTATCAGTTATCACCAAGAGAATTTCTTCCTTATTGATTGGTTACCTCTGCCACCTTAGGTAGCCAGAGGTTATGTTTTCACCCCTGTCTGTCAGTGTGATTAGCTGTCTGTGAGCAGGATATCTCAAAAAGTAATGGACTGATTCGGACGAAACTTGCTGGACAGGTTGAGTGTGTGATAACGACGAATTGATTCAATTTTCGTGAAGATATGGATCTGGACACGAGAAGTGTTTAATTTTTTTTTTAATTGATTTTTCACATTGAGAGATGGGCCAAAAGCGATATAGATATATACAATGTATATATATATATATATATATGTATATATATTTTTTTATATATATTTTATATATAATGATATTTCAAAAAGTTGTGGACGGATTATGACAAAACTAGGTGGATGAGTTGAGTAGGTGACAATAACAAGCCAATTAGATTTTGGTTCAGATCCACATGCAGATCCGGCCTATCAGTGGAATAATAAAAACAAACTGTTTAGCCTGGTGGAGGTATGCGCTCCACCATGTGCCGTTCTAATTATATACAGTAGTCTACCTTGGTGCTGGGCTGACAGTATGGCCGAGAGGTACGCAAACTTGCCTCTAAGCTGTCTAAACCAAGGTTTTAATCCTGACCCTGCGATAAACTGTCATCCTGGTGTTTCACAGGCAGGGTGATTCATCCCTTGGATGGACTTTAAACGGGTGTCCAGTCAGCCGGCAGTAGTTGGTGGACGTTAGAGTTCCCCAACGGTGTCCTTCACGCAGAGTAGGCGAGTTAATGCCGCACCCTTGCCAAATTCCAAATGTCTGCCGTGCCCTCCGCTAATGAAGTTTCCCCTCAGCCTTGTGCTGCATATGAAAAAAAAGAAGTACCATGGTGCTTCCAAGATGAGAAAACATCAAACATTGTGAGATGTGTCAAGCCAGGTGACTCCATCGCCAATGGCCTAACTTGGACACAAGTGGCAGATAGTACTCCACAATGGTGAAACACATGTGTCTCCACGTCCTGCTTTCTGCACCTGATTATTTCAGCTATCTTTCAGCCTATGTCTCTATAATTTATCTTCCTCTTCAACCCGTATTCTTGAGCAAAGATGACTGAGGCAACTGTGTGTGAGCATTACAAGGCTTTACCAACACGTTTAGGCTGAGAAAATGAAGTACCAGATTATCCAAAAACACATCCCTCATTAGGCTATTGATTTTCTGCTCTCCAGTGCAAAGCTAAGTAATTGTTATTAGGCATACAGTGTGAGGAAATGGGACAAACATGACCCAGCCACTTTAATTGGTTGCTGATAGATACAACAAGCAGGCTGACAGGATAACTTAGAGGTGGCGTGCTCATCTTTGAGCTGTCGTTTGGGTTCGACGCCTGGCCTTAGTGCAAACTGTCACCTGGTGATTTGCAGGCACGATGTTCCATCACTGAGTATAGAGAGGACCTTAAGCCGGTTCCACCACTGGCTGTCCCTTGTTTGTATATATATATATATATATATATATATATATATATATATATATATATATATATATATATATATATATATATATATATATAATTCAGCAGTACCATTCGAGAAGAGAATATCATTGCTTGCTGGCAAAGTAGCCAATTTCTAAATTTCTGCCCTGGTTGAACTGAGGGCTGATTCAGCCATCAGTGTATCCAGGGTGGACAGGAGGGACATGAGGGTCATCCAAAAGGGTAAGGCCATGGTATCCCTGAGGTAGCATTATGACATCATATTGTCTGTGAGATAGAATTATTTTGCCTTGACTTAGGGTCATTTCACAGTCAACTATCTTCGTGCAGGCACACCATGTCAATCTGTCAGACATTGAATATTTTATTGACAGATTTCCGTGGTTGTAAAGCCGGTGATTGGCCCTTGTTTTATGATCTGATGCGCCCATTTAAATAAGGTGTTTCTATGTTTGCTAACAGGCATGGAGGTTGGGGTGGGGAAGGGGGGGGGGGGAGATTATGTTCATTAATTAATTTTCAATTTGCCACCATTCCCTCCTCCCCTTTCTGTATTTATTAAAGCTTGCAGATAGACTCGAATTGAGATCATATTTGGTGTTACATGTTATATGTCAATTGCATGTCTAGTGTAAGGGCCTCTATCGGATTTGTGCCCAATCGGTTTGGATTTGTGGAATATATTGTTGTGGTTACCAAATTCGCAAACCACCATTCAGGTCCCTTAGGTGAGATATCTCGGTAAGTATATGTGTAGTTAGGCCCAAACCCGTTGTCTAGTGGGAATACATGTCATTTATGCGTGCTGCGACTCTTCAGGATAGCCGTTTTTCTTTTACTATCTTTATTTTGGACCAATCGCCATTGTTACCACCACCAACCACAACATCAACCACCCACCGCGGCGCCGCTTCACGTCACACCTCGCAACCGTCGCATCGCCACCGTTCTTGCGCCGCTTGTGGGTACCGGTGTTGGACTCGTGCAGGGCGCGCGCCGAACAGCGTGTACAAAACCACGGATTTTCAGCTCCAAAAACGGATCAAAAACGACACACGCCCACTTTTGTGCCGTCCAATCGGTGAGCGAGGGGCGATTTGGCCCCGCCTCCAGGGCGTTGGAGGGCGGTCGCTATATGCAAATTTATGGATCAAAATGCATTCACGCCCACTTTTTCTCGGGCCAATGGGGAGCGAGGTGAAAGGTCGAAGGCAGGGGGTCAAAGATGAGAGAGCGAAGCCACGGGGCTTATATAAGCGACCGCGTTCGTCAGTCAAGTAGAGTTAAGACTTCGCAGTCGGTGGAGTTGGGAAGAAGAAGCAAGAAGGAGTTGGTCGTCGTCGTGTGCGTTGGAGTCGGAGCGAAGGGGACGGAGCTGTGGAGAGGCGGCGAGGGCAGACGAGGGGGTGCTCGCGTCGTGCCGGGAGCTGCACACCTGGGAGGCCGACGGCGCCACCTGGTCGAGGTGGAGACGCTCGTCGCGGGACTCGAGGCTGAGTAGAAATCCTCCTTTCCCCCGAGCATCAGCAACCCCCTCCTGTTTCCCCCCGCGCTGAGATAGTGCGACCAGGGGGGCCCCTTTCCCACCCCCTACCAGACACTGTCCGCGAGGCCCGCGGAGTTGAGGCACCATCGCCGCTCCGCGTCTCATCACCAGACGGGTAGGCCCGACCCGGTCTCGGCCTCAGGCCCGCCTCATCCTTGAGGGTGTTCTTTTCATTTGTTTTGGGAATGTGTGTTGTCGGCGCCGTCTGTGAAGTAGAATTGTATAAGTGTTGCCGTGTGCTCGCGTAGTCGGTATTAGCTCTGCATTGTGTTTCTTTTCCTTCTATGTGCTTTTGGTGGAATTGCATTGTGTTTCTTTCCTTTTCTATGTGCTTTTGGTGGAATTGAATATGTGTGCTTTCCGTTCATCGCGAATAAATGTGCTTTGTGTTGAACTGTTTCCCGCTTCGCTTCGTCTTTTCCTCTATTGAATCCCCATCTTGCTTCACGTAAAGGGTTGGTAGTGGGCTGAATACGCCCGATAATTAATCGAACCGTTGAGGCCGACGATAACACCGCTCGGTTATCCCGATAGTACGGAACGCGTCGCTTAAGTGGCCCGTGTCCGAAGTCGACCTGCGGCGAGGTGCGATCGCCCGGTCTACCCTCCGTGTGGGTACTTAGGTAGGTCGAATTTGGCGAGCAACCCTATCCCACGCGGGGGCTGATTGGCTCGATCGCGGTGAGACCGAAAGGTCCACCCGTGACTGGTTCCCGGCGTTAGTCCGAGAGGGTCACGACTGGATTGTCCGTCCGGTGGGGGACGTGCCGCGATTCGAGTTACGTGGCCGTCAGCACGCCGGCGGGCGAGAATCTGTAACAATATTTACTTATTTGTCTCTTTTTATTTATTATGAGTTTCATTAAATCATTGCATTTATAATTATAATAATCAGCTGTTGTGAAAGTACATTCTTTCCCGCCATTGTGGTACTTTAAACAGAGACAAAAGAATGTGGATTAAATTTATATGCATGTAATTCACGCCTCTACTGTTTCGAGCATCTCGTTTTAACTCAAATGGTTGGAATGCTTGAGGTTAGTGGTGTGAGTTGAGAGGACCGGATGTCTCACTCACACTGGCTTCAGCTGCACACTCCGATGGAGTAAGAATCTGGCCCGTATTAATTATTATCAGTTATGTAAATGTTCACAACTGGTAGTGTGAGCAATGTTTAACCTCCTTTGCTCCCCTCCCCTCCACCAGTGGTAATAACCAGAGAGTTGGTGTCCAAGCCACCCAATGCTCGCCCGTTTATACATTTATCGTTTTTAAAATACTAGTCTAATAATATTTTTTATAAAGCATTGCAGTGAAGTCTGATCCAAATAATTTTAAAGCAATACATGTATTTGTATATTGTAATCAGTAAAAAATAGTGTTGTAGATAAAAACATGAGAAAGGAAATAACTTACACCAAAAACTTTAACATTTTCATGCTCACGCTCACGCTCACGCCGGGGGTATCGCTACAGCTCTCTGTTCTTCGAACAGGCGAGCAAAAAACCACTAAGGATAGAAAGTTCCTGACTTTGCAAAAGGATTAATCGAAAGATGGCAAATAAGACTTAAAGTCCCCCAAGATGTGTCTGACTCCCAAGTATCTCTCCCTCGTTACTCCCTCCTCCAGTTTGACAGACCTGAGCCTCGTCCTGGTGGAGGAGTTGCTCTCTTCATCAAAGACTCCATTCCTCACTCTCCATGCACTGCTCTCACTCCCCCACACCCCCAGGAAAACCTCTGGCTACGGCTTCCCCTCCACTCCCACCTCATGTTTATATGTGTACTGTACCGTCCACCTAACAGTGATGACTCAATTTACACCTCACTGTCCGAAAACATGGACCAACTTCTATCTTCTCATCCAAACTCTCTCTTCCTCTTATCTGGTGACTTCAATTGTTATCATGCCAGTTGGCTAGGTGTGGGTACCTCTCTCACCTGTCATGGCACCTCAGCAAAAGCTTTCTGCGACTCATTGGGACTGACTCAATCGGTCAACTTCCCGACCCGGATCTCAACCAATGGTACTCCATCTCTTCTGGATCTGATTTTGACAAATTTCCCTGACAATATCTGCTACTCTTCCCTCGCTCCAATCGGTTCTTCTGACCACGTCCTTGTCAAAGTGGACATCTCTCTGGCTATTATCAGAGAACCACCTCACCGCCGTCAAGTCTGGCATTTCACTCAAGCCGACTGGCAGGGTCTCCAAGCAGCCATCAAACTTATAGACTGGTCTCCTATCGCTACTTTCTCCAACATCAACTCATCCTGGGAATTCTTTCAAAGAAACTTGCACTCCCTCATGCACAGATTTATCCCCTCTCGTGTTCAGTTGTCTTACCCTTCCTCCCGCCCTTGGTTTACTGAAGCTTGTGGTGAGGCAGTTGTCCTGAAACAACTTGCCTTTGCCTCATGGAAAGCAAACCCAACTGAGGGCAATCCCAGTTCCTTCTATAAAGCTCGGAACAAGTGTGTATCTACCCTCAGGAGAGCCAGAAAACAACATCTTTCTCATCTCAAGTCTGAACTCTCAAACCTCTCTCCCTCCTCAAAATCCTGGTGGCGTCTAATCAAATCTGTTTCTGGTGTATGTTCCCCCTCCATCCTCTCCCTTACCTCAAATGGCCGCACTGCTGATACCGCACGTGAAAAAGCTAAATGCCTAAACTCGGTGTTTGCAGCTAAATCTTGTGTCCCAAACCCATCGCTTTCTCTACCCACCTTACCCAGTCGCACCCAACTGTCCCTGGATTCTGTGTCTTTTTCTCCTGACAAGGTGGAGAGCTTGCTGTCAAACCTCGACTCAGATTCTGCAACTGGTCCAGACGGCATCAGCCCACGTGTCCTCAAAGCCTGCTCTTCTGCTCTTGCTCACCCTCTCTCTGTTCTATTCACCCTCTCATTTGCTCAAGGTCATCTGCCATCTGCTTGGAAATCAGCAAACATTACTGCCCTGCATAAAAAGGTGCAATAACAGATCCCTGCAACTACAGACCAATCAGCCTTCTCCCAATCATCAGCAAGATTATGGAATCCATCATCGCTTCAGACATGAAATCCTTCCTCTTCTCCAATAGCTTGATTTCCGATCATTAATTTGGTTTCAGACCAGGTCACTCTACCCTGGATATGCTGCTTCTGTTCTCCCAACAATTGATGGAGGTCCTCAATGCCAGACAGGAAATCCGAGCCGTATCCCTGGACATATCACGTTCTTTTGACACAGCCTGGCACCCTGGACTACTCACCAAACTCTCTTCCCATGGTATCCAAGGCCATCTCCACTCATGGCTCGCAGACTTCCTCTCCTGTTGCAGTCAACGTTTGGCCCAAAATTGAGTTCTTTCATCATCCCCTCTTCCTGTCCAGGCTGGAGTTCCTCAAGGTAGCGTTCTGGGCCCTGCTCTTTTTCTGGTTTTCATCAATGATCTCTCTGACTCTCTGGAAAATCCTCTATATCTCTTTGCTGATGACTCCACCCTCTGCCGTACCATCGGTCATCCCTCAGACCGGCAAGCAGCAGCTTCTTCGCTCACTGCAGATTTGGATAAAATCACAAACTGGTCCAACACGTGGAACATGTCTTTCAATCCGGACAAATCTCACACTCTCACTATGTCTCTTCGAAAGGACCGTTTAGAACCCCCCCCCCCCCCTTATCCACTTTCTCAACAATCCTCTGGAAGAAGTCCTTTCTTTCAAGCTTCTGGGTCTCACTATCTGCCATGTCCTTTCCTGAGAAAGCCACATTTCAAACCTCGCCTCCAAAGTCAGTCGCCGACTGGGAATCCTCCATTGTGCAAAGTCTTTCCTCGGCCCTCTTGAGCTCCTGACCACTTACAAAGCTTTTGTCCGTAGACTGATGGAGTACTGCTCTCCCCTCTGGGCTGGTGCTCCTGCCTCCCACCTTTCTCTGCTTCACGCTGTGGAAACCAAGGCATTTCGGATCATCGGCATCTCCCGCAATGAGACTGAGTCTTTGGGCGTCTCACTCGATCACCGCAGGTTGGTCAGTCGTCTTTCTGTCTTCTACCGTCTCCTCTCCAGCCTTGCCCCCCCCCCCCCGCTCTCTCTGCGATTTGTCCCCACCACATTTCTTCAGGGCGCTCAAGGTCAGCCAACAACCCCCTTCTGGTAAAACTACCAAAATCACTGCTCACTGCTCACCTTCACTCTTTCATTCCTCTTTTTTCCCGCCTTTGGAATATACTCCCTCACTCTATTCTTTCCCATTCTTCCTTCCAGGCATTCAAAGCAGCTGTTCACCACCACCTGTTATCATCCCCCATCCAAATCCTCGATCTTTTCTACCCCCGATAATCCACCCAAGCCCACCTCCTTCAAATTCCATGCTTTCCTTCCTGAAAGTCCCTGTAATGTCCATCTTCTATTCCCCATGTTCCCCATCCCATCCCTCTCCCTTCCACAGATCTCCGAATGTGTCTGTTCCCCACTGTTTTGTCCCTCCCACTCCCATCCCTCTTGTCTCATGCCCCCTTGATGTGTGTTGTGTGTTAGCTCTCATACGAGCCTCGACAAGGTATCCAAAAAAATAAAGTCAAATAAGTAACAAAAGATAAACTGTGTGAACAATGGTAAAGGCCTTTCTGTGCATTGTCCTCCTTAGAAGCGTATAACTCAAAGAAAGATGATGGAAAGAACATATTGACAATGGAAGGGATGCAAGGTATCCAGATAAATAAGGTTTGTGAAAGTTATAAAAGATCACAGGTCCATGTGGGAGATGAAGTTAACCACCAATAAAGTAAAGAATGTGAATGGCTGGACGGAAGGTGATTTGAGAGGTTGGATAAAACTTTAAACGGCATTTAAACTACTGTATCACTGTTTGTAGTTTTTTCAAGGGCAGAGGAGTAGTTCATCAATGTAATCTCATGGCAGAAAATTAAATTAATGGTGAAATTTGTTTTTTACCCAATACCCCCACCCCAACCCTTATGTTTCATATCCACCTTCCCTCCTCTCATACTCCCCTTATCCCCACCCCTACACTTCTCTCGTCTGCCTTTTCTTGCCTCTTATCCTTCTATTCTCAATTTTACTTATCCCTGGGTTAGCACCCCACCCCACCTCTCCCCCAACACACACACACACACACACACACACACACACACACACACACACACACACACACACACACACACACACACACACACACACACACACACACACACACACACACACACACACACAGACTTCAGCATTTTGCATCTGAATTCCATGTACTCCAATGTTTGGTAAAATTTTCTATTGTGCCAGAAAATGGAATTTTCTTCATTTCATCAAGTTGACATTTTAAAAGATGCATAAAAATTGTGGTCTATGTTGACACATTATGTGCGCACAATCAAACAGATAGACAAACAGATAGACAAACAGACAGACAAACGGACCCATATGCAATACCCAGGGTTAGATTTAGGGGCAGGCGACCCAGGCAATTGCCTGGGGCACCAGGCTCGGGGGGCCGCATGCTGCTGGGCTTGGGGTGTGCCTGCCACTAAGATATAACAAGTCATAACAAGAAATTTGATACAGGAGGAGGTCATTCGACCCATTATGTCTGCACTACACCACACCAAATTAACTAAATCCGTCGAGCTAACGACTTAATTAAATTAGGGGAATGGAGGGAGGAGTGGTGATGAGAAAAGTGTGGCAGGTACAGGGATATCACCAGCGTTAAAAAAAAAATAATTGTATCAGGAGTGAGCGTCGCCAGTTTTAGGGCAAAGAATGCACACCAATCACACATGATCCCATGACAAAACCCTCCTACAAACATCACACAGCACAGATGTACACAATCACCCATGCATGCTCAAGCTACCTCCAAGACCTGCCAGTATCCCTGTACCTGTCTGTCTTCATTGCTTTTAAGTACCTATCTCATTCCCATTTTCTCCTGCTAGTGTGGATCGGCTCACTACGCTTGCCTCTTCACACGACATTACAGAGGTTTACCTTACAGAATTGTTGTGTTGTCATGATTTACTCCAATCATAATATAAACGTTTATTTTGTACAAATTAATTGATTTGTGATGTTACATTTATTTTTAATTTATTTGTAAAAAATTTGTAAAAAAAAGTCCAAGTGGCTGAAAGCTCTAAATGGTCAGGGGTCCAAGCTGTCTAATCTGTCTGAAGGGTGTAAGGGGTCTGAATGGTGTTAAGGTCTCAGGGGTCGAAAGGGATTTGAATGGCTACAAAGGGCTAAAGGGTATAAAAGGTCTAAACGGTGAAGGGATCTAAAAGTGGCAATAGTGTCGAAAGGGTCTTAAGAGGTCTTAATGGGTCCTCTGGGTCTTTTGTGTCCTTAGGATCTTTTGGATCCTTTAGGTCTTTTGGGTCATCTGTGTAGGTGTGTGTACTGCACACAATGTGGATGGCGGTTTGTGGATTCTTATTGTTTAATGGCCACGATTATTCCCACATTATTGTGGGGTTGGCTGTGGGAAGCTTGGCACAAGTCTTTTACGAAGCAGCTGGCCAGGCCTGACGTTTGACGAAGGTTCAGGCAGAAATTTGTAATTTGTTCAGGGCACCGCTGATAGCTCACCAATACTTTGCAAAGGACACCGTGGGGTCATTAAAGTCCACCAACTAATGTTGGCAGACAGGAAGCTAGCTTAACATCCATCCAAGAAATGGCACACATTGATACCGTTGAAACACTGGGATGACGGGATGACACCAGGATGACAGCTGGGTCTTCTTCTTCTTGCGTATGGCAGCTTAGCTGTCGGGGTAGCTATAATTTCTTGGAAGCGCGACTATGTCGCTTATGCAGTGCCCCTCTACCAGTACACACTGGTACTCATTTCGCCGACCTCAGAAGAATGACAGGCTGAGCCAACCCCCTGGTGTATTAATTCAGCAGCCAACGGGGCTTGAACTCAGGACCCGAGGAGACAGCTGGGTTATTCTAACCCAGACTAGACAGCTTCGATGAGAGTGTACATAACCCGAGGCCATCCTGCCACCCCCGTGGTAATAATATCATCATTATGCCATTATTATTGGATGGAATTGACCAATTACTTTGTGGTTAGAATAATTTTGATGAAAAAAAACAGCCTGGATGAGATAAATGCTGAAATAAGGATTTGGAGGAAGATGTATCAACAACCTAAGGTATGCTGATGATACAACTCTGTTGGCAGAAAGTAAAGAGCACTTGATGAAACTGCTGCAGACGGTGAAGAAGGAAAGTGAAAAGGCTGGTCTTTATTTACACCTCAAAAATATTAAAACCTTGTCAAATGACAAGATGAACGTGTTCAGAGGGGGTGTTTTCCATTACCAAGTGGCTCGCTTGATTTGAAGCACTTAAGCAAGCACTCCAACGAAACAGTTGATGAGTAATGGCTGACTTGGCAAGTAATAGCAAGCTGATTGGTAATGGAACATATACCCATATTGAATGGGGTAATGGCTGCAACCAAGCGGTCTCTACCAGCACTTCGGAAAGCAGTGAAGGGTAGGGATGTTTGGAGACATCTGATTATGAATGTCACCAGAAATCGGCTACGACTTAACGGAACTGGACAACTGGTTATAAAAGTAACCATAAGTGTGTGGACCAGCGACTGTTAGCCGATACACCGACCATGTACAAGTACGTCAAATTTTCTCCAAATTTCCCTTTGGCGAGTATTAAACAACACTAACGAGCCTTAGAAATATGGTTATGCATCAAATAAAGGTCACAATTGGGCCATAAGGGTGTCATTAGTAATATCACACTTGAAACCATGGCCAGCAGAAATCACAAATAAGGCCTCAAGATGGGTTATAAACAATCCACACACAGTCCACATATAATCTGATCATGGCTTGAAATATTGAACAGGCAATGGAATTCATCATTCATGCATAAAGACTCATGTCAGCAGCTTTGTCAGCTGAAGATCATTGCTGCTTATCTAGAGGCCCAGCAAGTCGAGACAGCTGTGATCCGTTCAGCCGAGGGGAACGTGATAAGGATAGAATGCTTTATTCACGTCGAGTTTCCTCCAAACTTCTTCCAGTTTAAAAGTGACTGTTTAAAAATGTAACTGTACATTGGACAGAATTGACTGAAACGTTTGTGGTTACAATAATCTTTACATGCATTTCGATAAATTGGACATCATCAAAGCTTTTTTGATTTGCACTCCTCAGGATAAAAGTGCAAGCAGATAAAAAAGAAGCACCAAACTCTCATTTATAAAGTTACAATTTGATGTTCTCAACGTTGATTGGTTGAGAGAAAGAAAAGGGTGAGACTACCTCATTGGTGGAACCACAGAGCATCATGAATAATAATTAGGCGGAGATGATTTACCGAAGTACTGGTGGAAACATAATGCTCATGAGCTGTTAGGGTTAGTTGAGGGGATGGGGGGATGGTGGTGTAATTTTGATGATGACTCAAAGTTGGCTGTGGTACAGTTATCACACAGTCAAGCCATCATATTCAAAATAGATATTGTTGTGGTTGAGGAAATTCGCAAACCACCATTCAGGTCCCATAGGTGAGATATCTCTGTAAGTATATGTGTAGTTAGCCCAAACCCGTTGTTTAGAGGGAATAAATGTCATTCATTCGGGCTGCGACCCTTTAAGATAACCGTTTTTCTGTTCTATCTTTATTTTGAACCAACCACGTCTCAACCGCCATCACACAACAACCACCAACCGCAACGCCGCTTCACAACAACAACAACGCCAACAGCCACGACCTTTACCGTCACATCTCGCTCTCGCAACCATCGCATCACCGCCATTCCAAGCGTCACTGTGGCCAGGGACCACCACTTTAGACCCTCCACCGCCTTCACCTCTCCTTCTGCCGCCATTCCTGCACTGCTTGCGGGCACCGATCCTGGACTCGTACAGGGCACGCGCCGAGCAGCGGGTGCAAAAAGCGGCCTTTCCGGGGAAGACGGATCACCAATGAATCACGCCCACTTCTGTTCCGTCCTATCAGCGAGCGTGGGGCGATTTGGCCCCGCCTCTAGGCGCGTCGGAGTAGAATTGATATCGTATGCAAATTCGAGGATCAGGAATGATTCACGCCCACTTTTCCTCCGTCCAATGGAGGAGCGTGGCTCCGCCCCCGAGCTGATCCTGATCCAAAAATCTGCATATGGTTTCTCCTGTCGCACTATAAAGCGCCGAGCCTGGAGCAAAACGGGGGAGTTGGAGAGCTGTGGCAGCGACAGAGAGAAGAGTTTCTGTTTCGGGCTCGGGCGCGTTGTGGCAGCGGCGAAGCGTGGCAGCAGCAGCGGAGCAGCCAAGACGGGGTTCGGAGTCTGTCGGGGAGCTGCGGAGAGGGGAGGCCGGGAACGCGGTCGAGGTCGCAGTGGAGTCGCTCGTCGCGGGACCCAACCAAGCCAGATATCCTCTTTCCCCCCGAGCATCAACAACCCCCCCCTGTTTCCCCCCACGCTGAGATAGTGTGAGAAGGGGGCCCCGTTCCCACCCCATTCCAGGCAGTGCCAGCGAGGCCCGCGGAGTCGGGGCGCCGCCGCCATTTTGCGGCTCATCACCAGACGGGTAGGCTCGACGCGGTCTCGGCCCCAGGCCCGTCTACCCCCTTGTCGTTGAGGGTGGCCCCTTTTTCTTTTGCTTTGGAGTATACGTGTTGTCGGCGCCGTCTGTGAAGTAAAACTGTGTAAGTGTTGCCGTGTGCTCGCGTAGTCGGTAGTAGATCTGCATTGTGTCTCTTTTGTTGCATTTGCTTTTTGTGCAGAATTGTTGTGTTACTTTTACATTTGCTTTTGGTGCATAATTGTTGTAATTGTATATGTGTGCTTTCCGTTTGCCGCGGAATAAATGTGCCTTAGGTTGAACTGTTTTTCCCGTTTCGCTTCGTCTTTTCTTTCATTGAATCTCCATCTTACTTCACGTAAAGGGTTGGTCGTGGGCTAAGTACGCCCGATAATTAATCGGAACCGTCGAGGTTGACGATAACACTGCTCGGTTATCCCGATAGTACAGAACGGGTCGCCTAAAGTGGCCCGTGTCCGAAGTCGACCTGCGGCGAGGTGCGATCGCCCGGTCTACCCTCCGTGTGGGTACTTAGGTAGGTCGAATTTGGCGAACAACCCTATCCCACGCGGGGGGCCGATTGGCACGATCGTGGTGAGGCCTAAAGGCCCACCCGTGACTAGTTCCCGGCGTTAGTCCGAGAGGGTCACGACGGAATTGTCCGTCCGGTGGGCGACGTGCCGCGATTCGAGTTACGTGGCCGCTCGCACGCCGGCGGGCGCGAATTCGCAACAATATAAAGTTCGGACAAATTATTTCTGTCCACAAAGAATGGGATTGGTTGACCTGATGAATGTGGCCTCCATTGCATGAAGATGAGCTAAACTGTGTCATCTACTCATGATTTTAAACCAGCCAATAAAGTATTGTTCTGCACACTGAGGATTATTCAGTAAATGGAAACCAATTGCAGAGGCAGAGGGAATAGTTGTCGTACTGTGTACATTCTTACAAGCCCGAGTTGGTTGTCTCTGTTCGGTTGACTGACCACGTCTGATCCCCAAAGGGACTGATCCCCAAAGGGACGTGTTGCTCTATACGATCCTTCAATCTCAAAGACATGCGGCCCACGTACCGAGCATCACACTGGCAGTGAAATTCGTAAATAATCTTCCTTATATGAGAGGCGGGCCAAGACAAAGATGTTTTCCTCTCGGCCCCATCTTGGCAAACATCTTTGTAGGTTACTGTGAAAAACGTGCCTTTGCAAATCCACATCCCAGAGTTCAACCCCCTTACATCTATTATCAGTACGTGGATGACATATTTGTTGTCTTTGAGTCAACCTCAACATGTAAAGTCTTCTTGGCAGACCTGAAGTCTCTCCATCCATCCCGAGAGTTCACGTTAGAGAAGGAACGCTCCGGCGTATTTCCCTTCTTGGACGTCTGAGTCGAGAAATTGGCCGACGCTTATAAAACCACAGTCTACCGCAAGTCTACTTTTACCGGTCAGCATACTAGGTGGAACTCTTTCTGTTCCTCGAGATACAAAATTGTATTGATTGGTATCTTGGTCAATGGAGCAAAAGAGATCTACCCCACAGATAAACTCCATGCTGAAATTGAGACCATCAAGCCGATTCTTCTTGATCATGGGTATCCTGAACAGATCATCAATAAATATATAAATACAAATTCCTGAACCCACCAAAGAATCCTATAATCGGACACAGTAAATGTCCTGCATACCTCCGTCGACCTTGGAAAGGCAAAGTGTCTCAACGGTTTGAAAACCAGATCAAGCAGACAGTGTCCCATTCTTACTATGCCATTCAACCATGAGTGATTTCATGACCCGCCGGTTGCTTCCATCAGTCCAAAAGGATCTTCTACCCGCCTCTCATAAAAGTAAGATTTTTTTTTACGAATTTCAGTGCCAGTGTGATGCTCGGTACGTGGGACGCACATCTTTGAGATTGAAGGATCGTATTGAGCAACACGTCCCTTTGGGGATCAGACGTGGTCAGTCAACCGAACAGAGACAACCGACTCGGGCTTGTTAAAATGTACACAGTACGACAACTATTCCCTGTGCCTCTGCATTTGGTTGCCATTTCATGAATAATCCTCAGTGTGCAAAGCAATACCGTATTGGTTAGTTTAAAATCATGAGTAGAGGATGCAGTTTAGCTCATCTTCATGCAATGGAGGCCACGTTCATCAGGTCAACCAATCCTATTCTTTGCAGACAGAAATCATTTGTCCGAACTTTATATCTATTCTGACTATGATGGCTTGACTTTGTGACAACTGTACCACAGTCAACTTTGAATCATCATGAAAACCACACCCCCTCCCTCCCCCCGACTTGCCCTCAGCTAATTAGCATTATGTTTCTACTAATTTGGTGATTAATTTCTGCCTAATCATGATGGTTCATTTCCATCTACTCATTATTCATGATGTTCCACCAATTCGGTAATCCCGTCCTTTCTTTCTCTCAACCAATCAATGTTGAGGACATTACATTGTAACTTTATAAATGGGCGTTTCGTGCTTCTTCTTCATCTGCTTGCGGTTTTATCCCGAGGAGTGAAAGTTGAAAAGCTTTGATAATTTATAAAAAAAAATTGTATAGGCCTTATTCAGATGACGTCACCAGTCACGTGACTGTGGCAGCTCCGCCATATTGAGTGGTAAGAAAGTATTACCGCGTCCAAAACAACCGAGTCCCCACTTCAACTACACCGTTATTTCCAAGCAAGCGATTTTTTTTTTTCTGCAAATGGGTAACAGTCGTTGTGCCCCGGGATGTACTCAGCGATATACTAAAGGCTCTGGAGTGCGGTTTTACCGCTTTCCCGCCGAAGTCGACCGACGACATCTTTGGATATCGGTTCTGAGAAGAGAAAAATGGCGGCCTGGCGAACCTGACTGGTTGTGTGGCCTTCGTTTTGTCTCCGGTATGTAACTAATTTCTGGTGCGTTATTTCAGTAGTTGGTATTGAATAGCTGGTGGTTATAAAATATTGTCTGATTTGTATCATTAAAATGCATTGTATCCCTTGTTTTATTGACAGAATGAGATAGGCTAGATCGCCTTTCTAACAGCTGTCGAACTGAGTTGTTCTGAGTTGTTTCCTCAGTTCTGTTCTGAGTTGTTTCCTTGAAACTTGTCTTATTGCTATTACATTGCAGATTAAATTAAATAGTTTTTTGAAATCGTATTTTACAAATTTCGAAAAAAAAATCAGTGTAACATTTTCACTACAGAAATATTACATCGATATGTATAATACATAAAAAAACTAGAGGGGGAGCACTCGGGAGAGTGCAAAACCTCCGCCGCCAATACTGCTGGGTCACTCAAGTGAACTTATTCTTAAAATATCTTATTCATTAAATATCTTATTCATTAAATATGATGTCAACAGTGCTGACAGAGTTATAGTTCTTTTCTCCAACATTTTGGGGGGGGGGGGGTGGAAATCACTTAAAACATGTAGAAATGCAAAAAAAAGAAATCGAAATTTTGTTGAAAAAAGTTGCAAAAAATTTTTTTTCTCTAACAATTTTTTTTGGGGGGGGAGGTTGGAAATCACTTAAAATATGTAGAAATGCAAAAAAAATTTTTTTCCTCTAAATTTTTTTTGGGGGGGTTGGAAATCACTTAAAACATGTATAAATGCAAAAAAAAGTTTTTTTCTCTAACAATTTTTTTGGGGGGAGGTAACAAATTTTTTGGGGGGGGTTGGAAATCACTTAAAACATGTAGAAATTCAAAAAAAAATTCTCTTCGTTTTTTTTGGGGGGGGCTGGGGGTTGGAAATCAAAACATGTAGAAATGCAAAAAAAAAAAAAATTTCTCAATTTTTTTTTGGGGGGGGGGAGGACCAAGTCCAAAATTTAATGGCATGATCCTTGGACCATACCTCACCCCCCCCCCACCAAGTTTCGTCGAAATCCGTCAAGGAGTTTTTCCGTAATACTGTTCACAAACAAACAAACATAAACCAATGTCACCTGCAGGGTGACCCGTATCTTGCCAAAAGGTGACCACGTGTGACTTCTTTAAGGTCACACTGAGGTGAACAGAGCTGCTATCCACCAGGAGCGACTCCTTGAGGAATATCTGCTTACGAGAGATTCCGATGAGAATCGTTCTACAGAGTAACCATGAAAAATATGCGTTTGCCTCATAACGTCACCAAATGACGTCATAATGTCTCAAGCTTGACATATCTAGAAAGCACTCATCGAGGTGTTCAATTTGAGGTACGACACGATATGGTTCCTAAAACTTGAAAATTTGACCTTGGGGTCAAATATGTTTGACCTCAGGTGCTAACCATGAAGGTCAAGGCCAACCGCCACCAAAAATTCATCAGCTGAGCGCCAGACCATGAACTATATTCCCATGAAGATTGAAGACTATCCGATCAAAATTACTCAAAAAATAAGGGTTTCGTCGACTCCCCTGATTTGCGACAGTGACCTTGACCTTTGACCTTGACCTTCAAAATTTTATGCACTGAAAGGGACCTCTATAGGCCTCTGATATGCGAAGTTACAAAATTTTCCAATGATAACTGTGCTCTGCAGAATTTTTTATACGTGATTACAGACAAAAAAACAAAAAAAACAAAAAAAACATACAAGTTGACTAACATATCTTGCAAAAACTTCGTTTTGGCAAGATAACAAACAAACAAACAGAAAGGGGTGAAACAGTAACCTCCATCCATCTTCGAAGATGGCGGAGGTTAACTAGCACTTGGAAATATCCACAGCAGTGTGGCATTACACTGGATGTTTGTCATGGAAAAAATATAATGTATCTGTAAGGAAACTTATGAACGAAGATTTTCTACAAACTTAGCATTTAGACAAGAGCTTCACTTGAAATTAACTTGTGGCAGCAGTCAGGTTAAAAAAGTGACGCTGGTTGCTGAACAAAACAAGCAATAACGATAATACAATAATAGTGAAATGAAAGAAAACAGGCTTACCTTTGTCCTCACGATAATGCAGTTCTTGTCAGCTTTTGTCGAGATTGTCACTAACAAACCCGGCGACATAATATGAGTAAGCGTCCATACTCGTGAGGGCTTTCAGGCTGGCTTGAGTGTAAGGACTTCATGTTTCAACAAGGTAAACATAGATGTCAGGGAAAACGATTTGAGGCCAAAATTTCCTTTCTGTTCTCCATTTATCCGTTGAAATAATATAAGGATCTTCATTAAGACCACACAGCTTCAGTTTTTCGCAGTACCTCTTCTTATAAAAATCATCTAATCCATGGAAATAGCCCAGAAGTTCACATGACACGTGCGTGGTAGTCATGATTTTTTTGCCACTCAATATGGCGGAGCCTTACCTTCTGCTGTGACGTCACTCACTTAGTGCATAGGGTCAATACATTCTCGAGCCTTGTATGGGAGCTAACACATGACGCTCAACAAGGGGGCAGGAGGATGACAGGAGACAAGATGGGGTGGGGGAGGGAAGGACAATACAGTGGGGAACAGACATTTTATTGAAATGCATATTTATATTTTGTTGTACTAATCGAATGTTTGTTAATAATATTTATGTCCCGAACATGTGCCCCATTGAAAGCCATGAAAGCCTATTATACACCTCAATATGGAGTTCGTGCAAGTCGCAAACTCCCCTTACAGATGGGGGAAAGTTAAATCGCCACAACCTCCATGGTGTCCCCCTGTCCATTTTGTCCCACTGTCAAGTAAGATTTTATGTTTATGCTGCCAATACCTTTCCAGGGAGACCATTCCATGCTTTAATTAACGTCTGAATTAAATATCCTTGGCTTACTACCATCTTAACTCTCCTCTTCTTTACTCTCGAGTTATGTCCCCTGGTCCTATCACTATCTATTCTGCTGAATAATTCTTCTGCACTTATTTTGTGGATACCCTTCATTATCTTAAATATCTCTACGCTCACTACCCTTTCACCAATGCGTGCCTTCCCGACCCCTTCACCACTGCCTGTACTCACTACCCCCTCAGTACTGCTTGCACTCGCTACCCCCTCATAAAGTATTCAAAAGTTAAACAAACGGAGAGGGAGCACCAAAGACACCCCTTGCTTGGGGTGTCATTTGATCTCTGGTTGGCACTAGCAATGCCCTCTCCTCTGGTGAAGGTAATGAACTTTTAATCACAAATATAAATGACAAAACTAAACATATATGATCAGAATTGCCAAATAAACTAAGATAAATCTCAAATTTTGCTTTTGCAACACAATGAAGCTTTGTTTACAAAAAAAAACATGTGCAATGAACATTTACTGTTGTTGTCAAGCTTGAAGGCAATTATCTTGATTCTATCCAGACATTTCATAAATATCAAGAAGCAGACTCGGTGACGTAATGGTTAACGTGTCCACTCCGATTTTCTTAGGGGTTGTTGGTTCGATCTCCAGTCAAGTCATACCAAAGACTTTTGAAATGGTACATGCTGCTTCCATGCTTGACGTTCAGCATTTACAAGGATAACAGCATGGATAATCCCCATAGTAAGGCATCTCTGGTAAGGAGGTAATTCCTCCTGAGGAAATGCCCCTCTGAGTGCCGTGAGAATGGCGGTTGCACCATTGTTGTGGTGTCGCTGGTACTCAGAGTATTCTAGGAATTAATGGCACATTCTCCAAACTCAGTGGCTGTGTTTGTCTTGTCTAACAGTCTTTTGTTGTGTCTCATACATTCGTCTGTATGTCCATGTGTGTGAGGCAGAAATGAACCATCATGAATAATGATTAGGTGGAGATGAATCACCAAATTACTGGCAGAAACATAATGCTAATTAGCTGAGGGCTAGTTGGGGGAGGGGGAGTGGTTTTCTTGATGACTCAACTGACTGTGGTAGAGTCGTCACATACTTAAGCCATCATAGTCCAAATATATATCTATTTCAAATACATAATGTACTCAAAATATATATCTACTGTGTGACAACTCTACCACAGTCAGTTGAGTCATCATGAAAACCACTCCCCCTCACCCAACTAGCCCTCAGCTAATTCGCATTATGTTTCTGCTGGTACTTTGGTGATTCATTTCCGCCTCCTCATTATTCATGATGCTCCATGGATCCACCAATCAGGTAATCCCGTGCTTTCTTTCTCTCAACCAATCATTGTTGAGGACATTATGTTGTAACTTTATAAACGAGAGTTTGGTGTTTCTTCTTCATCTGCTTATGGTTTTATCCTGAGGAGTGAAAGTCGAAAATCTTTGATAATGTGTTTTATTGAAATGCATCCAGCAAAACTCATAAAACAATGGGGGCTATGACACTTTATGTCCTTTTTACTCGTTTTTGGAGGTATTAGGATAAATCAAATATGGCTTGCAAGCCATGTGACCTATGATGTCATCGGTGGAGAACTTTTTGTTCCTCATGGATAGGCGATCATACCTGTAAAGTTTCACTTCAATCTGTTCAGCCATTTTGGAGAAGAGTTTTGAATGTTTTTATGTTAAAAACAATATGGCTGCCAAACCATCTTACCAATGGTGTCATCAATTTCCTCCCCCCCCCCCCACCCCATACAATTTAGCCTGAGATGACCCTCAACAATTTATGACCCTCAACAATTTTCATACCGATCAGATAAAGCCTTCGACATATGCAATTAAGACGTCATAAGGAAGCCACCTTTGACATCATCAAAGAAGCACACTTGTTTCCCATGGGGAGTTCTTCACATGTGCCAATTTTCAATTTGTACCCCATTGAGCAGTTTCAGAGCTACAGAGGTCCAAAGTTTTCCCTTTTTTCCAACATGGCTGCCACACCACGTAACCTATGACGTCATTGTTTTGATTTCAACATTTTACATGAGTAGTCACACCAATTTTGGAAATTTTGTGTTAATCGGATAAGCGGCTACAGAGAAAATCAGCATGGACGGACAGACAACCTGAAAACGTACTACTTCCAGTGACATCATCAGCGGAGGCATAAATAAATAAAAAAGATGCAAATAGTGCCCAGATTCACTGCATTACTTGGGGGCACGTTGAAATTATTGACATTTACCCTTAAAGAAGGCCTACGTTCGAGTTGTTTTTTTTCTTTGGTGTTGGCTTCTTGCAAATTCACCTGACTAAAATGAATGCTAAAAAATGTGGAACTTCGTGATTTGTGATTTTATGGGGGGTTGGTTCACCCCCCCCCCTCCTTCCCCCCCACACACATCTGGGTATGAGCCCAAGTACTGTGTTTTAAATAAAAATATATCTTTATAATTTATTTCAGAAAATATCACACTTTGCAATTGTTTTTTAGTTATGCAATTCAATGTCTTAAACCATAGATAAGTGGATTCTGAATGCAAGTCGGGGCCCAGACTTCCTGGGAAAAAAGTATCCACTCTCACGCTAAAACATACAGTAAGTAGTTCCTCGATCATAGACTGACAGACAGACGAGTGAACAAATTGTGTAACCCTGGTTTGTGCTACACACGTGTGGTAATAATTCTTAAAAATGAAGGAGGTGTGTAGGAGACATACAGCTGGGGCAAAGAGAAAGTGCAGAAAATATTTATCCTTTTGCATTCCTCCTAATATATGTCAAGTGGCCTCGAGTGAGGGACATTAGATATTTTGTCCCGATAGGAGAAATATCCACTTATACTTACATTGAAACTAGGAAAAGTATCCGTCATGGAAAAATTCAAGTTAATCTGTCAATTTAAATTATTTAATAGGCTAAAAAAGTTAATTGTGTTACACTGTCCATTTTACTCAGAACCAAAGCTCTCAGCTACTTATACCATCCACAGTGAAATGGTCATGCAACATCGGGCTGCGAAGGTTCAATTTGTCTAAAAAGAGGGAAAACCATCCTGTTTGCAAAATAAAATTTGGCATTACTATTATTCATGCCTGTTCTCCCGTCATTTCAAAAGTGAACGTTGAGTTTTTCAAACAAAGCGTGGGAAGCAGATGCCGTAAATGGGAGACAGACACCATGGTTCACAATATATAATAGATGACTTCCCTTTCTAGGAACTTTGACACAAGAAGCGACCATTCAGCTAATCAAGCCTGCATAATGATTGACAATCTATGACAGTTGTTTGTATACAGAGTCAACACTCATGGAAGAGCGAGAACACGAATCAGATCAGGACATTTTAAAGGCTGTAGAAAAAAAGCTTTTTTTGGAGGTTAACCGCCATTGACACATTGTATTTTACACCATTTTATTGAGCACGTTAAATTAGTTATCCGTGCCTGCTGTATATGTCCTTTATGACATCACTAAAAACAGTAAGTTTCCTGTTTAGAATGATTTTCTATTATGTTTTACTGCCAGACTAAAATAATCATCCTACTCCTCTCTGCCCATGTGTGATCGGGATGAGATTCCGTACATTTAGCCAATTTCAGAGCCAAAGTACTGCTAAACTCCAGGTTCATGTTCTGATTGGTGTTCTACAGTGTTTAAAAAGTAAAATTAAATTTAAATGAAGTAGTTCCTCCACCATAGACTGACGTCTGTAGACAGACAAGCAGACCAAGTGAACCAATTGCTTAACCCTGCTTTTCACTTCGTGCGCACGGGGTAATAAACAGAGATAGAACAAAGCAAAATTGGAAAGATAGAACAATTGGATAGATAAATAGGGATATAACAAAGTGAAAGAGGAAAGAAAATGCTTTACTTGAAAAAAAAACAAAAATAAAAGTTATTATAGTACACATAAAGAGTTAATTCAACAGTTTAAAATGTGCAGTCATACGATGATGTAGCATGCCTCTTTAAATGGTAACTAAAAGTGTCTTGCTGTGTTAAAACAAGCAAACAAGCACATGATCGATTACCTTTTCAAATGGCTGCTATTTATTTTACTGGGCCAGGATATTTCCTCTGCTGGGCAGCAGGCTGATGGGGATGGGGTGGGACGAGGGACGGGAGGGATTGGGGAAAAGAGCATCTATTGATTATCAATTCCCGAAGGGGGAAAAGGCAGTGGGGATTAAACCTGCTCTTTTCAGGGATCAATCCAGAAACTTGTAAGGCACTTAATTTCCAAATATTACTGGGTTGTTATGCACACACAATAGGTAACTTTCACAGCTCTGCTTGAATGCATGTCAATGGCATTACCGAAAATGGGTCCAATTGCTTTATAATGTGTTAATGTTTATTTTTAAGCACAAAATGGCCAACGACCATTGGTTTTGAGACGTGGTTTCAAATGAATAACCGATGTAATTAAAATTCAATAAGCAATTCCGATTTCCACTTCCAAACGATATTTACAGTGAATACGAAAGTATGGCAAATTGGCATCCATAAATCATAAAACAGATAAATAAATGACCTGGGTGACATGCCGATATCCATCACAATGGCAAGGCTTTGTGAAATAATGCAGAGATTAATTAATAAATAAGAACCTATGTCAAATTTCACCTGGACTTTTGTTAAAAGGCAGAGTAATGTATGTAGACAATAAATTTGAGGGAATTTGTCTTTATAGAGTCAGTAATGCATAACACACACTCACCTCTAAGCTGTCCCAGCTATAAACTACCATTGTTGTGTTTCATAGGCAGGGAGATTCATCAGTGTGTGTGCCGTCCCTCAGATGGATGTTATACTGGTGTCCTGTCTGCCGGCAGTAGCTGGCACCGTGGCCAAATTCCAAATTCCTGCCACAACTACTGCTGGGAAGGCAACGGTAAACCACCCAGTATGACCCTTGCCAAGAAAATGAATCAGCAGCATCGACGCTCTGTAACAGAAAATGGTGCATCAGAATAACAATGAATAACCATAATAATGTGCTTCCTGTGTTCACGCGTATGCTGAACATCAAGATGGCAGCAAGTGAGATAACAAAGAGAGTGGAACAGCAAATAATTATGAAATTTATGGAAAACATCCAGCCTCTTTACATCTCCATACAATTTGTTGTATCGTCTCGTGTCAATTGCCTGCCAATGGCATATATGCATTGAAAATAACTTTAGGGGCAAGTGGTTGTTTTGTTTTTTTTTCTTTTTGAAGATGCTGCTCTTGGGACAGAGGAGGAGCAATCAAAGATTTCAGACCCTCACCAGCACTTGTTTTGTGTGGTGTATTTTGTGTGGCAAATAAATTGAAAGATGTACTAAATTAAAGGTCGTTGATGGCAAATAAAAGGTCAAAATGGTCTAGTTGTAAATGTGTGGAGGTCAAAGATCTGAAAAGTTATTTCAGGTCAAATGGTCGAAAGGACAAAAAGTCTGAAAAGGTCAAAATGGACTAAAGTGTCGAAAGGGTCTTAAAGGTCGAAGGGGTGTAAATGGTGTAATTTAAGGTCTAAAGGGTCAGAATTTTCTGAAGGGGACAAAAGGGTCAAAAGGTTAAAGGGATATACAGGGTATTAAAAGGTTTGAAAGGTGTGAAGGTCTAACGGGCAGAAAAGGAGTCTTCGGCTCTTAGAGGATCTAAAGGGTCTTAGACGTCTAAGGGTTTGAAAGGGTGTATCGGGATCTATAGTGTCTTAAATGGCTCTCAAGGGACTAAGGGGTCTTGAAGGATGTTAGGGGGCAAAAGGGTCTTAAAAGGTCTTAGCCATCTAAAGGATCTTAATGGTCTAAATGCTCTTAGGGATCTATATGGTCTTAGAGGATCTTCAGGATATAAAGGGTCTAAAGCATTTTAGGAGTCAATAGGGTCTCAGGGATGTAAAGGGTCTTAGGGGTCTTAAGGGTCTAAAAGGTTTTATGGGTCTGAAGTGTCTTCAGGGTCTTAAATGGTGTGAGGGATCTAAAGGGTTTTATGGGTCTGAAGTGTCTTCAGGGTCTTAAATGGTGTGAGGGATCTAAAGGGTTTTAGAGGTCTAAAAGTGTCTAAAAGGTTTTAGGGGTATTATGGGTCGAAAGGGACTTGAGAGTCTTAAATGGTGTTAGGGATATAAAGGGTTTTACGGCTCTTAAAGGGTCTTAAGTGACCTTAAGAGTTTTAGGGATCTTAGGGTCTTGGTGGGTGTTTGTGGTCCATAGGGTCTTAATGGGTTTCAGGGTTGTAAAGTTCTCGAGTGTCTTAGGGACCTTAAAGTGTCTTCGGGTTCTAAAGGTTCTAATGTAATGAATACAAATACTCACGTTCTGTGCAGACAAACGGACAGAATGAAAAATCACTCGTAGAGTGACACTTGGTGAAACGGAACGGCACTCGGTATTTGTATCCCACTGATTGGTCGGATATGATTCCGGACCTGAACCAAAATCGAATCAATTTGTCCTTGTCGCACACCCAACAAGTCCACCAAGTTACGTCTGAATCCATCCACAACTTTTTGAAATATCATGCAATATATATTTTTAGCCCCATCTCTTAATGGTGAATAATCAGTTAAAATTGTAATAATTTTTGTATCCAGATCTGGATTTGGATCTTCACCAAAATAGAACCAATTCTTCCTCATGATCTTCCCAACCTATCTACCAAGTTTCGTCCGAATCCGTCCATAACTTTTTGAGATATCATGCTGTATATCGTTTTTGGCCCCACCTCTCAATGGTGAAGAATCACTTAAAAAATTCTAGTATCAGGATCTGGATTCGGATCTTCACCAAAATTAAGTGTTGCTGTCCATGGCCAATCACCGACATACACAAAAAATTCAGAACAATTGATTCAAGACTGTGGCCAAAAATCGTGTGACAAACAGGCGGACAGACAAATGCTACAGACCAACATATTTGGCGAAAAAAAGTTTTTCGCCAAGTAAGGAACAGACCCAAATGCAATACCCTCTCCTCTGGCAATGGTAATAAAGGTATAGTCTATGTAAACGGCCTAAATAATCAAGCAAGAAAGTCGAACATACCATTTTTAAACTCTTGGTATGACTCAGCCTGGGTTCAAACCCAATTCAAACCACCAACCTCCCACACTCAGAGAAGTTGCTCTCACCATGATGCCACCAGATCTGGATAATGTATTATTTTTGCACTTATAACTATTAATATTATTATATTAATACGCTAAGCCATATTTTGTGGACGCATCTCCTCCGAAACTGCCGGACGGATTGTCGCCACCTTCGGCATGCGGGTACTCTGTGGTCTAATGAACAGCATGGGCTATGTGAGATCGTGCCAGACAGAGAGGTTTGAGAATTTTTGGCGATTTTCGAATTTTTACATTCGTTCGCATGCCGACGTGTGACGTCACCGCTGAGAGGCGTAATGACGTCATGACATCATCGGTCATTTGCTGATGTCATTACATCTGTCGTTGACAGACCGTCAACGCTGAGAGGTGTAATGCCACTCCGAGAAAACGGCGTCTGCAATGTAAAACCCTCCTCTGCACATGCTGACTACCTCAGAAGGTGAATTTGACACAAAAAATGTAACAAGAAACATTGTATATAAAGAAATTCGATAAATCACTTTATGAACACTGGATATATTGACATCCTAAGGATCCCTCACTTTCGAAACTTCGCGCAGAGCGCGGATTTGGCTCGTAAGTATCATTAATGTAAGAAGCACCCTTGTACTTGTAAAAATCGGGGAAATATCACCGGATGCTCACCAGCTAGTGACTGGATAAGATAAACAGGGAACCACTGGAAGGCATGGATGACCCACAAATATGTAATGGAGAATAAAGTAAATCCCTATGGTTTTTTATCCCCCGCCACGTGGCGGAAGGGGGATATTGTTGTCACCCGGGTCGTCCGGCTGTCCCTCTGTCCGTCAACATTTATAGCTGTGAGTGCGATAACTCATAAACTGTTCGCCATATCGATTTGAAATTTAAGTCACACATGTACCACCTGAAAAGGAAGAACCCGATTGATTTTGGGCTTGGCCAGATCCAAGATGACCGACTGGGGCGGCCATCTTAAAAAAAAATGTTTTTTGTAATAAATGGAAAACCGCTTATCTGATTTCAATTATTTTTGGTTACTACGTTCCTCACCCCTGGGGAACTTTTTTGAGATGATGACCAAATGGTGTCTTGTTTCCAAGTCACCTCCCCCATGATCTGGAATATGTATGACCTTTTTCTTTCAATGGTGGGGGATTCCCCATCTCTGATGGTATATTTTTTTAATGCCGTCAACAACCTTTGGTACATCATGGCTGATGAAGGTTGTGGACAAGTTTCATGTGAATTGCATGTGTAGTGTCTGAGAAGAAAGCAAATACCTATTCGGGGGGAAACTCCCCTGTAGATCCCCTTCGAGCCCAATTTTTTTATGTCATGAACAAACATTTGGTACATGCACAGTGATGAAGATTGTACTAAAGTTTCATCAAAATCTTATGTGGTTTCAGAGAAGAAGTTGCAAGTATTTGTGGACAGAAGGACGGACAGACAGACGACGCGCCATCCCACAAGCTTCCTACCTTCCAGGTGAGATAAAAAATTTAAGTACGAGCTAAATTATAATCCACAAGCCTTCCTCTTTTAAATTTATATTTGCACATTACTACTGTACAGTGAACACAAAAATCATAAAATATGAAGTGAAAAAAACAACCAAATGACACACTTTTGACATCCCCAAAGTTTCTAGAATAACCTCTGATGAGGCACACAAATGAGGCCAGAATTTATTTTCAAAATTCCTCCATATCGTTAGTTTTGGGAGAGTGTTACAACCACTTTTGATGTGATAAAGGAAAAGAAACTTGCAAGGTTAAAAAGATAAAAACAATGACAGATATATGTGTGTTCCATATCAATAAAATTATAATACGATGATGAATCCAGTGGCAAAACATGACCCTTATGGTGTAATTGGAAAGCAGAGATTACAATGAAAATAAGTTAATGTGTCCACAAAAGTCTTCCAATGGATTTCATCAAATGAAATCTGATAAGGGAATGTTAAGAGTATGACAGATTCTATGATAAGAGTACCGTCGACACTTTGCTTTCATGAAGATGACTATTCCCTTGTAAATTCTCACACCCTGCTCATGATAATGTAAATTATAAAACTAAAAAGGAAACGTTATCTTTGGAACCATATATTTAATATGGTGGATTTAAATAATTCTCCCATTATTCTGTCTTTTTCTCAGTTTGAATTTTCTCAATTCATCTCAAACACTCTGAACCCCCTACCCATCCTTGTTCACACCAAATGATTTATTTTGAAAATAATTGGTTGAAGGGAAGTTTGGGATTTGGGACTGAAAAGAGATCAGCAAAGCAAACTTAAGCAAAGTGCAGATGCTAAAATGGGTACGGGCAAGCAAAATAGATATTGTAAATAAAATGATATGGGATAATTCAGGAAACAGGGAGAGGATGTGAGTGGGAAAGAGGGGAAGGGTGAGGAGCAGAAATAAAAATTAAGAAGTTGCAAATTCTTAGTAAACCACAATTCAGATGAGAATCATAAAATATCAATTTGAAAAAACAATCAGGAATACTTCAATGGAAAGAACATTGCTGCAACAGGAAGAGAGAACATGTCTGTAATCAACATCTTGTATCGGTGGGGGGGGGGGGGGATGAAGGAAATTGTGCTCGGAGCAAGGCCAGTTATTAACTGGCAGAACATAGAACGGACACCAACCTGTAAGCAATGACAAAGGAGCAGGTCCTGAACTGTTGCATTGTCTTAGCTCGTCCACTTATCATAGCAAGGGTTTTTTGATTCCACTGTGTCCAAGAGTTCAAGATGAGATGCTGGTGGTCCAGTCCTCGGTGATATGGCACGCTCATTTACAGCAAAAACAAATGCTGTCCATGCGTTGTGTAGGTTGCCCTTCATATGTGAATAAAGCCAATCAAATCAAGCAGGCAAGCTACCTGGTCAATTTGTTTGTAGTGCAGAAGCAGCTGCTCAAATAGCAACCACACTCTGACATAGCAAGCAGTGAAACCTGGTGTGAAGGAACTTCCAAGAAGACCAGATGACTTGCTACCCACAGCCCTGACAGGAATTTGGAATTTAACCAGGATGCCAACATGATAATTCACCAACTGTTCATGAAGGATAAAATTGACTCTTTAACATCCACTAATCAATACTAGCAGACAGGACACAGTAGAATGTCCATCTGAGGGACAGCGCGTGCGCACGCACACACGCATGCACGCACACACACACACACACACACGCACACACACACACACACACACACACACACACACACACACACACACACACACACACTGATGTATCACATTACATGTGAAGCACCAAGATGACACATTGTAGCTGAGCTGAGATTCAAACCCCACCTAAAAGGCTCACAAGGCTGTGTGGATAACACCAGGCCATCCTGCCAGCCCTCGTTTTCATGCATTTCACAGTTATTGGAGGTTGAGGAAAGATGGCACAGAATACCCAAGCAAGGCCTATTCTTCTTGCCCATCTTTGAAATACGTTTATCCCAGTGCTTAGAAGGTTATAACTGAGGGTCAGATTGAGTTTGAGGGAATCAGCTTTCAATTGAATAAAGTTATTGGAGGGTGAGATGAACGATTCTTTCTTGGAGACATTGTTGAAATTTATATTGTAGGCATGTGACAAGTTGTAGTTCTTGCACAGGTCAGTAAAGAGAGAGGCAGCTGCATTCTTTCTGTCTCCAGGGTGAGTGAGTATTTCGTAAGGTTGTCATTAACAAAGTGACATGGGTGGGGGGGGGGGGTTGAGTGATTAATACACGTTATTGCTATTGAATAGAAAACCGATCAGGCCCAAAACCCTTCATTGAGAGACACCAGTTTTCAGAGAGAGTATCAAAAAAGCACGTGATCCAATAGAAGAAGTTGTTTGCTAGTGGAAATTGTTAGCTAGCTAAGAGGGCAACTGCCCAAGAATGCCATTGTCAGAAAGTTTAATAAAGCAGGGCAGGATTCCAGAGCAAAAATGTATGAAAATCTAAGATATCTCTAAGAATATCATTTTTATTTTGTGTTTGAGGTTCAGAGTATCCATCCATTGTTACAACAACAGAAGGAGCATGTCAACTGTTGAATAATAAGTGATGGACACAAAAACTGGAAGGTTAGACAAAATATAGGCCTTAAGATCTGTTATTTTGACTCCAACACTTTGCACACTATTGTAAGAATGCTGACAAAATGATAGTCAAGTGCAATTGTCTTGGCACCATATTTCTTAACTGGGGTTATGTTGGTTGCCGTTCCAAGTAAAGGGAAAGAACCTATGAGGAAGGACTAGCTGAAAAGAAAAGACAGCAGAAAAGAGAATTCTTCTAAGCATAATTAAAAGCAGATTTATTCCCTCTACACCAGTTAGGGAGGTTTGTTGGTAAGCAAATACCTTCACGATCTTAGATGGTAGGAAGCTCGCACATCGTGAGGTCTTTCAAGAGGAGAAGATTGGGAACCAGAAGAGATGGGACTGGAACACAGGCTTCAGAGGCAAAAATGGCATTAAATTGCTTTGCCTTGTTGTGAGCAGTGTCAACAATGGTTCCTCCTTCAGAGAGGGACATAACAGAGAAGGGCCTTACCCCAAAGACAGACAACTGACTAATGCCAGATTTATAACAATGGAGACATACCCATCAGCTTTGATTGCAGGAAGGTCTGGTGCCGAGCTCTGGCTCTGTAACTCAGGAAGTACCGGTCCACATTATTTATATTTACTTTGTGGAGATAAATGAAGTTGGCACTGAGTAAGCAAACTTTCCAAGCTGAGAAAGCATGCTACTTGGGAGCAAATGCTTCACCACATCCATCAGAAAATCTGCATCAGAAGAGCAAAATAATTGGAAGTCTAATATAATTAATTACCCCAGGAAAGAAAGCAGATAGCAGGAGATGAGGTCCCAAAAAGGTGTCCATCATACTATAATTTGAGAGGAGTCAGCGTATTTGATGGAATGGGTTGAATACTAGTGGTTGTGCTCGGGATTTGTACCGGAATGTTTGAGGCATTATAAAATTAATAGTCCATGGAAGGGAGAGGACCACAATTCTCCCAATATCAATATGTATGGCATAGCGCCATTCCTGGTAGTAAGGGGAATTGCAAGTCATACTAAAATTGCTCAATTCTGGGGGAATTAGCTCATCTGTAAAAACGGGTTCTCACTGTTGTGTTTGGAATGGATTAAAGAGCTGACCTATTGCTGCTGCAAAGGGATGACTTCAAGCCATCTCAAATGTCTCTCTCTCTCTCTCTCTCTCTCTCTCTCTCTCTCTCTCTCTCTCTCTCTCTCTCTCTCTCTCTCTCTCTCTCTCTCTCTCTCTCTCTCTCTCTCTCTCTCTCTCTCTCTCTCTCTCTCATATATATATATATATATATATATATATATATATATATATATATATATATATATATATATATATATTTCCAATCCCATTACAGTACCTGGGAGGCTCTTGTCCAATTATAATTATTAATGAAATCAATGCTGTTATGAGGAAATAGTCAGATGAGCCTTTCTGAGCTGCATTAGGAGATGTTGAATGGGAATTTTTTTTCCATAATCAAATCAAAAAGTGAATCATAACCAAAAGGAAATATGTGAGTTGCAAAGTTTACAGACCGCATGATCAGACTGGCTTCCTTGAAAAAAGAATACAGAAAAAAGATTTTGCTGCTGTGTCAAAGCTTATGCTTGATGTTTCAAAGTCGAAACAGCTTAAATGGTGGCAGATGAAGTCACTGGCGAACATAGAGCAAGGGTTGATAAGAGAGGAAAGGTAATACGATGGAAGAAATGAGAGGGAAAATCCATAATCAGAGATGAGGGCATCCTAAGAAGTGTAATCACCGCTTTGGGGGAGTGATAGATGACACAAAAGTGCAAGTTGCTAGTGTAGAGGAAATATGGAGCCTAAGGTATTCAATGTGAGTCAGGCTGGGAAGGAGAGGGTGGTTGTGAGGCATCGAGGGGATCAGTTGCATGAGAGAGTGTTCTGGATGAAGACAGCAATGCTTCGGACGAAGGAAATATTCTGGCCTGTCCTAACAGAAAAGGGAATACTCGGCAGAGAAGACAATGGAGTAATTGCTCTCTGATGACGTGTTTCAGTGAAGCATGTGATATGGTTACACTGGTGTGGTGTTACTACCTGCAAGGAAAGATTGATGAGATGAGACCAGAAACCCTTGACCAGGGGAACAGGTGTAATGACAAGCATCCACTTTTAATATAACAACGTACCAAAAGTAAATACTATCAACAGAAGAAGATGCAAGCTGACAGAAGTAACCATCAAGAAACACACAAGAAGCACAAGAGAGGATGTGACCAACATGTAATAGATGTTGGGGGTAAGCACAGAGCACAGTGCCAGATAGCCATAGGTAAAGCTAGTGGGGTTTAGGTTGCATTCGTAGGGGGACAAATGATATATTAAGAGGTATTGTTAACTCGGTTCAGGAATTTAGTGAGGACTCATCTGGAATAGTGTACAGATTTTGCCACCACATCTGAAGAAGGAAGAAGGACATAGATAGGGTACAGTGTAGATTGATGAAAATGATCTCAGTCCTCGTTCGATTAAGCTATGAGGAGTGGCTGAAAGAGACAGGACTTTATACATTAGAAAGGGGATGATTGTGATGGGATCTGACAGAGATGTTTAAGATCATGAAGGGGATAGACAAAATATGTGCAGAATAATTTTTCAGCACAATGCACATTGACAGGACAAGGGATCACAGTTTAAGAGTAAAGAAGAGAAGAGTTAGGAAGGTGGTAAGGCCAGGGTTTTTCACTCAGATAGTGGTGAATGCTCGAAATGGTCTCCCTTCAAGGGTAGTGGCAGCAGAGTCAGTTTTAAAATTGAGTTGGATCACTAACTGGAAGTTGTGGAGATGGGGGAGTACTACGATGTTGGCATAATTGTGCAGGCTTGATGGGCCTAATGGCCTCCTCCTGTGTGGAAGTTCCTTGAGTCTACTAACTCATCTTTTTTGCACAGTGATTAAGGATTTATAAAATATCAGTATATCTTATGGCTATTATGTTAACTTTCAGTGTCACCTCTGATAATGCAATGTGCATTCCATTAATAGTAGCTTCTTCAAAATTTGAGTACTGTATATAAAAGCTTCACTTTGAAAAAATATAAAAAAGGAAATTTAGGCACAGGAAAAAGTAATTTGGCCTACAATGCCTGTCTCACACCTCAGCACTGCCAACTACTGCAGAGACTGCTAATTGAAGAGCTAGCATAAAGAAGTGATTTGGTTCGCAAACAATGGCCTATTCCCTTCAAAATATGCTGTGGAACCTACCCAATAGCCTTTGGAACAGCCGGCTTTGCATCCGCGTCTTAAGTATGGTCCACTCAAAGATGCATTGCACTCAAACGACACTGCATCACAATGGTGGCTTGTTTTTTTTCTTTTGTTAATTCTGACATTGTCAGGGCTAACATCCAGGCAAGACAGCTCACTGGCTGGCGGAGCAAGCTTCCAAACAGGCTATTCTTCAATCCTCTATCAGGAATAAACCACTAAAGGAGAAGGCTAATGCATGTCGCATGTGACGATGAAAGCAATGTATCATCTGCAAATTAATTTTGAAATAAATGGAAGTAGGGAAGGGGGAAAGAAGATATAAGTAATACAACAGGAAGGTATCTGTAAAAGCAGACAAAACAATCCTTTTCCATCTTTCCGAACTCTTATCACCCCCCACCCTACCACCTTTCGACACCACAAAACACACAGGTTTTGTTTTAAAGATAGTGTAGCCTGAACTAGGAGTATTAAAATGAATGCAAAATACAACTCGAATGGCACTCGGTAGAGCACATACCTCGGCCAGGCTGAACACTATGTTTTATATCCCACTGATCGGCCGGATCTGGATCCAGACCTTAACCAAAATTAAATTGGCTCGGTCTCCTCACCGAACCAACTCATCCACCAAGTTTTGTCATAATCCACCCACAACTTTTTGAAATATCATGACATATATATATATATATATATATATATATATATATATATATATATATATATATATATATATATATATATATATATAGTTTTGGCCCAATCTCTGAATGGTGAAGAATCACTTGAAAAAATGTTTTTAAATGTCGTGTCCAGATCTTAATTCGGATCTTCACCGAAATCGAATAAATTCTTCCTTGTCACACACACAACCTGCACACCAAGTTCTGTCCGAATCTGTCTAACTTTCTGAGATATCATGCTATATAGTGTTTTTGTCCCAAGTCCTCAATGGTTAAGAATCACTCAAGAAACTCTTGTATCCGGATCCACATCCGGATCTTCACCAAAATCTCATCAATTCGTCCTTGTTTACACCCAACCAATCCACCAAATTTCGTCCAAATCGGTCCATAACTTTTTGAGGTTTCCTGCTCACAGACAGTCAGACAAACAGACAGGTGTGAAAACCTTACCTCCAGTAGTACAGCCAAATGGTATGTTTCGTTCAAAATACAATTTATGAGCTTACTTTGCAATCACCTTTGCTCAAGAGCCTCAAATGATCAAGAACATAAAATGCATTAAAATAAAGTATGATGAAAAAGGACACACACACGCACACACGATCAAAAACGATCCAGCCACCTCGTGAAGAAGCTATACAATGGGAAATGTTTATCCACGAAGGGACGAGGATATCGAGAATTCCAAAATGTGCTCCGACTGTCTCCCGCATAACTTTATTAATTTACATTTTGAAATCACACGGAGGTCAGTGCATGTGACATAAACTTGAATGAGACATTTTAAAATCTTCTTTTGACCAAGTGTTGTGTGAAGTTCCATCTGAATTGCCGTCCAGACAGTGCAGAAACAAAGAGCAGTAAATAAGTTTTCATAGTAGTGATGAGAATGAGAACGTTGGTTTTCTAGGTGAGTTGCACAGAATGAATAAACTATATGGATTTGCTGCCGCTGACATTGGAGAGTTCTGGATGAAGAGATGGTAAGCAGTGTTAGATATTGTCCTGTTGGGTGTAGAGAACAGGTATTTAAATGTGGATAGGTGCGTTAAATAATTCTTTTTGACAACTGTCTCTCATTATTTTTATTTTAATATTGACTTAATCAATGCCTCTGAGATTGAAATAAGCTACACATGTTCCTTAAGCTCGCTTCTACTGTATTGACACTATCAGTTGAGCAGACATCATTACTTATTCACAGTTACTTTTGAGATCAGTGAAGCTACTGATGGAGCAATCGAAATCCTTGCTTTGGCTCAATACAGCGCAGGGTCTCCGCGTCAAAAACCACACATCCGTCGGAGTGGCGGGCTTAAAATTTTCATCACTTATCGGCAGAATCAAGGAACACCGATCCACCATATTAGCATTTTGTGTGCGCAAGTAAAGATTTATGTCTCTTGAGGTATCATGAAGACAAGTGCAATCAAACTGTGCTAAAACCGCGGCCATGAGCATTATTCAGAGTTTACACAAATTTGCCCTTTCTTATTTTCCGTAAATTGAAAATATCATGAGATTGTCTTCCGTAAAAAAGCAGACAATAAATAAATGTAAAATTTCGTGTTGCGAAAGTTGTTGTGGCTACAAACATCGGCTAGTGATTGCTCGAAGGATTCCTTGCCGTCCAAGGTGTAATGACAAATTGATTGCATTAACTTAGATGCATTTTGCTCGCTTCGTCCGGCGTTCTCAAGGACACCAATGGCTAAGGGTCACAGTACTGCATCAAAATTAGTGGCCATTCACTGTATTGGGCTTGATAATTATCTTCCTCTCCTGATGCCGTATACGCGAAGGTACAACTCTGAATCGTAGGAGATCAAATGAACGATGCATCACATTCTGCAGAGAAATTGCACCGTGCAACAAATTCAGTATATATTTTGTACTATCTGTTCTCTCCATCTCCTGTGAGTTGTATGTTGAATAGCAAATTTTGATGCTCTTTTTATTTTTATTTTGCACCATCAATTATTTTCAAGTTGTGGTGGAATAGCAAAAAGAAAACCGATCTATGTTTCTTTGGAATGCCCCGAATGGCACGTCCTTGACACCATTAACGATCCGGTTGTAATTATTGCTAGTTTGAAATCTGTTAACATTTCTCTTCTGAAAACACCATCAACGAGAATGTATTATTTGTCAGCAGTCGAGTGAAAGAGAAAAGTAGGAAACAGGAGGTTAGTTTGAGTAATTTTTAGTTTTCAAAGAAGCAACTGAATATAAAGCACGTTGAATATAAAGTAGCTTTCTCTGTCATGGTAAAATAAATGAAATAGGTTACAAACTGGTTTAGTGAAATTAAATGCCAGAGAGAGAGAGAGAGAGAGCGCCATACAACCTGTTCTGCTGCAAGATTATTAATTTGCCTTTCCGCTTCATCCGTCACCATGTGCAACAGCACATCTTCAGTCAGGCACCCCACGATAAGCAGCAGTATGTCTCGGAACTGAAAGCACATGATAGACGTGACAAGTACCACCTGCAGGCTGACATGTTTGATCGTGGATTGAGGCGACATGGGTGCAGAATGATGATTTGCCACAGAGAAACCAGGGAAGGTGAAGTGAGATAAATGTGACCCTGAATTTTGATGTACAAGGTGGCCCAGAAAATGATGACACATTTACAATGGCGAGTGAAAAAAGAAATCTAGCGTTATTTCACGAGCCACCCTGTACCGGAGTCGACATTTTGAAAGATTTACACTTCCTGAACGGTTCGCTTACAAAAAGAGTCTCTTCTCCTTATTCTTGATAAGTGTCACAGAACGAGGATCTTACAAAGGCACAAGTTCTTTCTCAAAGTAACAAAATGGCATAAATAACTGACAATGCCTTGAAAGTTTTGAAACTCTGCAGATGTTTCAGATTGAAAGTTCATATTTTGTGGTTTGCTTTTGCTACATTTTAAAGCAGCAACTACCCTGTGGGAGAGTGAAGGAAACTATGAACAACCCAATACCACCCGTCGCCTTTTGCCAATGCATGCTGTGAATTGGCACCTGCAGGATTGAGGGTAGTACACACTCTGCGATGCAGTGCTCACATCAGCGCCCAACACGGTACGCCCGCTCACAGCTGGACGGCTTAGACTGATTGCCTGTGATTGGTACCACAGTGTTTGCAGCAAAAGCCGAGCTCAAGTCCATTTCTTCACCAACCTGTTCCTTTTATCTTTTGAATGGAGACAGCATGCAAAGTGCTTCCCTGCCACAATAGTACACCTGTGCAATCTGCAAAGCGTTTCGTTTTCTTTCACTCGGGGGTGTTATAAAAAAAATAATTCCAGCATTCATGCTGGAAACACAAAGCATCTCTGGTCTAATTTATGCAGGGCCGCATTGTATTGAGGTGAATAGCTGTACCTTTCACACATTGAAAACACAGTGTTGTTTTGAGCACTGAGCTCTGGCTATACCTGGATGACTCACAGGCCTGCAGTTTCCTGCTGCCACATGATGAGTCTTTCTCTTTTCCCATCTCGCTGGTACTGTGTGCACCTCATCTAGCAAGGTGTGAAGGACCTTGGCACGGCCTGGGCTGCCAGCAAAAGCACCTGACAGCATGTTAATGCAACCACCTGAATGTGAACCCAGGCCTTTCCCTCTCAGGCCTACAGAAGTGTTTGCGCCTGCATCTCACGTGCTGACAGCTTCCTGACGCTAATTGAGTTGATTAGATGCGGGAGATGAATTCATCTTTGCTAGGTCAGGCACCATGGTGACACCTTGAATCGCATTCCAGCTGCAAGCAGCATTTTCAAAGGCTATGGCTGCCATGACAACAGCCCATCTCACAGAGGTGCCCTCAACACAATCTCTCCAGCATGGAGCTCCCAAAATGAACAAAGACCTTCCGGGTAGAGTTATCAAAGCTTGCATGGGACATGCTAATTCCTCAGCCTCATTGGTGAATTGTAACTGCTCTTTCATCGAGGAAAATTTTCATGAGAGAGAGAGAGAGCTCAGATATTATTTACTGTTGTTACATCCCAGATAAGGGATAGTTAGGCCTACGTATGGTCCCAGGAATGAATAAAGTAATGTAAATCTCTATATTTGTCCTTATTTCAACATCAAATGTTTTGCAGTAGCAGCAATAATTCCTCACATCAGCAAATCCTGGAATATATATATATATATAACTTACATCTACTTTTAATTTGGAAATTAAATTTTCTTTAAATCAATCAGAAAGATAGTTTCTGAAGCCAGAAATGTAGTCACCAGGAAGATAAAACAGCATGATAATTGAAATGGGATCTATTCATTTTGATTTTGAAAAAAAAAAAAACCCTTATAAGCAACTGTGATATCACACCCTTTACACCACTTTCAGCTTTATTCAGGCCTGGAATGTTGTTCACTTTTAATCTGGATATATTTCCATAACTTTACCATTGCTCAAATTGAAAAGAGAAATTAAAAAATAACATCTCACACCACAAACATTGGTTGCTTGAAAGTTTTGCCAAAACAATCAACTCATCCAGTGATAGTTTGTTTTGTGCAATGCATAAACATAAAAACTCTGACTCTCTATCAAAATTAAAGATTGCACTCACAACTCTTAAAAAAAAATTTCGAAGGAACTTTATGTAATTATTACAAAGTGAAAAGATGACCTTGTTCACAATGGGCAAGTAAAAAGAAACGCATGTTTGCAATATTTAGTCCAAGCCTTTACTGCCACCTACCGGCCACTTCCAGATGTTCTTTTATTGCAAATGGGAGCAAATCCAAGGTTAATAATTCATCTATCTATCACTGCCATATCATTTTAAATGTCAGGTTGCCTCGCATTTATGAATAATTTTTCGAATGCCGTGTGTACAATACTTTTATTAGTCTTATTGAACTTTTGGAAAAATATATTCCGCAAGTTTTTCTCCTTTAAATCACAGAACATCACGTCACAAACATTAACATCATTACTAACTGCAGACACTGTTTATAACAAAAAGGAGAATGTTTTTTTTCAATGAAAAAAAATCACTCACAGACTTTGGATGAACAAGTCCTTCAAGAGAATAAATTCAGTAGTGTTTGCATCATTCAAAATGATGAAATGCTATGAGGATGACATTGTCCTGAATTTCATTAGAGGAAAATAATATATGTCTAACAACAAAATCATTTCAAAGTGCTCAACTATATATACGTATGTGTACATATATATATATATATATATATATATATATATATATATATATATATATATATATATATATATATATATATATATATACGAATTCCACCAAAAGTGCTCAACTGCATGTATCAAGAAATTCTACACATCAACAAATTCCTCCCAAAGTGCTTAACTGTACACATCAACAAATTCATGCCAAAGTTCTCCACTGTATACATCAACATATTCATTCTAGAGTGATTTACTGTATATATCAAGAAATGATTCCAAAGTGCTTTACTGAAAACATCATTATATTCCTCCCAAAGTGCTCAACTGTAAACATCAACAAATCCTCCCAAAGTGCTTCACTGTACACATCAACGAATTCTTCCCAAAGTGGTCAATTGCATCCATCAATAAATTCATTCCAAAGTGATTAACTGTATATATCAATAAATTAGTCCCAAAGTGCTCAACTGTACACACCAACAAATTCCTCCAAAAGTGCTTAACAGTACAGATCAACAAATTCCTCCCAAAGTGCTCCACTGTATCGATCAAGAAATGAATCCAAAGTGCTCAACTGTAAACATCAAGAAATGAATCCAAAGTGCTTCACTGTATACATCATTATATTCCTCCCAAAGTGCTTAACTGTTAACGTCAACAAATTCCGCAAAAAGTGCTCAACTGTACATATCAATAAATTTCTCCCAAAGTGCTCCACTGTACATTTTCAACAAATTCCTCCCAAAGTGCTAAACTGTGTACATCAAGAAATTCCGACCAAAGTTCTGAACTGCATGCATCAATAAATTCCCACCAAAGTGCTCCACTGTACACATCAATAAATTCCTCCCAAAGTGCTTAACTGCAAACATCAATAAATTCATTCCAAAGTGATTAACTGTATATATCAATAAATTCCTCCCAAATTTCTCAACTGCTTCCATCAATAAATTCCTCCCAAAGTGCTCCACTGAATACATCAATAAATCCTTCCAGAGTGTTCCACTGCATACACAACAAATTCCTCCCAAATTTCTCCACTGCTTCCATCAATAAATTTCTCTCAAAGTGCTCCACTGTACATTTTCAACAAATTCCTCCCAAAGTGCTAAACAGTGTACATCAAGAAATTCCGTCCAAAGTGTTGAACTACATGCATCAATAAATTCCCACCAAAGTGCTCCACTGTACAGATCAATAAATTCCTCCCAAAGTGCTTTACTGCAAACATCAATAAATTTATTCCAAAGTGATTCACTGCATATATCAATAAAGTCCTCCCAAATTTCTCAACTGCCTCCATCAACAAATTCCTTCCAAATTTCTCCACTGCTTCCATCAATAAATCCCTCCCAAAGTGCTCCACTGCATACATCAATAAATTTCTTCCAAAGTGTTCCACTGCATACACAACAAATTCCTCACAAATTTCTCCACTGCTTCCATCAATAAATTCCTCCCAAAGTGCTCCACTGTATACATCAATAAATTTCTCCCAAAGTGCTCCACTGTACATTTTCAACAAATTCCTCCCAAAGTGCTAAACAGTGTACATCAAGAAATTCCGACCAAAGTGCTGAACTGCATGCATCAATAAATTCCCACCAAAGTGCTCCACTGAACACATCAATAATTTCATTCCAACGTGCTTAACTGCACACATCAATAAATTCCTCCCAAAGTGCTTAACTGCAAACATCAATAAATTTATTCCAAAGTGATTAACTGTTTATATCAATAAATTTCTTCCAAATTTCTCCACTGCTTCCATCAATAAATTCCTCCCAAAGTTCTAAACTGTATGCATCGATAAATTCTGACCAAAGTGCTCCACTGTATACATCAATAAATTCTTTCCAAAGTGTTCCACTGCATACATAACAAATTCCTCCCAAAGTTCTAAACTGTGTGCATCAATAAATTCATCCCAACTTGTTTAACTGTATATATCAATAAAACCCTCCCAAAGTGATACAAGGGGAACCCAAACCCAAAAATATAATTATCTGAAAACCATTGATTAAATATAATTTTAATCTGTATAATTTGAAGGAAAAAAAATTTGAATTTTTTTTGCCAATCACAGTGTCGAAAAAACCGCTCGTGTGTCAAAAAAAGCCATAGTGTAGGTCGAGGTCGGATTCCGATCCTGATTCCACAGTCATTAGCAACACTGATGGATCTCAAAATGTTGAAAGTGATCAATTGGGCTTCTGAAGAAACTATTGGAGACAAAAGTAGTGATGGAAACACTTTCGGGGAAATTGTGTAGCCGAATTGTTTTGTGTCTCGTGCAAGCGATTCACAGGAAGAAGGCAGAAGTGTTTGTGAAGATGAAAATGCTGGTCACCTAATAACTCCAGCGAGGTAGGGTTTGATTTTTCTTTCACTTCACTGTCTATGAGGAAGGGATTTTGTATTAATTGCTAAATCAGTTGATATATTACTCGAGCAGATACCTGTCATCACCCCACAGCACAGGCACCGCCGAGGCATACTCAGACAAAATGGGTGACGAATGCTTTGTCACACCATCACAGGCTGACCAAGTGTCATGTATATTATGGTATCGTCCCATTTCATACTTTTCCCGGGTGCCATTTGTGTCCATGCCGTGTCCTACCTTCATGTTTGTGAGGTGTCAATGTCCCTCCCCTTATGGATGGGGGATTGTGGAACAGGGAGGAGAGTGGAAAAGCAGTGTGGAGCATGTGGAATGGTGGTGGGTATTGTGGGGTTAATGATTGTGAGGGGATAGTGAAAGGGGGGGGTGGGTGGGATAGTGGTGGGTATTGGTGCGGTGATGAATGATTGGGGATTGTGGGGGGATTTTGTTGTGGGGGGGGGCCCTTAATGTTTGATTGTCCTCAGTTAAATCTTCTCAAAGGAGAATATGATAATACATACATACTTTATCTACACGATAAAAATATGGTGGTTCATTTGACTTGTAGACATTTGTGTTGATAGTAGAGAATTATTTTCATGTGCTCTTGTGGTAACTGCTGGGCTCCAGCAACAGTTTTTGATTCTCCACTCAAATTGCCCATTTACACATACTGGTAGCTTGGTGGAGATTGTGTGACAATTTTGAGCAACGGCTGTTTCTTCCACTTCATAATGGGGATGGCATCCTCTCTCAATCATGGCGGATAACCATAACATATAGCCATTTCTGCTGTTTCATAACAATGCTTTGTAACGTGTTCCAAGCACAAAAGATAATATCATGTCGGCCCCATCCACACTATAGTATTTTGGATAACCATCATTCAATTTCTGGCAAACTTAGGGGGTTTCGGCCACTGGTGTAGCATGAAACCATCTCGGTTTGGATTACTATGCAAGCATCAAGAACGCATAGACTCGGAATGCTTGTGTAAAAATCGAAAATGATTCACTGTTTGAGTTAAATCATACTCTGATGTAACTCATTTACAATCCGGATCTGGTGTTCTACTTCCATGTGTGACGTCACGACTAATGTGAAGAAGAATCATATTTTGACTTTTAATCGCAAATTTACCACCTTAATTCGGAAAAAGCCACATCATATCTATTTTGCAGGGTAGCAAGTGATACATGAGCAGCGAGGTAGTCTGAGCATTTGAGTTCCTCTTTAACTGTGTACATCAATAAATTCATCGCAAAGTGCTCTACTGGAAACATCAACAAGTTCCTCCCAAAGTGCTCCACTGCACACATCAATAAATTCCTACCAAAGTGCTTAACTGCAAACATCAATAAATTCATTCCAAAGTTATTAACTGTATACATCAACAAATTCCTCCCAAAGTTCTCCACTGCTTCCATCAATACATTCATTCTAAAGTGCTTAACTGCAAACATCAACAAATTCCTCCCAAAATGCTTAACTGTAAACATCAACAAATTCTTCCAAAAGTGCTCCACTGTACACGTCAACAAATCCTCCCAAAGTGCTGAACTGTCAACATCAACAAATCCTCACAAAGTGCTCCACTGTACACATTAACAAATTCCTCCAAAAGTGCTTAACTGTAAACATCAATAATTTCCTCTCAAAGTGCTTTACTGTAAACATCAACAAATTCCTCCCAAAGTGCTTAACTGTATTCATCAACAAATTCCTCCCAAAGTTCTCCACTGCTTCCATCAATACATTCATTCGAAAGTGCTTAACTGCAAAGATCAACAAATTCCTCCCAAAGTGCTTAACCTTAAACATCAACAAATTCCTCCGAAAGTGCTCCACTGTACACGTCAACAAATTCCTCCCAATGTGTTTAACTGTCAACATCAACAAATCCTCCCAAAGTGCTTTACTGCCTACATCAACAAATTCCTCCCAAAGTTCTCCACTGCTTCCATCAATACATTCATTCTAAAGTACTTAACTGCAAACATCAACAAATTCTTCCCAAAGTGCTTAACTGTAAACATCTACAAATTCCTCCTAAAGTGCTCCATTGTACACGTCAACAAATCCTCCCAAAGTGCTCCACTGTACACATGAACAAATTCCTCCCAAATTGCTTAACTGTATACATCACAAAATGAATCCAAAGTGCCTAACTGTCTACATCAACAAATCCTCACAAAGTGCTCCACTATACACATTAACAAATTCCTCCAAAAGTGCTTAACTGTAAACATCAACAAATTCCTCTCAAAGTGCTTTACTGTAAACATCAACAAATTCCTCCCAAAGTGCTTAACTGCCTACATCAACAAATTCCTCCCAAAGTGCTTAACTGCCTACATCAACAAATTCCTCCCAAAGTGCTCCACTGTATTCCTCAACAAATTCCTCCCAAAGTGCTTAACTGTATACATCACAAAATTAATCCAAAGTGCTTAACTGTCAACATCAACAAATCCTCACAAAGTGCTAAACTGTAAACATGAACAAATTCCTCTCAAAGTGCTTTACTGTAAACATCAACAAATTCATCCCAAAGTGCTCCACTGTATTCATCAACAAATTCCTCCCAAAGTTCTCCACTGCTTCCATCAATACATCCATTCTGAAGTGCTTAACTGCAAACATCAACAAATTCCTCCCAAAGTACTTAACTGTATACATCACAAAAAAACAGAAAAACTTTAATTCAATGCAAGCTGTTTATTCAATGAAATAAAAGACACTCCTGTGCACAGAAGGAAGGCCCCAACTTGCTACACGTTTGCAAGCTGAAGACTTAATTCTACATAGAATATTGAGTGTTTATACACAGTTTTACCAGGGTATATCTAGATAACAGATAGAACGTTGTGGAGTTTAAAATTGCTACATAGAAGGGTTTTGGTTTGTTTTGGTGCTTGTTCCTAGCCCCGAGAGGGGAGATAGTCATGTCTTGCTGCTGACTGAGATGGTCACCAGACAATGGTCACCAGACAGATGTGGTTTTACAAGGGTGTTTATGACTACATCAGTGAAATGTGTGTACTCTGCTCTTTACTAGTTTTCTCAGTATATAGTTATTAACTTATTTCTCAAAGCACAAAACTAAATTAATTTTGCATTTCTAGATTATTATAAGTTCAATTTTTAATTCAGTTTCCACAGTTCCCCCTTTTGTTCAAGCAGAACAACCTAATTGTTTGTTCTGTAAGGACAAACCTACTGAAAATCGAAATTTGTCGTCGGCTAGCGGCAGGCTCATTTCCAACGCGTCACCCAAACTTGTGCTCTGTGGTGGGTTAACACCCTCGCAAGTGGATGCAACCCTTGAGGTCCGCCACCTCCCCATACCCACAGAGTTGGGGCTCCCATGTGATTTGGAAGGAAAGAACCCTGTGCACACCGAACATATACATCCAGTAGGCAATCGCCTTTTCCAATTATACTAATCAGTTTTTAATTGAGCAAGTCGCTCAAATTATTTTTCCCCTGGAGTTTTAAAGATATCTCTATTAATCCATATCTCTTCATGACAATCATGCATCTGTTTTTGGTTCTTTAGCAACAATTGTTGAATTCTTTCAAAAGGGTTTTTGTCAGTCCCAAAGGCACGAGTGTCTGCACTTTTGTATTTTCCATAAAATATCACTGACACGGTGTCTCAACTAAATTTTATACTAGGTTCTTCATTTTCTGGGTTTTCTGGATCTTCTGGATATTCATAGTTGCTCAGAGATGGTCAGTCCAGGGAAACGTCATGCGCCACCATTATCGTCACTGTGGTAAATTTTCTCACACACACAGATCATTACTCTTATGCATGCAATGATGACAACAATAGCAATGAATATCATAAGCCCAACTAACAATATTTGGAGTATCCATGTTTCCCATCCACCAAACATCTTTTCCAACCATGACCCGAAGTTCCATCCCTTATTATAATCATGAAACTTTGAGCTACCTTCCTCGAGTGTTGTACCACGTCATGGATATGAACCCTTTTATGATGCCTGGGGTCCCATGAGATTATTCATTCGTATCCTTATATCTATCCTTGTCCCAGTAATTTGTCACTCAATGGTTACTTTTTCTTCCCCATAGTATTGGCATGTTGAGTTACCCAAGTAAAGGCCCAGTCACACCTTGACGTTTTAGCCAGCAATGGCAACGTATCAAAATGTATGTAAAACGCTGGCTTACGCTGAACTTTTGATGTTTTTTTTTTAAAGATTCGGACGTATTCATAACGAGTTGGTCGAATGCATAACATATTAGTAATGGACACAGAACGTTTCGTTGTCTTATAGATAACTTATACCAACGAATGCTTAGCCTGTTGTCGGCGTTCACAACCTATGCCCAACGATAGTCTAACTTATGCATAGCGCGCTACACGTATCGCCGACGATCACGTGGTGTAGCCTATTAAAAGGCAGCTGCACAATGATTCAAATCATAACCACCAGAGAAATGGAAGAGTCAACATCGCAGTCACACTTTGGCGATCTTGTCAGCGTATGCCGACCTTTGAAAAGTGCGTCTAAAACGCTGGCGCACGTCGAATAGGGTATGGGTAAGTTTGGTATACGTGAATAGAAAGCTAAAGTACGCTATCATATGTCGTAGTAAGTGGAGTACGTCTTGTAATTTTAAACGTGTTAAACATTTTACGACGTACTTGCCGCATGTCTCACATGTTCCGCATGCGATGGGAATAAGTTGTACGCACGTTATGCGATCGTTGGCACACGTCGACAAAAGTTACTTGTAAGTTACTCATACGTCGAAACGCGTCAGTGTTCCAGACTCCCTGGTGTTTTTTTGTTTGTTTTTTTCTTTGGTATGACGGTGATTTTGACACTTCGATTTCTCGTGCGGTTATAATATAATATAATGAATAGGCTGCCACTCAACGATTTAAATCATAACCGCACTAGAAATCGAAGTGTCAACATGGCCGTCATACCGAAGAAAAAAAAAACAAACAAAAAAAAAAAACGGAGTCTGGAACACTGATGCTAACCATTGCATTGACGTGTTTTGACTTATGAGTACCTTACAAGTAACGTGTGTCGACGTGTGTCAACGATCGCGTAACGTGCCAACAACACGTTACTCATAGGTTAGAAATAAGTTTCGGGTACGCTAAATATTACCTCGACGTGTTTCGACTGATGATTAACATACAATTAACGTGTCGACGATCGCATAACGTGCCGACAACTTATGGCCAGCGTAGCGGAACTTGTGAGTCATACGCTGGCATAAGTCGTAAAATTTCAAGCATGCTAAAATTTGAGGACAACTGCAAAGTACAACGATGAAAGCCAGCGTACTACGGCGTATGGCAGTGTTTTTCAGCGTGCTCTCAATGTTTCCAAAACTTACCCATAACGCATTCGACGTGTGCCAGCGTTTGACAAATTTTTCAAAAATCAGCATAAGCTGGCTAAAACGTCAAGGTGTGACTGGGCCTTAAGGTCCATTTCCTTTCCACTTACTTGTCAAACTATTCCCACGTCTCTATTTATCACCTCAAAATGCAGTGGGTTTTTCTCCAATCCTTCCCCCTTAGATAGTGAGGCAAAATTTGTCCTATATCGGGAAGTGTGGTCATCTTTTTCCCTTGTATATAGGAAATTACGTTTCACCCTATACTTAGCATAGTACCAGTGCCAATAGTCAGTACATTTGTACCCCTCCTTTTTCCAGTTACTTGTTATCTCTCGTACTCTCGCACTTACATCCACTTTTGTCCCTTCTATTCTCGATAGGACTGGGTTACCCTGTCTACGAACCAGGTACCCACATATATCTTCCCCTGAAAATGGAACTGCCGAGCAGTCCATGCTTGGATAAGTGGGGGAGCTGTGAGCAAACCCAACACTTGCTCCTGTTCATACTTTTAGCATGTTGTAAAGATATTGCTAAAAAGGTGTTCAGTGGATGTCCAGTTATCCCTTCATGTAACACTATGCCTCATTTCAGGCATACAGTGCCTACGTCTCCTGCATCCCATGTGGCACGCGGTGCATAATTATATGTAAGGGTCATATAAGTGTTTGTCCCATATATGCCTTTCTCATGCAATTGTTCCCGATGTTTACCTTCTTTGCCCTGCGTTCCCAGTCACGATCCTTTCCTTCTTTCCCCTGCTCTCGAGCAAACATTCTGCTTTCCATGGCATTCCCATGATGCCCTCACTGTCTGTTATCATCAATATTATCACAATTATGCACGTGCTAATCAAGAACACTGATACGTATGTCATGAACCCCCGGTAACGTTCTTCCCACTTGCAGATTTCCTTTCTTTCTCTTTACGACTTCCTGAATGCTTTTTGCAGTGAGATGTGTGAATCCATAATTGGCTTACCTTTGCACTTGACAGTTGTGTTTGTGATCAATAATACCTGATGTGGTTCAGTCCAACTTGTATTCAGTGCATATTTTCCGTTTGCACACCTTGATGTACACCCAGTACACCCAGGCTGGATGCTGTGGTGTTCCTCTGCAGCTGGTATGGTAGTGCTTGTTTGACCTGCGAGTCAAATTCTTTGACAACCTTTGTTAAGGCAGTACAAAAGTTCATCGTTGTCTTGTCCATCATGTATATGCCCATATCTTTCAGGGTCAATGGGGCGGTTACCGGCACTAGCATCGGTCTCCCCATCAATAGTTCATGTGGGGACAATCAGCTGCGAGTTTACCGTTAACCTCATTGACATCAGTGCTCGAGGAATAGTCTGCGGCCATTGCAAACCTGTCTCATCACATATTTTATGTACACTTTACCAACATTATGACTTAGTGTTGGCTTAGCAGTTAGAGTGGTGGCTTGGGATCCTAGAGTCCTGAGCTCAAGTCCCGTTGGCCACCAAACCAACACCAGGGGTTGACTCAGCCTGTCATTCCTCCGAGGCTAGCAAAAATGAGCATCAGTATACTGGCAATAGGGGCACTGCATTAGCGGCACAGCCATGCCCCAACCAATGATGCAACCAGCAGCTAAAAAGGCAGCACACCCTACCAACATTATGGGGTTGACAATACACACATCTCCCCAAAAAAATTCTGCCACAGCTGCAAATCCTGGAGCGTGCCATGTTCGTAGCACCTCCTTCTACATCCCCATTTTTCTCGTGTGGCCACTTCCTTGAGCCAAACGAGCAAACCATGGTAAAAGTGCCTTTGGGGCAACTACTTTACCCTCCTGAGAGACCAAATGTTTTGTTTTTGTGTGATAACAGCAATCTATTTTCTCCCACTTGGCTCTTTCACCTCAGTTGCCTCCTGTAGTGATGCAATGTCATTAGTAGTTGGCGCCCTTTCCTCATTTTCTTTTTGACGAGCTATTTGTTGTGATTTTGCTTCTTGTTTTGCTGCTAAATCAGCAAAAGCATTTCCTTTTGAGACCATATCTCTTTGCTTTGTGTATGCTCGACATTTCACTCTCGCTATTTGATTTTTCCACAGTGCCCCAACATTGTGCGCCACCCTGTACACATATCATGAATCTGTATATATTGTTATGCTTCTATCCTCAGCTAGATTGCATACTGCAATTAGGGCACATAGTTCTGCCTGTTGTGCGGAATAATGTCGAGGTAGCTTACTACTTTCCAAGATGTCACTTTCAGAGCACACTGCATATCCTGACAGTTTTGACCCATCTGCTGCTTTTGTTGATGAGCCATCCACAAAGACTATCATTTCGGGGTTTTTCAGCGGGATGTCCTTTAAGTCTGTCCAGGAAGTAGCGGTTTTCATCATTACTTCCTCACAGTTATGTTCCTCCCCATCATCAGCGATTGGCATTAAGGAGCTATGTTCAGTGTTGGACATCTTTCGATTACCACATTCTTTGCTTGAATTAACGCTGGGCCATATGTCATTGCTCTTACTGCTGATAGGTGTTGCATTTTTGCTTTAGCAATACAGAACTTGCGCAGTGTGGTACTCGCAGTACTTAAGGTGATGTCATCACAATCTGACTTGTAGTTTGTACAGCATATGAGGCAGCAGCTACTGCCTGCAAACACGGTGAAAATCCTTGCACCACAGGGTTTAGTTCCCATACTGTAATATGCTAATGGATGCATTTTGTCACCATGCTGCTGTGTTACTACTGCTTGTGCAAATCAATCAATCTCATGGGTACATAAATAAAATGTCTTGTCATAATCAGGCAACCACAAGGCTGGTGTCATTGTCAGAGCTGTTTTGACCTTGCTAAAGTTTTCTTCTGCCTGTTGTGTCCACTCCATTGGCTCTGATGCTTTGTCCAGCATCATGTCTAACCGTGGTCTAACCAATACTGCATAATCAGGTACCATCCATCCATCCATTGGGACCATACTCTATGCAGAGCATAGGGTGCTGCCTCAGCAGTCTCCTTGGCTATTGGACACAATCCTGGATGAGTCGCCACTCCGACACAGATCAGGTACCTCTGGTCTACAATATCCAGACATACCCAAGAAACATCTCATTTCTTTCTTTGTTCTGGGTTTCGGAACGTTCAGAATTGCCTGCACCCTGTCATTTGACAATCTTCTTGAGTTTCCACTCAATACATGCCCAAGGTATGTTACCTGGGTTTTGCACAGTTGTAATTTGGCCTTTTGGTACTTTGTGGCCTTTGGCAGCTAGCACTCTTAAAATGGTTAAGGTGTCTTTTTGCAATTATCCTCTGATGTTGAGCAAATCAGCAAATCATCCACATACTGTACCAAGGTAGACCCTTCAGTAAGTACTCTGTACCCGGCTTCTTTACAGGTAAGATTGATTTGTTGCACTCGCTGGTACCATCCCTTCGTACCCTTCGTTCACTTCCATGCGATACAAATTTCTGCCCTGGACCTGACACAAATATTGTCTTGACAAACCCTGTAATTACGTGATCATTGGTCCAATGTCCTTCACTCTGTGTCCCTTTTGCGACAATTAATGTAATATGCGGTGTTATATTCATCGGATGGTTCATCAAGTCACGTTGTTGTGTAAATTTCACCTCCAACCGAATCTTACCCATCCAAATATCACCAGTTTTGATATTGAATTCCATACCGAGCACATGTTGTACTTAATTTGCATAATTCACATCCCCTCATTCAAACATCATTGTATGCTGTACAGTGTAGGGGTTCAACTCACTCTACCATATTTTCCCCCACATTTTCATTGTGAGGTTCCAACCAACATTTTATATCGGGAATTGTTTTTAACTCTGCCTTCTTCTGCTCAGTTATCTCTCGGACATTTCTATCAAAAATGAAACATTTTCCCATTTACCTTCAGATTTAAGGTTGGCTCATCAGAAGGGGTCGTTAATAGCGATGATGTTGAGGTTCACCCGCTCTCGTATTGTCAATACTGCTTTTCTTGCCGTTTCGCCTGCTAGTGTTCTCCCAACCACTCTCTGTACTTGAGAATCCCTGCTCGGTCTTTGGTGATGCGGGCCGTCTCTCTTCCAAAGTCCGGCTTTCTCGTATTATGTCCACAGCCCACAGCCGTTCCACAGAAAATGCCTTTTCACCATTGTGAGCGATTCAAATCGTTAAACTCATTCACATTAACTCATTCAAACATGTCATGGTAACCATGGTGATCAGACACCTTGACCCATGGTTCATAGAGTTGTCATACACACAGCTGGAATTACTTCTTTCCTAACGACCGTCGGAAATACACTGGCAAACCACCTTGTGCAATCCTTGCAGAGATAGAAACTCCAGTGTTGTCACAGGTTGCCATGGCTTTTGCTTGGCATCCTCATCTGCCAGCATTTGCTAACACACACATGCTCAAAGATCCGTGTATCTGCCTGCAGTCATTCACATAATGAGCGACCTGTACCTAGATGCTTCAACATGCAGCACCCTCTGCCACATCTGCATGGTTGGCTCAATTTGTGTTAGCTTTTACCGTCAATTTTAAATCTTTCTCCTTCTGTGCGAATTAGCATGCGAGATACTCATTTCTCCTGAAATTTGATATGAATACATTGGCTTCGACTTAAATAAGTTCCAATGCCCTTCAGCTGTAAACCGCTGTCCTGGCGCTCCACACGCAAGGCACCAAACAGCCTGAGGTGTCCTACCAGGCAAGCAAGACATTGCTGGCACACCGATCAATCACAAATTCCTGCCACAATCGACTGCAAAAACTCAGATCATGATACAATGATGCAACCAATTGTGCTGATGCAACTAACCCATTGTTATGCTCAAAGAATTGTCGTTTTTACATGTTGAACACAGTGCACTTTGCGATCAACAAACAAAAATCGAACAATTCTTTCAGTTTCAATCCTGCAACCAGTTTCTCACGAGCAGCCTCCACCCGTTCTTCTCCTTATC
>NC_140963.1:97812180-97837180 GCF_056783735.1 Eptatretus burgeri
AAGTGCTGAACTGTATCCATCAATAAATTCATCCCCAACTGCTCCATGATATACATCAATAAATTCCTCCCAAAATGCTCCACTGTATACATCAACAAATTCCTCCCAAAGTGCTTTACTGTATGCATCAATAAATTCCTCCCAAAGCCCTTAACTGTATACATCAATAAATTCATCCCAAAGTTCTCCACTGCAAACATCAATATAATCATTCTAAAGTGAATAACTGTATATAATTAACAAATTCCTCCCAAAGTTCTCCACTGTGTCCATCAACAAATTAATTCCAAAGTGCTTTACTGTAAACATCAACAAATTCCTCCCAAAGTGCTGCACTGTACACAGCAACAAATCCTCCCAAAGTGCTGAACTGTCAACATCAACAAATTCCTCCCAAAGTGCTGAACTGTAAACATCAACAAATCCTCCCAAAGTGCTCCATTGTACACATCAACAAATTCCTCCCAAAGTGTTCAATTGCATACATCAATAAATTCATTCCAAAGTGATTAACTGTATATATCAATAAATTCGTCCCAGAGTGCTGAACTGAACACATCAACAAATTCTTCCCAAAGTGCTCCACTGTATGCATCAAGAAATGAATCCAAAGTGCTCCACTGTATGCATCAAGAAATGAATCCAAAGTGCTTCAATGTATACAACAATATATTCCTCCCAGAGTGCTCAACTGAACACATCAACAAATTCCTCCCAAAGTGCTCCACTATATACATCAAGAAATGAATCCAAAGTGCTTCAATGTATACAACAATATTTTCCTCCCAAAGTGGTTAACTGTACACATCAACAAATTCCTCAAAAAGTGCTCAAGTGTACATATCAATAAATTTCTTCCAAAGTGCTCCACTGTATGTATCAACAAATTCCTCCCAAAGTACTGAACTGCATACATCAAGATATTCCGACTAAAGTGCTGAACTGCATGCATCAATAAATTCCCACCAAAGTGCTCCACCGTACACATCAATAATTTCAGTCCAATGTGGTTAACTGCGTACATTAACAAATTCATTCCAAAGTGTTCCACTGCATACACAACAAATTCCTCCCAAATTTCTCCACTGCTTCCATCAATAAATTCCTACCAAAGTGCAAAACTGCAAACATCAATAAATTAATTCCAAAGTGCACCACTGTATACATCAACAAATTCCTCCCAAAGCTCTTAACTGTATGCATCAATAAGTTAATCCCAATGTGTTTAACTGTATACATCAATAAATTCCGCCCAAAGTGCTCCACTGTATACATCAAGAAATTCATCCCAAAATGTTCCAATGCATATATCAATAAATTCATCCAAAAGTGCTCCATTGTATACATCATTAATTCATCCCAAAGTGCTCCAATGTGCAAATCAAGAAATTCACCCTAAAGTGCTCCACTGTGGACATGAATAAATTCATCCCAAAGTGCTCCACTGCATACATCAAGAAATTCATCCCAAAGTGCTCCACTGCATACATCAAGAAATTCATCCCAAAGTGCTCCACTGTACAAATCAAGAAATTACTCCCAAAGTGCTCCACTGTATGCATCAATAAATTCATCCCAAAGTGCTCCACTGTATACATCAATAAATTCCTCCCAAAGTGCTCCACCTTGTGCTTCAATAAATTCGTCCTCAAGTGCTCCACTGGATACATCAATAACTTCATCCCAAAGTGCTTAACTGTATACATCAATAAATTCATCCAAAAATGCTCCAATGAATACATCAAGAAATTAATCCGTAAGTGCTTGACTTTATACATCAATAAATTAATCCCAAAGTGCTTGACTGTGGACATCAATAATTTCATCCCAAGGTGCTCCACTGTATACATCAAGAAATTCATCCCAATGTGCTTAACTGTATACATCAAGGAATTCCTCCCAAAGTGCTTGCAAACAAAGTATCACCAAACATACACGGTGGCTCATATGTCTTTTTGATAGCTATCAAATAGCATTCTGTGTTATAGTGTTCTCGATAAGTGACTATGACAGACATGTGGGCTCAGGAGAGACTACACATTTAAATGAAAATTTTCAACAGGGCAAAAAATATCCACAGGTGTAGCACGACATGTGGATCATCTTGTACATGTGGACCATGTAAGACTGTCATTTTTCTTTTTTACATTTTGCTGAAATCAAAATGTGTCTCAATCTATAAGTTTCCAGTGCACATTGCAATTCTATATACCTTTTCAAAAATGATTCGAGGTCAGCAGAAGGATCTCAATGAAGGTGATCGACCATTCTACAGGCCTTCATGCAACCATCAACCTGATCTGTACGTCTATCAATATGGTTCCATTGACTTGCCGAGGAGAAAAAATACAGGAAATCACCACTTGGTCCTATTCGATGTAAAGTAATGGACATGCAATACTGTTATGCCAAAGCAGACAAACTCTCAGAAGTGCAAAAGAGACATGCATTTCAATTCAGTAATTCACAATGCAGCTTTCACATATATTAGGTCAGATCTGTTCCAGTCAATGCAGAGAAGGATAAATGCAGTGGTGGATCATCAAGAAAAGGAATTTTTATATTAAGGACTTGGTCCCATTTAGTATCAGCAATCGAGGATCTCTGCATGTATCAAGAATTTCTGCAATCCACACAGATCATTGATTGCCGGAGGCACAGTTGCCTCTTCTTCATTCCAGTGCAAGCTCGGTGAAATCAGGCATTATGACATAATGATGGAATTTTGTATGTGCAATGAAAAAGCAGCATTGTATCTGTAATAGATGTTATATTTTAAAAGAATGATTTTCTGGATGACGGTCATGAGTGTATCTCCAGTATCTTCCATAGACTCTTGAAAAACAGAATGGATTATTGTGTCGGACACCATCCAGGGTGCTTAGAGAATATTTCTCATAGATTATGTTACAACATTTGGCTGCCTGACCCCTCCCCAGTGATAATTCAAGTTCAAAGACACACTGATGGCTAAATGTGCAATTCATGCTCAAATATTTGTCCCTCCCTCTATTATGGCTTTCATGAAGTCAAGGGACAATAAGTCCTTGCCATGGAGAGCTTCGTTATCAAAAAAATTTTTTAATTATTTATTGCGCTCTAGCTTTGCCGTGCCTATAGTATGCCTGGTTATTATTGGTTTTGTTTCTCTTGCTGATGCTGTTGTTGTTTTTACGTTTAAACACCCTCGAGAGGTTGAAACATTTACAAAATAATGCTCGAAGAACCAAGACCAAGAGACAGGGCATGAAACAGGCTGTGGGCAAGGCTGGACGTAAGAACGAGCATTTATCAAACTGACGGGCTGCCACCCTATGCCATCAATCATTGAAGGAGCAGGAAAGCTGGCATACGCCCTTGCCATGTGCCAGAGCGATGTGGGCCGAAGCCGGACAGCTGCTGAGGACACGCGACAGAAAGCCGGGCCAGCAAAGCAGTCATTCCCCAGGTATTTCGGAGTGGCGAGATGGCATTTGAAGGAAAGCAGTTCCTTAAGTATGGCATTTAGGAAGGAGTATATAATACATGCATTGGTTGCGCATCCTTTCATTGTTTAGTATCATGACTTATGGCAAATTTTTATCCTTAAAAATTCCAATATGCATCAATACAAATACCTCATCATTAAAGACGTTGGAAGCATCGTATGAAAGTTAATCCAGCCCGACTGCATGCAGATCTTGACACCCTGTGTATTTGTTCGAGATACACCAATTCGCCAGTGAAGTAAGCGCTTCGAGACATTTCTCTTTTACAATTTCCATGCTGAACGTGAAACTTTTGGGTAGTTTCTGGAAAATCAGTCAAACTAATTAAAAACTCTGACACACAACAGCACCTACTGGGCCAGCTTCAAATGTCACAAAATAAAACCCAAAGGAAGTGCTGCAGGTATCGCATATTGCACCTTGATGGGATTGCAAAACTAAACTGCTTGATGTACTCACTTGCAGATGTGAAAGGTTCCCATCAGTGGCCCAAGCCGTTTGAATCCAGCTCTAACCCTCCCCCCACATCCCCCTACCAATGTTCAACCAACGTTTTGGAGACATGGCAGTGTTGGGAAATAAATTACCAACGTTCAACCAACGTTTGGCAGACATGGCAGTGTTGGGAAATAAATAGTAAGATTGAAACTTTCTCATGGGCCGAACACAGGACTAACCGACAAGACCACCAAGGCACTCTGAATGGGGGTGTTGTTTGCTGGTCACCTGACAAGATGATTACCTGTTGGCCAGCATAGCTTGAAAAGCTGACACGTTCAACCCAAGGTCACTCTGTAGTGGGCCGGTCTCGCGGTACTCCCAAATTCCTAAGAAATCCGGCAGCCACGGGAATGTCGAAACTTTACTCCGGACAAACGCAGCGAGGGGTGGAAAGCTGCTGTTCCAAGGGACATGTTTGCGATCTAAAATCATATTTGTTTTGTTTGCTGGAAATGGATTTATTTTCTTTATAAAGAGCTCTTTTTGTCGAAGTGCCTACAATTCGTTTTGCAGAAACACGTTTTAAATTGAGATATGCTGCTGAAATTAGAGGCTTGGTCACACAATCTCACCCGACATCCAAAGCAGACACAATTCCACAGCCTCGGCATGACTACACTCACCGCCAAAAGAGAGGCTCACTCAGTTTTTCAGCGATTCTTGCAGCTACATTAAAGACCTTCACAGAGGTGTGTTTGATAGAAACTTTGAGGGTGGTATTATTTATACTCCAAATCTGGAAACCTGTATTTTATTTCAACAAATTGAGTAGCGTTGGGGAAAACAAAGTACATTGTGAGATTGTGTTAAAGGTGAGAAGTTTTGCAGGAACTTATGAAGAAATTTTTTTGCAACATTATTTTTGTTTCGAAGACGAATCCAATTTGATACGGTGAACAAGGGGCAAAGGCAGAACTCAAACTTTCAAACATCACTGGAAAGTAAAATGAAACACAAGTACAGTATTCTTGAGCAGCACAAGGAAACAAGCTGATAGGATGGCTCAAAGATATGCATGCTCTCTCTAAGCTATCTGGCTGGGGATCGAATCCTGACCCAGCCAAAAACTGTCATCCCGGTGTTTCACAGGCAGGGTGATTCATCAATGTGTGTGCTGTCACTCGGATGGGAGTTAAATGGGAATGCCGTCTGCCAGCATTAGGTGGTGCACTTTAAAGATTGCACGGTGTCCTCCGTGTGAAGAGTAGGCGAGCTATCGCCAGCACCATGAACAAATTCCAAAATTGCTACCCGAACCAGCAGAGGGGGTCACATCAGTGGCACAGCCATGCCCTCAGGCAATGATGACCCCCACAGCTTTATGCTGCATACGAATGAAGAAGCAGAACGGGTAAAACACCTCCAAGGCTATCTCTTTTGAATGATACCGTGGTACATTTAATGTCCATGAGCTTTCACACGCGGGTGAGATAGCTAGCTGAACATCGAATGTGATGGATGGTGATGCAAATGAGCTTGACATTGAGCCAAAGACCAAACAGCTCAACGGTAAGCATTTTACCTATGAGCTACCCTGGCACTCTCAGATGATATTGAATAAATATGGAGATGAAGGATAAGTTCTGGCATGATGCAGGGAGGCCCGACACTTGCACAGCTCAATTCGTCAGGTGTCAATTCCAGCGCTGGAGAAAGGGTGGGTGCCAAGACGGGGTGGGCATCAGGTGAAACAAAGGATGGCTTCCCCAAATTGGCCCTGGTCACTGCGAGTGCCACCAGCAGTCAGATTATTTTGCTTAAGCCAGAGCTCAGAGCTGCAACAGTGAAACACAGCCTTGCATTACAAGTTAACGAGACAGTAAAATGTCATTTCATTTATTAACGCTACATCGTCAACACAACTCAAGTATGTTGTTGCTTTTATTTATAAGGTGAATTGTGAAAGAAAGAAAACACAACACACATGAATACAGCAGTAGTGGACTATGTCGAAACGCGTTTGAAGTACTCATAACGTCACTAAAGATGGTTCCTTTTACATAAATAAGGGCACCAGCAAATGTTGAGAGATGAGGATGCACGCACGGCATGCGCAGTGGAGCAGGATTTGGAATTTCCTCGTGCATGGTCCATAACCAAACATATGGCGCACTAAAACAGTTCTCCCAACTACTTTGTGCTTCCCAGCTTTTCTGCAGCTGCAAGGTTGCCCTGTGACCCGCCTGCAGACTGGATCTCATGGCCGCATAACCGCGTGATGAAGAACTCATTTCCATACCTCATTGACGATGACAGTGTGATAAATGTGGTTCAGGTAGCAGCAGCTCGGTGCGAGGCCGAGCGCACGTTGCGCTGTGCGCACACCGGCCTCGTCCCCGGCTCCCAAGGGCTATAGTCGGTTGTGCCGGGCTCTGCTACAGGCGACTCCAGCCTGCGGGAGAATTGATGGGTTGGGGGTTGGGGGGTAGCGGGTTGGGGGAGAACGGAAGGTGGGAAGGGAGGGTGACAGTGAGTGACGTCAACACAGAATGCAGCAGTGTATCAAGGTTTGGCCACACGTTGCCATCAAGACAGCTGTGCAACAAAGGCTGTTGGTAAAGAAGGTCCACCAACGATGTCTTGTGCAGAAAAGGAGCGTTTCAACATCAATGATAAATGTGGAGGAGAGTGCGAAGAGTGTCCTTATTAAAGACTTTTAGAGCATTATCCATGGCTTTAACACCAAAATAAAACCGTACTAATATCCCAACTAGGAGAACATAATGTGGGGCACTTAAATGCTCTTTGAATGAGATACTATATATATATATATATATATATATATATATATATATATATATATATATATGTGTATACATACATATATAGATGCATGGTATGCTTTCATATTGTAAGCAATAATGAGCAGTGCTTCCCCATTGTCGCGGGTCACTCACCTGCATTTGTTTTTTTTTTTCATTTATTTATTTTCATTTATTTATATTTTCATTTACGGATGCTGTCCAACGGCTCTGATTTTTCCCCATGTATCGGCTTCAACATCCGTCGACACACAAAATTACCATGCTTCCCCCTTGCCTCGGGTCATTCACCTGCAGTGTTTTTCATTCATTTATTTATATTTTCATTTACGGGTGCTTTCCAATGGTTCTGTATTTTTCCCATTGTCGCAGCTTCAATGTCTGTCGGCAAGTGAGATTACGATGCTTCCCTATTGTCTCGGGTCATTCACCTGTATCTTTTTCATTCTTTTTTGTCATTTATTTACATTTTCATTTTTTGATGCTTTCCAATGGTTCTGTGATTTTTGCAGTTGTAGCCACTTCAATGTCCGTCGGCATGCGAAATTTCAGCTTTCTACGTCACTGGAAGGTACCGAACATTGATATCAGTCAGTCAGTGAATGAGCCAGTGAGTCAATCAGTGAGTGGTTCGAATCAACTTTATTTATTGGATATATACTGTAAACATACATACACAAATCAAACCCCCTAACTTGACGAGGGAGCATGGCACAAATTGAGTCCCATCACATCACTTGCTACACAACCTGTTAGCAAGCAAGAAGTGGCGTCTGCCACCGAACACATTGTATTTGCCCTGCTGAGCACCAGTTACGAGATTTGCAGTCAAGAATAATAAATTAAACAGAAGGAGCACACTGATCCTAGGTGTGACGTGACACTGACGTCATGCACATACATTTTGCTGACAAATCACCTCCAAACTGGGATGGTGTCCGTGTGGCACTCAGGTCTTTGAAGATTGAGATTTATGCCTTTATGGTCACAAATAAATGAAAGCAGTTCCGCCAATCCACATTTCACCCTTATTATGAGGTACTCATGAAGACATATTGCCAAATCCTTTATTTTGACGGAGTTTTGAGAGGAGTACCAGGTCTCAATAATCTCGTGGTTCACCCTTAATCACTGTCGGTGGTACACGCACCTTTGGGGGTTTCCTTCCCTTTAATGTACGTATGTTACTTGTGGTGCCGGACACAGCACGTTCTCCAACAACTGCAATCCAAGGTTATGAACGAATATACAGGTCAGCTACCAATAAAATGGATCTTTGTCAGTTGGTGTCTGTGACTTCGAAGTGATGTTGGTGACCATATCAACAGTGTAACATTTTTGAAACTTGTATTTCAAATAAACAGATTCAAAGTCAAATGAGGAAGTTCACCATTGCATACAATGCAATTTCCCACTCCAATTAGTGTGTTGTTATTTCCACCACCCAGTGTCCCAGTCCTGCTAGCTAGCACCTTATGCCTGTTCACCTTGTCCTCCGTGGCTGTTGAACGTTTGAGTCTTGTTGCGGCGTTCTCTCTTGTATGCTGGCCTGTCCAGGATGATTAAAGAGCTCAAAGGAATTCTTTCCGGATACACATTCTCAATGAGTTTTAAGCAACCTGATTATAATCGGCTTCACGTGTCAACAACCCCTCGACATAAACACCCCATCCACCCATCAGAGTTAAATCGAGCACAGGGACGATCGAAACTCATGGCTTGTCACATGTCATCCGTCTCTCTCTCTCTACACCTCCCTCTCACGGGTTTATATCGTCACACAGCACAATCTCATGCCTTCCAACAAATGTGATTCTAATCTGTTCTGGAAGTTTCGTCTGAGAACGTTCCAGCACCTTCAAAAATCTCACCAGGCAGTTTACAGTGCAATACTGTCATCTACAGTCAAAATTATCTCATCACATCATGCAGTTAATATTACAATTTACCGATCTGTGCTCAATAAAACTTATAACATGTAACCATCAATTTTATTTGTTCAATTACAGGCATTTACTAATGCTTACTTACAAATACCAGAACATCTAGCTTTTAAATGACAATGACCCTGTCACTGTGCCAAGGATAGTGGTCTGATTACATGAGAAAGTGTGTGTGTGTGTGTGTGTGTGTGTGTGTGTGTGTGTGTGTGTGTGTGTGTGTGTGTGTGTGTGTGTGTGTGTGTGTGTGTGTGTGTGTGTGTCGCAACTAAAAACAGCCTGTCTTGTCGCCTCACAGCACGTTGGTGCTCGATTAGCCATGTGGTTAAGCATTTAATGTTTGGCGAACATACCTTGCTTTACAATCTTCACATGGTATGTAAAGGAGAATTTTTTTTTCTGTCAAACTTGTTCACATGGTCTTTATAGTTTCATTTTAACAGCTGCATAACTGTTTTGCGAAAATCTATGTTTGAGGGTGGATTTAGGTACCTTTGGATACAACCTTTAAATTTTGCTTCCACATATGATGGGAAGTGATGGCGAATGGCCATGAGGGGGCGTTTTCCAAAATGGCTGCCATGAGTGCATTACATGTTTGAGTACCTTGGTGTTTGTCTGCAGAGTCGACCAAGGGGTGTATTAATGGTTCTAAATCCAGTTTTCATACTTGTAGCATGCTAAAACACTCAAATACTGATATTAGTGCTTTTATTCGTTTCTTACATGACATAATACAGTAATACAGCAGTTAGCCATCTTGAGAAAGTCTGGAGTTGAACAGAATGAAAAAATACTTATTGTGGAATAAATTATTGTCAATCATGAATTCCAGGACTTGGTACAATCTGTCTTCCATCAGATAAATGAACCCAACTCTGAAATGGGAATGCACTAGCTTTTTTACATGGACAATGTGGAAATCCTCCTTCTAAACTATCACTCTTTGAGATGCCAAGATTGGGACAGTTATTTTCATTCCCTAAGACTTATGCAACCATGGATGAGTATTTATGACAATATTCACTACTCACGCTACTTACCTCTGTATTGGAGCAATATGACATGTCTTGGAAAAGAAGAGGAGGCTCATATGGAGGCAGGTCACTTCTCATTTTCTCTCACTGGAAAGCCATGTTCTGAACTCCCTCCAGACCAAACCACAAAGATCAAGATGAACAAGGGAAGCCAGATGAAAGGTGGCTGGACAAAATTCCACGATGATTAATACTCACATCCAGACTGTCAATCATATATCTACAGCTCGAAACACACAATGCAATTGCGAATTGTCGTGAACATGAACAAGGGAATCATGAAAATGCAAAAGCAAGGATAAAAAAAACAGAAAAAGCTGTCCAGGATATTAACTCATGCATTGACGAGTGGAACTGCAACTCATTTGATCCTGCTCACAGCACAATTATGTCTCTTCAGTCTGGCAATATTGCATCCTCTGACATCTGTGATGATTTCAAGTCAGCCAAAGATGATGACGAAAATCTAGTTACAGATTTTTTTTTTTTTTTTTTTACAAGGAACGAATCCTGTCAAATGAAAATAAATTAATGGACCCCATCAAAAAAACAGTTGACAAAGCTTTTTTTACTCTAAGACTTCCTCTTCCAATTCTTCGGATAGCAAGGGCATGGAGATGGACAACAAAGCAATGGCAAGCTTAATTGGAGTTACGCAACATTCCAAGCTCGAATTGGGAAACGCAATGGCGTATTGCCTGACTGAGATGCCTTTGGCTATCTTCAACCAAAATGGTACAATGCAAACAGCAGTCAAATGACGACTTTTAGACAAGATGACTATTGTGAAAGTTACAGTGCCCTCAGAGAATATTCACACCCCTCGACTTTTTCACATTTTGTTGTGTTACAGCCTGAATTTAAAATGGATTAAATATAAAAAAAAATTGTCACCAAACTACAAAAAATAACCCATCATGACAAAGTGAAAATGGTTTTGAGAATTTTTCACACATTAATTAAAAATGAAAAGCTGAAATGTCTTGTGTCAATAAGTATTCAACCCCTTTGCTCTGACACTCCAAATTAAGCTCAGTTGCATCCAATTTCCTTTGATCATTCTTGAGATGTCTCAACAATGTGATTGGAGTCCACTTGTGGCCAATTCAATTGAATGGACATGATTTAGAAAGAAATCACACCTTTCTGTAGAAGGTCCCACAGCTGACAGTGCACGCCAGAGCAGAAACTCTACCATAAAGTCCAAGATAGAATTGTGAGGTGGCATAGATCTGTGGAAGGGTATAAAAGTACCATTTTATAGAGTTTTGAAAGTTCCCAAGAGCACAGTGAGCTCCATCATTAGGAAATGGAAAGAATATAAAACGACGCAGACTCTTCCTAGAGTTGGCCGACTGACCAAACTGAGCAAGATCCTTGGTCAGGGAGGTGACCAAGAACGCAATGACCACTTAAACAGTTGTCCAGAGTTCCTTGGCTGAGATGGGAGAACCTGGTGGAAGGACAACAGTGCAGCACTTCACAAATCTATGCTTTACAGGAGAGTGTCCAGACAGAAGCCACTACTGAGAAAATGGCACATGGGACATTTTCACAAAAGCAGGTCAGGTAACGGTAAAGACTGTCCGATAATTTTTATCAAGCATATATTGCCCAGTCAGTGCAGAGGCTTTATGGTGAAGTTTACTCCCGTTTTCCGCTACTCTGAAAAAATTATTGCTTCACAATATCGAAAACAGTGTCGCATGCAATCAACTTCGAAGTGTCATATTTTCCATTCAGTTACCTGTCCAAAGTGAGACTTGGCTATTTCGGAACATCGTAGCATTCAAATCATATGGCAATATGACTTGAATCATATATATATATATATATATATATATATATATATATATATATATATATATATATATATATATATATATATATATATATCAAGTATCGTTGCTTCCACTATGCAGAAATCGGTAGTTTCGTCACCTCAGACGCTCAAGGTAATTGAGAGAATCAAAAAAAAATTGGAACATTCGTTGTTTCAATTTCTTTACCGTTACCGTTTACAGTCTTCCAGAAATTTCAGTTCGGAGTTCTAATACCAGGAGTCGCCACAAGCAGTCATGTGACCGAAAAGTTTTCTGCCGCGATTTTATGACCGAAATTAAAACGGCTAGAAGTGACAAATCGACAACTCATATGTCAGACATATTGAACTTCTTTACCGTTACCGCAATATTGTGCTCCATGTCTTGGCTATTGTGTGAGCTTTGATGTGTCTTTAGCAAGTGATATATGGTCCAGTTCCCTTGAATCTGAAGTCCATGTTTTCTTTGGATCAAGAAAAAAAATCTGGCTTGATGTTCTTTACCGTTACCATTTTGGCTCTTTTCCGTTACCTGTGTAACGGTAAAGAAAGGATTGGGCTGCCATTTCTCGAAAACTACTCTCGATCCTGCATTGCTGACATCATTTGAACATTTTTCTAGGTCTTATAAGAGGTTCAAGCACTATTTCGAGAATATCAAAGAAAGTTTATTTTTGAGTTTGTTCTTTACTGTTACTTAACCGCTTTTGTGAAAATGTCACATATAACAGCATGGCTAGAGTTTGCAAAAAGGTGCATGTAAGACTCTGAGAGCATGAGGCAAATGATTATGTGGTCTGTCGAGACAAAAGTTGGACTCTTTGGCCTGAATGCAAAGCGCTATGTCTGGATGAAACCAAGCACAGCTCATTAGCCATCTCTCAATTGTGAAGAATCGCTTAAAAAATTGTCGGACCCGGATCTTCACCAAAATCTAATCAGTTCGTCCTTGTCACACACCCAACCTGTCCACAAAATTTCATCCGGATCCATTCACAACTTTTTAAGATCTGTACAAAACAGACAGACAAACAGACAGAAAGGGGTGAAAACATAACATCCTTCACTTTCAGCGGCAGAAGTAACAAGGCAGACAATAAGCTTCCCTCTTCACAAGAACTCAGTAGATTCTTCACAAATCCACACAATAAAATCAGGCTTCAAGAATTAGTGTTTCATGAATTCAAACACCTTATCATCCCACTTGAAGAGAAGGAGATCATCGACACTCTGAGGGAGCAGTGCTTTATATGAAGATTAGTACAAAGATAACTGAGTTAGAATGTCATCAGGTTGAGGCAGACTCCAGAATTTTCTACCATGTACACCATCTCAATCAGTGACCCCTGTACAGCTATTCTTGTTGACACTGAAGATACTGATGTGATAGTTTTGGCAGCACATGTTTCCCACAAGGTTGCAGTCCCACTGCATTTGTAGAAGAAGGAGAAGATATTTGATTGCAAGAACTTCTGCATGAAAGATGTATCCACAATCATCATTCAACTGCATATCTTCACAGGCACCAAATGTGTATCTGGATTTTACAGCGATGGAAAAACATCAGTGTTCTCTGCTGTGACAAGCTGTACTGAAGCATGATCCCTTTTATCGAGCTGTTGAACTTCCAGTCAACAAGGCTCTTGTCTGGATTTTGGAACACTTCACTCTATGTTGTATCCATGTTGAGAAGCAAACACATTCTCTTGGACAAACATGTGCCAACAAGTGCAACATGATGAAAAAGGTTACCTACAGACTTCTACCAGACCCTGACTCACTTTATCTTCGTATCTAAAGAACCAACTATCAAGTGTGAGTGTTCATGAATTATTTCAAACCCGAACCTCCTCCTTTGCCATTGGGACCAGACTGGCATCCATCCCCCCCCCCTCTATCCACCACTGAAATAAAATGTTTGTTTTTTGTGGGTTTATTTACTGATTATCACCATTGTTCGCCATAATAAAAGCATAAATGATGCCAATAGAAACAAATTCAATGCCCGAGAATGCTAATTCACAATGTTTGGTTTAGTGAGATCTTTAGTGAGATAAGTTTGGATGGGTGACCTGATCTGGGTAGAGTTTGAGTGGTATGATGTCTTCCACTTCTTTAGTGATGGATTTCACTATACTCAAAGGGATAATGAGTGACTGAAATCTTCTTATAACCCTCTCCTGAACACTGCTTCTCCACCACTTTATATCTGACTTCTTTGGAAAGCTCCTGATTTTGATGTTTGCCTTGTTTCTTGATAAAGTGAGTTGCACCTTAAAAGTCCGAATATAAGTGGGGGAGCTTAATTTTTAAGTTAAACCACAGATTACATGAAGGTGAAACCTATTACACTTTGTAACCTTTCAAACAAATAATTTGCTCCTGAAGTAGTTTGGGATAAATTAGGGAAAGAGTTTGAACACTTAAGCAACTGAGAATCATCTGCTTTTCTCTGCTACTCCAACTTTTTCACATTTTATCTGTATTTTTTAGGTATTGCTTTGGAGTAGTTTGTGAGAACTCTGTTAAGTTTGATTTGAAAGCATCATGAAAAATCAAGCTCTTTCTAAACACTGACTGACTCACTTATTCACTGACTCAGTGACTGATATTAATGATTGTTACCTTCCCAGTGATGTAGAAAGCTGAAATTTTGCAAGCCGATTGAAATTGAAGCCAGTACCCTGGGAAATATCACAGAATCGTCGGACACCATACATAAATGAAAAAAAAAATGCAGGTGAGCCACCCGAGACAATGGGGAAGCAAAGTAATTTTGTGTGCCGATGGACATAGACGTCGATACACCAGGAACAATCAAAGAACCTTCAGAAATAATCCATAAATTAAAATATAAATAAATGAAATAAAAAGTGAAAATAAATAAATCAAAAATCAAATGCAGCTGAGCAACCCCGGATAATGGGAAAATACGGTTCGTATACTTGCACAATGTGAAGGGTGGGAGGGAGAGAGAACAATGTGAAGGGTGGGAGAGGGACTCCTCTCTCTCTCTCTCTCTCTCTCTCTCTCTCTCTCTCTCTCTCTCTCCCTCTCCCTCTCCCTCTCCCTCTCCCTCTCCCTCTCCCTCTCCCTCTCCCTCTCCCTCTCCCTCTCCCTCTCCCTCTCCCTCTCCCTCTCCCTCTCTCTCTCTCTCTCTCTCTCTCTCTCTCTCTCTCTCTCTCTCTCTCTCTCTCTCTCTCTCTCTCTCTCTCTCTCTCTCTCTCTCTCTCTCTCTCTCTCTCTCTCTCTCTCTCTCTCTCTCTCTCTCTCTCTCTCTCTCTCTCTCTCTCTCTCTCTCTCTCTCTCTCTCTCTCTCTCTCTCTCTCTCTCTCTCTCTCCCCCACCCCTTGAGCTGTCTCTTTCCAACTCTCGCTGTCTCTCGCTCCCACCACTCTCACTCTCTCTCTCCCACACCTCTCACTCTCTCTCCAACCCCTCTCCCTCTCACACCTCTCCTAAACTTCCACCCTTTCCTCTCTCCTACTCTCCCTCCTTCCCCAACCCCCTAATCCCCCCCCCCCAACTCTGTTAAGGGGATGGTTAAGGACTGATGGTTTAGTTTTGAATTAAAAGTGGCTTTTCCAGATTGTAGCATGTACAAATCGTATTCGGAGTGAGATGACTCGAGGGGTGAAAAGGTCACGGCATGTATGAGCAGGCATGCATTCAGGCAAACCTTTTCCAGATAGATCGAGTGGGTGTTACATGCTTCCACCCAGTTTTATATAGAACCCAGTGGTTATAAATATAATGTTGCTGTTTGTGCGCATTTTATCACCCTTCCCTCCACACCCCTCATGCTGCCTTCCCTTCCCATCATGCTACCTTCGCTTCCCTTCATGCCACCTTCCCTTTCCTTCATGCCACCTTCCCTTCCCCTCACACTGCCTTCCCCTCCCCTCACACTGCCTTTCCTTCCCTGCATGCTGCCTTCCCTTATCTTCCACTCACTCCACATTCCTGTCTCCTCAAACTGCCTTCTCTCCCCCTCCCTTCACACTTACCTACTCCAAACCCCCTCATCTCTCCATCCCCCATGGATATCTCTGGGCCGCCTCCACATGCTGCATTAACGTGCTGTTTTAACGTACCCCATTTCGTTTAATCCTGCACTACCTCCCACCCCCTTTCTCCACAAGTCCCACAACCAAAAGGAAGTTGAGAACCCCTCCCCCGATTTCCAACTTCCAAATACAAGTGCAGACACCCTCCCCCCATTCTTACCTCCTCCCAAAGCCACTCCTCTCTCCACTTCCCCCATCCTCCTCGCACCCACCCCCTCCCAGAGTGTATAGCGATGTTTGGTGATGCGTCTCTCTCCCTGCACCCTCCCGCCCTCTCCCTGCACCTTCCGAGCTTCCCCACCCCTCCTTGCTTTGCGTCTCCTCACTCCCCCACCAATTCTCACTCCTCTTCTCTCTCTCTCTCTCTCTCTCTCTCTCTCTCTCTCTCTCTCTCTCTCTCTCTCTCTCTCTCTCTCTCTCTCTCTCTCTCTCTCTCTCTCTCTCGCTCTCGCTCTCGCTCTCGCTCTCGCTCTCGCTCTCGCTCTCGCTCTCGCTCTCGCTCTCTCTCTCTCTCCCTCTCTCTACCATCCTTCCCTCCCTCCGCTCTCCACTCTCTCTCCCTCCCTCTTTCTCCCCCCTTAATATTTCCATCAGCGAAGCGGGGGTTGCATTTGTTCATTATCAATAAATGAAGTTAATTTTACTCACTCATAGTTCACGCAAACTATAATTGTGTCATGTGCTGTATTGCTGGGGCAGGTATGTGAGTCATTTAAATGACCACGTAGTACCCAACTTCCCCTGTGTGAGATACTGATAATCCTGTAAAGATGGCTGCCACACTGCAACAGTGCACCATGACTGAGCAGGAGTGCAGTCATCAGGCTTGGGCTTAGTGAAGGTTTTAAAATTTAAACCATCTGACCTACTTGGAATGAATACACAATATGCTCTCACTGCATATCACATACAAATGTGTGCAAATATTGTGAACGGTTTTGAAAAAGATGGAAAGTGCAAGAGCAGATCAAGGATTTTTATTTAAAGAGGAGATCCCGAAATCAAGGGAATAGGTACATACTCGTCACAATGCTGTGAGCACGAAACCATGAGGTATGAGGACCGTTTAAGGGCACTGAAAACTGGGATTTTAGAAGCTCTCAGGTGCAATCTGAGCATCTACTGACCACATTGGCTACATGTTGAGAGGGGAAAAATCATTACTTTCCATTGTAAAATATATTTTATTTCTTTTTTTGTTATTAATTTTGACATGATTGAGTTGAAACCTGAAGCTTTGACAGCTTAAAAAGGGACGACAGTTACTCAACAACCCTATTCAACAATTGCTCCGTTTGCTTGTTTGTTTGATTGTGTGTTTGTTTGTGTGTGTGTGTGTTTGTGTGTTTGTTTGTAGGCACGATAACTCAAGAACGGTAGAAGCTACCAATGTCAAATTACACCACGTGATTCAGGAGGGTGATGGCTAGTGCTGATTAGATTTTGGTCAAAATCGGTCAAAGGTCAAGGTCACAGTGAGGTCAAACATTCGATTTTTGATGGTTTGGTATAGAATCATCGTAGAAACTTCTTGTTTGCGTCGCTACCTTCTCGAGAGACAGCTTTTATTAGACAAGGTCAGAGGTCAAGTTGATGATTTCGTAAGTACCAGTCTATGACTGCTTGTTTGTTTGTTTGTTCGTCCGCACAGAACTTTCGTGTTTTTCTCCGCAACGGCTTGTTGAATTGAGAGGAAATTTTCACCATTGGTGCGACTACTTGTAGAATGATTTAATGATAATTATGACGACATAGGTACCGTGGTGTGGCAGCCATGTTGGAAAAAAGGAAAAACGTTGGACCCCTGTATCACCGAAACTGCTCCATGGGAAAAATTGAAACTTGGCACATGGCAAGTACTCCCCATGGGGAATAAGTGTGATTTTTTTGATGATGTCATCGATGGCTTCATAATGACATCATAATTGCATATTTCGAACACTTTATTGTATCAATATGAAAAATTTTCAGGGTCATCTTGGCCTAAATTGTATGGTGGGGAAAAAAAATTGATGATGTCATCGGTCATGTGGTTTGGCAGCCATATGTTTTTTTAACATAAAAATCTTATTCTCTGAAATGGCTGAACATATCGAGGGGAAACTTTCCAGGTATGATCGCCTGTCTATGAGGAACAAAAAAAATTATCCACCAATGACATCATACATATGTCACATGGTTTGGCAGCCACATTGGATTTCCCCTAAAACCTTTAAAAATCATCTTCTCCAGAACGGCTTGACAGAACGAGGGGAAACTTCACCCACATGTTCTCCAAGCCTTGGGGATACCAGGATATTCACGAATAATTAATTTCACATGGTCTGGAAGCAGTATTGGATTGAACGAAAAAAAAATCTTTTAAATGCTCTCAAACCACTTTATCAATCAAAATAAAACATCACAATTATGGTCTCGTGGTTATTGGGAATATATGTTTTAAATTTAAAATGCATGGTCTGGTGGCGATAAATATTAAATATTTTGAATCTGGGTTCAAGGATTTCAATCAGACATGGTGCAAGTATGTTTTTTGATGTAATAATGTGTGTGGAGGCATATCTTGCGATGTCGTGACGTCGAAGAGTGTCCTTCTAATTTCATTTGTTTCAAAATATTTGTATTTGTTTTGCATACAAATTCAAGGCTTGTGAAAGAGCTAGAGCACAGAATGGATCAGGATGCAACAGTAAGAAAGGGAACCGCACAAAGATGAGTGGGGAGGGACACCAACAGCAGGGCCACAGGACAAAATAAACAGACAGAACAAGGGATGCGGTAAGAATGAGGGGTAGGAAAGTATGCAGGGGTGGACAAGATGGATACAGAAGGAAACTCTTAGGAAGGAAAAACTGGAAATTTGGAAGGAGGTGGGCATGGCAGGTGGGGGTGGGTAACCGGGGGTATAGTGCGGCAACTTAGCATAACAATTGTGCATTTTGTGAGGAAAGCACCAAATTTGGTACACTAGTAGCCTATCATATTATGAACAGATTTGGATATTGAGCCATCTCAAAATTTTTGATTGCAGTGGAAAATGGCTGCCACAGCCATCAGCGGCTGAATTTGAGATGGCCCAATATCCAAATCTGTTCATAATATGATAGGCTACTAGTGTTCCAAATTTGGTGCTTTCTTCACAAAATGCACAATTATTATGCTATATTTAGCTAAGTTGCCCCACTCGTAGTTAAGATCATGGGAGTGATCTGAGATGGTAATATCTCTATTTGTCTGGACTCAAAGCATCTTAACTGTGCCTTCCATCCATCCATCCATCGGGACCATACTCTGTGTAGAGTGTTGGTGCTGCTAAAGCAGTCTGCTTGGCTATTGAGCACAATCCTGGACGTGTCGCCACCCCGACACAGGATACCAGCCAGTTGGCACTCATTTTTGCTGACCTCGGAAGGGTGACGGGCAGAGTCAACCCCACCTAGTATTAAGTCAACAACTGAGTGGGATTTGAACTCAGGATCCTTGGATCCCAAGACTACCACCCTAACCATTAAGCTAACACCAGGCATACTGTGCCTTGATTTATCCATATATCACAAAATACAGTCAACAGAAATGCTCAATCATAAGTTTTCAGGAGCAAGGTACTTACGTAAACTTGATGCCAAGTCAGATTTTTAGCTCATATCACCTGTTCGAAGAACAGAGAGCTATAGCAATACCCCCGGCATGAGCGTCAGCGTGAGCGTGAAAATGTTAATTTTTTTGTATTACGGAAAAACCCCTCGACGGATTTCGACGAAACTTGGTGGGGGGTGGGGGGTGAGGTATGGTCCAAGGATCATGCCATTAGATTTTGGACTTGGTACTCCCCCCCAAAAAGTTAGAGAATTTTTTTTTTGCATTTCTACATGTTTTAAGTGATTTCCAACCCCCCCCCCCAAAAAAATAATTTGTTAGAGAAAAAAAAAATTTTTGCAACTTTTTTTTCAACAAAATTTAGATTTCTTTTTTTTTGCATTTCTACATGTTTTAAGTGATTTCCAACCCCCCCCCCCCCCAAAAGAAAAATTTGTTAGAGAAAATTTTTTATTTTTTTGCAACTTTTCTTTTCAACAAAATTTCGATTTCTTTTTTTTACATTTCTACATGTTTTAAGTGATTAGGATTTCAACAAAACTTCGTGGGGGGTTAGGTATGGTCGAAGGATCATGCCATTAGATTTTGGACTTCGTCCCCCCCCCCAAAAAAAAATGTGAGAGAAAAATTTTTTTTTTTGCATTTCTACATGTTTTAAGTAATTTGCAACCCCCCCCCACCCCACCAAAAAAATGTTAGAGAATTATAAAAAATATTAATTATTAGACTCGTCTTTTAAAAACGATAAATGTATAAACAGGCGAGCATTGGGTGGCTTTGACACCAACTCTGGTTGGTTTGTACGACTAGATGCTGACAGCCAAAGACTTCTTAAATTTCAGGTGCCTGCTGGCCAGTATTGTTTCCAATGATTGCCTTTTGGACTCACTATAAGTCAAGACATTTCAGATGGAAATGGACTACATTCGCCAGAATTTCTAAGGTCTAGCATAGCAGATGACATTGCCATATCGGGCACTACTGAGGAGGAGCATGACCGACACCTCAATGAGCTGATAAAGATAGCACAACGCGAAGACTTAATTTACAATTCAAACAAATGTGACATCAAGAAGACCAGCATCACCTTTTTCGGTAAAAATATGACAGACAAGGAATATGGCCTGACCCACAGAAAGTTCAAGATTCAGGAGCCATTCCACGAGTGGAGAAGAAGGCCAAGCTTCCACATTGTATCAGCCTCATGACATATTTGTCATGCTTCATCAAATATTTCAATGCAAAATTTGTTGTTTTTGGCAAGCGTTTAGTGAATCGGTCAAACTCAGCACCACACGGAGATGGCTGGAGTATGAAGCAATGTCCGAATTGGACAGATGAACACTTTTTAGCAGTCAGAGTTTCTGCAAAGGCCAATTCCGTAATTTAAATTTTGAAATTCTGAAGAAAAAAAAAATGTCATTTTTTGAATTTTGAAAAACAAAAAATTCAGGTTAAGAGATTCTCGAACTTATCACATGTGCGGAAATTAAATAAATGCATGGGCACTGCATCTCCGGGCATGTATAAGCATTGCGATGTGTCCAGCAATTCGTAGGTATGAAGCTTTATCATAGAGAAACGGATCTCTGTGGCAAGGCATTTTTGAGCTGAGCGGACAAAATGGCCAAATAAGACTCCCGAGTTGAGCGAGCTGAATGCAGGCTGACGAAAGGTGAGCCTGTTTCTGGCTTTACCAGAAATTATATTCAAAACGGGTGTTTAATTTTACCCAAACACCCAGTTTTCATTCATGTACTCTCGTGGAGTTTCCTTTGTGTGCATGCAAAGTTTCAAGTTGCAATGTATCATGGTTTTGGAGTTATGAGGAAACACACGCATATAGACGTTTCCTATTATAGACGAGCAAATACAACCTGTCGGTGAGAGGTTGTATTATAGACTAGCAAATACAGCCTGTCGGTGAGAGGTTGTATTATAGACTAGCAAATACAGCCTGTCGCTACTAATTATACAACCTGTCGCTTCGCTGATGGAAATATTGAGGGCACGGGGGGGGGGGGGGGAAGAAGAAGGGGAGAGGATGGAGGGGAAGGATAAGGAGGGGAAGGATAAGGAGGGGAAGGATAAAGGAGGAATGGAAGGGAGAAAGAGAGGAGGGAGAGAGCACAGAGGGGAGGTGGAGAGGGGTCGGAGAGAGGGTGGGATAGGGAGGGAGAGAGGTGGGAGAGAAAGGGATAGGGATGAAAAAGGGATAGGGATGAGAAAGGCAGAGGGGTGAGAGATGGGAGGGAGTTGAGAGAGGGAAGGGAGGTGAAAGATGGGGGGTGGGGGGAGAGTGCGGAGGGGGACAGGGAGAAGGTGGAGAGTGTGAAAGGGGGTGGGGGGTCTCCGGCAGATGTGACGCCCAGTTTAACATCCATCCAAGAGAGTTGTATGGTGGTGGAGGGGGTGTGGCAGGAGGATAGCATGAGGGGAAGGGAAAGCAGCATGAGGGAAGGGAGAGGAAGGCAGCAAGGGGAGGGAGACAGCGTGAACGGGAGAGGTGGCATGAGCGGAGGGGGAGGGGAAGGCAGTGCGAGGGGAGGGGAAGGCAACACAAGGGGGGCAGCCTGAAAGGGGGGAAGGCAGTGTAAGGGGAGGGAAGGCAGTGTAAGAGGAGGGAGAGGCAACGAGAGGGGGGGGAGGCAGCATGAGGGGAAGGGAAGGTGGTGTGAGGGGAATGAAAGGGAAGGTGGCGTGAGGGGGAAGGGAAGGGAAGAGAAGGCAACAAGAAGGGAAGGGCGATAAAATGCCCCCAAACAGCAACATTTTCTTTTTAATCACCGGGTTCTATATATAACTGGATGTGAGCATATTGTCTCATGCCCCCCTTGCTGTGCGTTGTGTGTTAGCTCTCATACAGGCCTCGATAAGGTATACAAAAAAAAAAACACATGCTACCTACCTGGCAAATTCAAAACTAAACCATCAGTCCTTAACAGTCCCCTTTAAAGAGGGAGAGGAGTGGAGGAGCAGGGGGAGGGAGGGGGGGTAGGGGGGGGAGGGAGAGGGGTTGGTGGGAGAGGGATGGGACAGTAAGTGAAGAGTGGGAGGGGGAAGAGAGAGGGAGAGGGGTGAGAGTTGGGAGGGGGGGAGAGAGAGGTGTGGGAGAGTGAGTAAGGGGAAGGAGTGGTAGAGGCAGAAGGAGGTAGAGGGGTAAGAGATGGAGAGGGGAGAGAGATGGGTGTGGGGAGAGAGGTGAGAGGGGGAAGGAGGAGAGAGAATGAGAAGGTGAGAGAGGGATAGTGGTTGGAGAGATAGAGGTTGGAGCGAGGGGGATCGAGGATGGAAGGAGAGTGAGTGAGTGTTGGGAGTGGGAGAGTGAGTGAGAGAGGGAGAGGGGTGAGAGGAATGGGAGGTGAGACACGGGAGGGGAGAGAAGGGAGGCAAAAGTGAGGAGGGGAGAGGGGTGGATTCCATCAAATGTGACATCCAGTTTAATGGGCACACACAGTGATGAATCATCCTGCCTGTGAAACACCGGGATGACAGTTTATAGCTGGGTCGGGATTCAAACCAAGGCTAGAGAGCTTAGAGCGAGCAAGCATAACTATCGGCTTTCCTGCTGTGATGTTAACACAAAGTTTCATTTTTTTATTTGTGGATATCTATGCTAAAGTAACCACAGAACAATGCAGGGCCATTGCAGGTGAGTGGCCCCTGAATGTTCAAGTCAGTTTATGCTGAATATTCAGTGACAGTGTGAATATTGTAGAGTGCTCATCAAGTGGTTTAAACACTCCAACAAAATGGCTGATAAGGAACGGCTTTCTTGTCAAACGATTAGCAATCACCAAACCGTCATATTAAATGTACACCCCCGGAGATGCCCAAAATATCAAATATGTCGGAATTGGACAAAAGAGCACTTTTTTTAGTAGTCAGAACAACTGCTAAGTTCATTTCTGGAGCTTAAATTTTGTAATTTGGCTTAATTTAAGAGAGACTCGATGTTATGGCATGTGTGGAAATGAAATAAAGCTGCGAACGCTGGCCTCTCTGGGTGTTTATAAGCATTGCAATGTAATCAGCCATTCGTAGATATAATGATCAGGCATTCAATAATGTGAGTGAGGAAAGTGAACAAAAAATACTTTATCGTTAAGAAATTGTTGCGGCCTGTTCCAAATCAAGCCATGATTGAGCAGGCTAAAAAACATTGCAGCATCCGACCCCAACGAGGTAACCCAGGATGCACCTTAAGACCCCATTGAGAGTGAGGTGACCTAGGATGCGCCTGATAAAGAATATAATCAAATAAGGCTGTTATTAATTATCTTCAAAAGGAGTGTTTTAATTAACCCAAACACCCAAGTTTCACTCTTGCACTTCCTTGGAGTTCCCATAGTATGCATGAAAAATTACAGGCTGCTAGGTTTCATGGTTTTGGAGTTATGGAGGACACACACACACACATACACACACTTATTAATATAAATACATGTGGGATACACTCTAGGAGTTGCCTTGATGCACCCAAGTAAGAAATGCCCTTCTGATATATATATATGAAGGTTTGTTACTAGCAAAATTGAAGATTTTTCAAGTCTATTGGTCAGTCGATTTTGTTATTACTTGGAGAAAAAATTTTTTGTGCCAAGTATGTTGGTCTGAGGAATTTGGCTGCCTGTCTGTCTGTCTCACGGTATTTGACCACAGTTTTCAAGCAATCGTTCTAAAAAATAAAAAATAAAAATTGTGTGTGAAGGTAATGGGCTAACGACTGCAACGCTGAATTTTAGTGAAGGTCGGAATCCGGATTCGGATCTGAGAATTATTTAAGCGATTCTTCACCATTGAGAGATTGGGCCAAAAATGATATATAGCACAATATCTGAAAAGGTTATGGATGGATTCCACAGAAACTTTGTGGACAGGTTGGATTGGGAAAAGGACTAATTGATTCAATTTTGGTGAAGATTCGAATCTGGATCTGGGTACGAGAATTTTTTTAAGTGATTCTTCACCATTAAGAGATAGGGCCAAAAATGATATATAGCACAATATCTGAAAAGGTTATGGATGGATTCCGCAGAAACTTTGTGGACAGGTTGGATTGGGAAAAGGACTAATTGATTCAATTGTGGTGAAGATTCGAATCTGGATCCGGGTACGAGAATTTTTTTAAGTGTTTCTTCACCATTGAAAAATGGGGCCAAAAACTATGTGGAGCATGATATCTTTAAAAGTTGTGGACGACTTGTGACAAAACGAGGTGGAAAAGTTGGTTCGATGACAAGAACAAGCGAAATCGATTTTGGTTAAGGTCCGTATTCAGATCCGACCTATCAGTGACATACAAGATGTAAACTATTCAGCCTGGCGGAGGTACAGTATGTGCTCCACCGAGTGCTGTTCCGTTTCGCCAAGTGTCACTCAATGAGTGATTTTTAATTCTGTCGATTTGTCTGTCTGTTTGACTGTCTCTCAATCGCCGACAGGTCACAATTCTCAACCGATCGTCATGAACCTTTACCAAGTTGTAGAGGTCATCTCATCTGAGAGGCCGATTGATTTTGAGGTCAAAGGTTATCTTGAGGTCAGATTTCTAAAATCGCAATTTTTCATCTGATTGACTTGAAAGGTGAACAGGATTTGCATATTGCATCACTGAATTGGGAAACCAACTATTTGAGGTCAAAGGTCAACTCAAGGTCAAAGTTATAAAATCAATTTTTAGCTGAAAAAATCGTCAATGTTCATCCAATTGACTTTAAAATTAAACAGCAATTGCACAGTGCATCACTGAATTGGGAAACCAACTATTTGTGAGATCAAAACAT
>NC_140963.1:97852180-97864680 GCF_056783735.1 Eptatretus burgeri
GCCGGCATTTTCCTAGATGCCCAGCATAAGAAACTGTGCACTGGTAGTTGAATGGAGAACATGGTTGAAGGCTTCCAGAATGCAGACCATGCAAGAAGGTTTCCAGAACTCTGGCGAGAATGTCAGTGGACTCTGGGGGATGTGGACAATGGATATGGGAGAGAATGGTTGCCCCAGTTATTGTAAAAAAAAATATATATATATATATATATATATATATATATATATATATATATATATATATTGATCTTAGTCTCGTGTATATCGTGCAGAGCAAAGAAATTATCAGAAGTCAGTTTATTTTTCAGATGAATGACATTTGAAGAAAAATAACTTTTGCAAATATGAGATTTAATACTGGGATCTCAGAATCATGATCTATGTGCTCTAATAGGTACACTAAGCAGGCAATCCATGCATGATCCATAAATGTACAAAGCCATTGGCCATGACATTAGTCAAGCAGCCGGTCTAAGTTTAATGTTTTAATGCTTGTTCACCAAAAGTTGAACGTTAAGCAAAGGTGTATTAAAAAGACCGTTTTTTTATATTCACTGTGCAGAAAAGGTGAAGGTTAAAAGGCACCTGCTGTCCTTTAATGTGCTGGGCTAATGGATGAAGGGCTGCTGCATGGGAAAATTTATTTTATCAACAACGTGCGTAAATTCTGACAAGTGATGGGCAAAGGCTTATGAACCAGTGACTCGTCCACCAAGGAGTGTGACCCTACTGGGCCATCGGAGTGCTATGGGCCAAAATTGAATGCAAATAACGGAGGTATGCATGCATCCAAGGCATCTGCGGGAACACCCTTCGGTACCGATTAAAATGGCGTGACATCCCCGTACATATTCATATGTCGTGTGCTTTTTTGCTGTTAAAAGTCAGGGTTGACTACGTTCTCAAGTACACGACATCTTATGCTAGGCGGTGAAGAGATGAACTCTTGCATGGGTGGGTTGGTATTAACAAGATGTGGCTGGTTGGCCGGTTATTCCGTGAAAGAACAATCAGTCATTCTAAATGATTCTGCTGAGCATTTCCCGCGTAACATTTACAAAGCTACTGAAGCTTTGCTTTAATGTCAGACACCGAATTTCTCTGCACGACAAGCCTTGTTTTCAGCTACGCTAATTACATACAAATTTATCTTAGTCACAGGCGCCGCCTCACTCCCGCGCTCCACGCATTAAGGCCCGCAACGTGCAAAGCGCTAGCAATGCCATGATTGATGAAGGACGGATGGTAAAAACTTGGAATTACAAAAGGTTTCTTTGATGGATGATCACAATATGCATATGAAAACAGTGATGGATGACTATGAAATGCATGTAAAATACAACTATATAAAAGCGAAAAAAGGTTTCATTTGAGAAGCTGATGTGACCATGCTGAAACTTTTTGCACACAGTGTGATTTGGTGCACAAAAAGTTATCGCGCATTGAAATATTACAATTTTACGCAATGGTTAAAACAATGCCTTTTTGTCTTGACCCAAAAATATAACTGCCATGTTATCATACCGGTGCCTCCAATTTTTCTTCTTGCCAAGGGCGTGTGTGTTGTCACTCCTTGGGGATCGTTCGGTGGAGGCGTTGAGGAATCCTCGTTTGTACAATCTCTTCAAAACTTGTGCAAGTCGCCAGGAGAGACAGTTTTTGGTTCTGGCACTATCAGGGGAAATGTGCTCTTTGAATACAGTCATCAAATACTTCAAAAAAGGAAAAATACTATCATCAAAATCTCAGCTACTTCTGTCTTTCAAGATAGACCACAATGGATGTTCACAGTGAACAGATGTGCCATTGATCACTTTGCTGCAGCATCTCCTTATGTGGAAACTTTGCAAATATCTCATGAAGAACAAATAAATTTGAAAACCATGACCAAATGGCCATTGCAATCAATTTTAACCATCATCATGACATCTTATTTTAAGCACTCAGAGAATAAATTTCAAACAAGTTATTCGGGTTTGTATCGTTGTTGTCTGAAGACAGACCCTTTCACAAGCTCTGGGGATCCACCCAGGAGTACAGGACCTCCAACATGGCATTAGGTACCTCTTTGAGCTCCGTCAAAGTCGTGATAATGGCTTCTATCAATCTGCAGTCCTTCACATCTGGTGGCAGAGAAAAGATGGCACTGTGCTGCTCTTCTAAGTATGTTTAAAAAAAGCATCATCTTTCGCATTATTTGCTTGTCTTGTCAAAAAGTTCCCAAGGGTTTATGCTCATCTGCTAAATTCTGTACTTATGCTCGTGGAAAGGGCACAAACTGTTGCACGGTAAGTTGGCAGAGTCATCTTAATAGTATCTAGCGCCGATGAATGGGTTATATCTATGCTTAAAATGGCGTTTTCAATAGCCCGTTCATCCTGCATTTTCCTGCAAAATACTAATTACAACCGTGGGCTTCTGCTGAGGTTAATTAATGTCATCCGTAGAGTTTGTTCAAAGGTTAAAAAATGAGCTGGATCAGGACATCTGGCACATTTCTGTCCTCGCAGAGCCACGGTGAACAGAGCAACTCTGCGCGATAAGGACCACGGCACGGTACAGCTGGAGGATGGCTGCATTTACATGCACATGGCGCCAGAGAAAATAAATTGAGGGAAGGTGATGGATGGTGTCATTATAATAAATTAGAAATTAAATAACTTGGGCCATCCACTTAACAATGCTGATTTTGCAAGTTCTATCAAGATGACATTCTCGAGAACATGTTCGTTTTGAATTAACCAGTAAGTGTGGTTGTGCATTACAAACAAAAACGTATTACCGGTAAGTGATGTGGCACATATCTGCAAAGCGTCTTACAAATACTTCAAATGTTTTCTTTTATTAGACTCTTAAAATTCAATACTATAAGATTTATTATCTCTATTTATGAAAGTCAATAATATGCTTTCAAAAAGTCAATAACATAGCATGCTCATAATATAGTTAGGAGAGATAAGCAAAAGGTCCTCAAATACTAGTCAAAAGAACAAATCTCATTTTATAGATGTTTTTTTCAGGAAGAACATGAATGGCATTTTCTCATCCCCAATAAAACATGGCAAAAAGAACGGTCCATTTTGAATTGAGGCCAAAAGAACATCATTTCGTTTGTACAGGAGTTTAGCCACCAAAATAATTTCATACTTCAGGAAGCATGAAGGGGCTTTTATTAGGAACTCACTCAGGCATCCCAAGTCACCATTTTTTTTTTTTTTTTTTGGCCAGCACCGTTGCAATACGTAAACCAAATTATATGTTTTAAATGTCAGTGTGCTCTCTCTCCCTTTCAGATCCTACTGCATTATTTCATTCCATGTTCTTGGGATGTAGGGTTCGTGGGATTTGAAAACTAGTTTGGTGTATGTTTCAGCAATTTTCATTTATTTTGTTATTCACTCGCTTAAGGGGTGTAGCTTTTGCTGCTTATAAGTAGCTTTTCGCGCTAATCCCAAATTGCCCAGATAAGATGGTGGTAGGTCTTCTCTTTCAACTGCCTCATTCCCTGTGGGGATGGTTCACCTGTGGTGTTAGTCAGAAAGGCATTCCAGGATTTTGATCCAGCTCTTGTGAAAATAGCGGTGATGTACAGTACATATAAGTCAGGATGTTGTGTTACTTGAAATGTAATTCGGAGGTGGTGTGATTCCACACATGATACTGCTCTTGGGGTTCTTCTTCATTCAAGTTGTGGGACTGATAGTTGGAGGAGCAAGGGGGTGAGTTTCTGCAGTACATTTGTACATAGCACACACTTGAACCACAGATCACCAGTGAGACGGGGGGGGGGGGGGGGAGGGTGCATGTTGATCTGAGATGGTAGTGAGCTTCATATGTGAGCACATCTATCTTTAATGGAGTGAAGCTTCATAAGTGTTCTTTCAGATTCCGCAATTCTGGAAAGTGGTGAATATTCCATCACATCACTTTCCTAAGCTTTGTAGATGTCAGCAACGGCTTGAGGAGTCAAGAGGTGAGGCACTCATTGCAGAGTGCCCCATACTCTGTTCTGCTCATGTAATCTAGCCATTGTGTTGACATGGCTACATCACTCCAGTTTCTCATCAATAGTGACTCCAAGATGTTTAGCATGGATAATTCACGAATAATGGTGCCAATAAAAGTCAGGGGCATCTGCCTGCAATGTGTCTTGTTGCAGATATTCATCAACTGCCACATTTCAAGCACGATTGTAACATGCAACTTGGCAGTCCAACCTTGAATGTTGTCAATGTCTTACATTAGGTGGGAATGTTCTACATCATTGATAGAAGGTTTATGAAAGGTGCCCAATACTGTAAATTCATCAGCATCAAGCTGGACACCACACTTAATAGGGGAAGGAAAGTTTGTGCAGCTACACTCTAAAATTCCAAATGATGTATGAATGTTAAACAAGGCCTTTTGCACATACGGTGTGTGTGTGTGTGTGTGTGTGTGTGTGTGTGTGTGTGTGTGTGTGTGTGTGTGTGTGTGTGTGTGTGTGTGTGTGTTCACAATGACCTAGTTCAGCCCACCAGGCACTTTTAACCTGCCATTACTAGTGCAAATTTGTAATTTAAATTGTCTTTTTAAACTTAAGTTTCGGCATTTAGACGAAAGAATGGGAATTTCAAAATGGTTAACCACAATTATTCTGTTCGTAAATGCAAACCGAGTTCATGGAAATATAGGAATACGAGAAATATTTGTGGATTCAAGTGTAACATTTCTTGTTAATACAACCTAGCGGCAGTGGATATAACACACACACACACACACACACACACACACACACACACACACACACACACACACACACACACACACACACACACACACACACACACACACACGCTTCTCCTTTCACCTGTAGATGCAAAAATCTAGTATAATTCCTCTTATGGCCTTGGAAACCCCCCCCCCCCATAAAAAAAACAATTTACAACGGCCCTCACAACTCATATAACACACCCTCTAACCCCCCTCTCAACCTGTCCATTGACAAGCCCTACATGGCCTTTCAATCTGCGTAAGGAGGCAACTAAACCAGATAGGGTGTCACCCTCCAGGAAGTCTGCCTGAATGCTGGTAATGGTGGCATCGGCTTTCCGATTGCAGGCTCCATTAAATAAATCACTAAGCCTGCCATGTTCAAATGAGGTAATCCCACAAGGTGTAAAGTCCACTCCCTTGCAGGGATGATTGGGAAAGTCGGGTAGAACATGCAATCTGTCCACAGGCCTTGCATGAGAGTTTTAGCACTATGGGCTGCAAGATATAAACATTTTGGGCGAGTTGATCAGAAAGTCCTCCAAATTTTTCGTTGTGCAGAGGCACACCCCCTTTCTCTCGTGTACTTTTTCCAAGTATTTTCTGCTTCTTTCAGAAGCTTTGTGAGCCGTTTTAATGTTACAATACATATCTGGCGTGCACGAAAAACGTTCGGCCACCATCACAGCTACGATGGACTTCAGTGCTCGCAGTTTCTGCACATGCGTGCCTCGCATTCTGTTGAAGATTATGTCATTTAGAAAGTCGCATATTGTGAAGAATTCCACCCCCTTCTCCATCCCAACAACCACAACCATCTTGCTATGTGTCAGGTATTATTCAAGCCATTGGAGGACTGTCTCTGTTTCTCACAGTTCTTCATTTTACCAGGGTTTATTGCTGCTAGTCATTATATCGAATGTTGCCTTGATATCAATAGTGGTGGCTCTCACTTTGCTCTGGCATGTAGACCTTGTGTCCATATTTGTGCTAGGGCCATGAGTGAATGCAATGCATATATCGTGATTCTCAAGAAATCTTAAGTGAAAATTTGTGACCAGGGTGTGTGTTTAGAGATGCTTCCATGGCTTTGTAGATGATTGGTAGGAGATAGACTGTTTGGACAATATATGGTGGATAAGATTTGTCCTGTTACTTGTGCACAGGACAACACAACTTTCTGTGTATTTTCTGTTTTCCCAACCTTTGATCTTTACTCCTAATGATGCACATTAGGTTTTCAGTATAATGATTGCGTACAAGCAGACATTGTGATTACATGTGAGATGCAATGTAACTGGTTCAGGGGTGATGCACTCCTCCTCTTCATCATATGTGTTATGTGTGTGTGTGTCTTTTCAAGGAGCTAAAAGGCTTTTTGAAAATATTTCTTGCACTTTGATTTGTTTTTCTCAGTCTTTTCACCATTTGTATAACTGGATTATTTGTTTTAGTGTCAAAAAGACTTGTAAAAATAGATTCTGGTTGAATGCAAGGTTCAGAGTAACTGTGAGGGACATTTTGAACAAAAAATTCTTACAGGTTAGAAAACTCATCATTGGGCTATCCTTGAGAATCATGAAAAACTAGAAGGGCACTCGTTGATGTGGTGACATCGCCAGATATGCCTCCACCCACATTATTACATCATTATACATAATTGTACCATAAAATTGTAAAGTTATATTTAAATCCCTGAACCCAGATTCAAAATATTAAATAATTCTAGCTGCCAGACCATGTGCCCGATCAGGTTGAAATTTATAACATATTCCCCTTGATGGTGAGATCATAAGTCTGAAGTTTCACATCGATTGATGAAGCAGTTCAAGAGAAATGTTTTTTTTTATGATATCCGTCGAATCCAATACGGCTGCCAGACCATGTGACCTATTATTTATTCGTGGACACCCTGATGTCCCCAACACTTGGGGGACATATGTGTGTGAAATTTCCCCTCGATCTGTCAAGCCGTTCTGGAAAGAGATGATTTTTAAAGGTTTAGTCTTCAAAGAATCAGAGCTGCCAAACCATGTGACCTATGATGTCATAGGTGGAGAACATTTTGTTCCTCATGGGTAGGTGATCATACCTGCAAAGTTTTGCCTCGATCTGTTCAGCCATTTCAGAGAAGATTTTTGAAGATTTTTATGTTAAAAAAAATATGGCTGCCAAACCATGTAACCGATGATGTCATCAATTCCCCCCCCCCCCCAATCTAATTTAGCTCCAGATGACCCTCAAAAATTTTCATAATGATCAGATAAAACGTTCGACATATGCAATTGTGACGTCATCGTGAAGCCTCCTGTGACATCATCAAACAATCACTTATTTCCCATGGGGTGGACTTTACATGTGCCAAGTTTCAATTTTTTCCATGAAGCAGTTTCAGAGATACACGGTCCACCATTTTTGCTTTTTTCCAACGTGGCTGCCATACCACATGACCTATGACATCATAATTATCATTATAACATTCTTCATGAGTAGTCGCACCTCTGGTGAAAATTTTGTGTCAATCAGATAAGTGGTTACATAGAAAACAGAGAAAATTCGCATGAACGGACGTACATTCGTACGCATGGATGGACAGACGAGCAGACGGAAGAACAGACAACCCAAAAACATAATGCCTCCGGCGACTTCGTCAGCAGAGGCATAAAAAAATCTTAGCTTTCGATTACTAAGTCATAAAATTGTGTTTGTTATGCATTCTACAAAAAAAAACAATTTTTTTAAACATCATATCCATGCATATGCATTGATGTGGAGACACCTGGCTGCTGCTGGCATCACCAGAAAGTGATTTGAATTTGACCTTTGTCAAAAGACACGGTCGGATTTTTATCATCTACTAGTAATGAATGCTACCAGAGGAGTCCTCAGCTTAACATACAATCCAACAGACTGCGCACTATTTGATACATCACCCTTCCTGCAATGTACCAGTGTGACAGTTTATCGTTTGGTCGAGAATCAAATCCATGAGCACATGACCTCTGCACCATACTGTCAGACTATAAGTGTATAAAAATGTTAGTTTTAATGTTTTTCACCTACACAGGGGCATTTTCCAAATTTGTTTCCTTGATAAGAGATAAACGCTTAGTGGTACGCTATTACGTTCCAAGCAAAAGTCGACAACATTCATTTGGCCAAGGTCGCGCAAAATGGCTGACATTTTGAAGATTGGGAAATTTTATTGTCCTCAAGTGAATAGCAGCAAATGAAACAACTGCCTTACTTGCCACTCTGCAAAGGAGGACAGAATCTATGATACAATGCTCTGCTTGCAAAACACCATGATACACAAATCAAACCCAGACGAGACAGTTTGACGGTGGATATGCTATTTCTGAGCTATCTGATCATTCTGGATCCAAAGGACGTGACACAATGAAATTACCAACAGCATGGCATGCCTGGAATGTGGAGGCAAAAATTAGTTGCCTCCTATTTGACCCTTGACACTCAATATGATGTACCATTTCATTGCTTTATCAGAGTAACAACGAATAAATATAATAATGATGCAATTAATTGCATGTCAAATCATTGATAATTGCATCATCACTCGGAGTGACACGGATCGATTGCTTAGGTGAAATATTTTATCAGTACGAGTACATCGTAAAGTTTTGTGGTCAAACTCTGTTGGTGGATTACAAAGACCGAGGCACGACCAGCTTGCATTGGCGAATAGCAGCTTGGACAGCAAGTGGCCTTCCATCACGATGATGTGCATCTTCTGTGCCTGGCAGAGAAAGCATCATCAAAAGGGCATCACATAAACTCTGCACTGTTTTTGAGAGCTTGAAGTAAACAATTTATTGCTGTTCATTGTGGATGTCAGAAGTGTTGTTGGTTTCTCGTTGCCGAGATTTACCAAGATCATTGAGAAATACATGTTAACAAGAGCGAGAATTGCTTTGCAATATATGTCCCCAACCGATGTGATGTTTTCTAAGTTTAAAAAGGGCATAACCCTGTGGAAAAATTGACAAAACGTCCTGAAACTCGAACTTGTTCTGTACCTTATCATAATATAGCCATGTACCAAGTTTCAGTTGGATATGTTAAAGGGTATGGGGAAAAAAAGTCTGAAAAACCACAGGTGGGACGGACAGACGGAAGGACAGATGCAGAGCAAAGCTATAGTCCCCTCTGGTAAAATCAGAAGGGAACTAAATAGGAAGATAATTTCCTCCAACGTTACCAACAAATGCTTCCTGAGCAGCATTCTGTTGTTACCTGGAGAATTTACCAGCACCTCACCTGGAATAAGACAGAGCATGTTGTAGCATGTTTATCATCGGGTACCAGAATGAATGCCAATCTGTCTCAGCAGATGAAGCTTTGTGGAGAACTATAAACTCGAAAGGCAAGCCAAGGTGTTTCTCATGCAAACGCCATCATGCTGCACCAGCTGCACCGAAAGCCACAGATCTGCACAGTACCCACAGATTATGGCTGCAGCGTTTGCCGAGAAGCACTCCTGAAGGGCTGGTTCGTTATAAATGAGGATGAAAAATGCTCCGTAGACTGCTATTAACCCGAGCTCTTTTACAAATGGCAGAAACGAGTGTTAGATATACTCACGTCGCTTTCGGCATACATAAAGTATGACCCAAGTGACAAGGCGGTTTAGTCTAAGAGATGGAAAATTTGCAGGGTGTGTGTGTGTGTGTGTGTGTGTGTGTGTGTGTGTGTGTGTGTGTGTCATGTTTGCTGGGCATATAAACAATATCAGCTGTTGAGATGTTCTGAACTTAGTAATAATGGCAGTATTGTTCAGCAGATGAGGCAGTAATTTTGAAGATGTGTGTTTTGCACACGCGGTGCATGGATTGAGATACTAAAACATTGCAAGCAAAAACTTGCTTTGTATGAAAATATCGCAAGACTGGTGAGTGAACACAACACATTTTAGACGTGGCCCTCTTGTTCAATTTGGCATTGAGGCCGAATCCCATGTGCTCTTCTGCTCAACGTCAAACAGAGCCACACTGTAAACAGAATTATATCCCTCGAGGATGTTTATCAGTTCAGGGAGCTTCAAAGCCTTCTATTTATGATACGAGATGGGATGAGTGCAAAAGCTGTTGAAAAAGAGGTTGAAAGTTAGCCCTCAGGAGAGGGATAGGGAAAAAAGCTTTGGCAGAAAGTATGTTGTCGAACACGAAAACCAAGAGAAATTGAATCAGGAAGGAAGTAGACTGCAAGTGAACGGACAAAAAAATATATCGTGACCTATATGTATGTATGTATATATATATATATATATATATATATATATATATATATATATATATATATATATATATATATATATGTATATATTGTTACGGATCTGGAAACCATTTGCATTCAACATACAGATGTCCCAAAAGTCAGTTATGTCGTTAAGTATGTGTGTAGTCTGATCCCTTTCCTTTTGTCTGGTGGGAGAATCAAAGGCGTGCGTTGCGATTTCTTTTTAGTTCGGTTATTAAATCTTTACCTGCAACGAACCCTCCAACGAACAACCATTCCATTCCCCATCACGATCCACGACCCACCCGCTGTCTACAAGCACTCTGACTTGCCAAGGCAGGGTCTTGCAGCCGTTCCTTACCGCTTCCACCAACGTTCCTTCCACAAACCTTGTAATTATTTCACGACGGCCTGTGAAACATTGATACTGTTACTCGTCAAGTATGAACACGCGTGGAAGACTGGCTGGGGTTTCCCGGCAGGGGCCGTTGCAGCGTTGATACTGTTACTCCTCGAATGTGGGCCCGTGTGGAGGAGTGGCCGGGGTTTCCTGGCAGGGGCCAATGCCCTGCCCCAGAAAGGTGGGCCGTAGGACCTGTCCAATCAGAGGCGGACAGCAAGGTGTGTTCACCAAGGCCCCTCCCCGCTGAGGGAGGTCCATAAATTCCCGAACACACTCTCAGAGGCAGGTGGTCTTTTTGAGGTCTTGGAGAGTGTTTTTGGGGTCTTGGAGCGTCTTTTAAAAGTTCTTTTGAAGAGTTTTTGGTGGGCGTCAAGGCGGCGACCACGTCTCTGCTGGCCATCTACGAGGAAGGGAAGAGCAACCCTGACCCCCCTCCGTGGACCCCGGCCATTCACCACCTGAGCTCCACCACAAACCTCGAGTCCCATATGTGCGACTGGGGACCAAACCAGCGACCATTGTCAGGTGCCGCATCGCGGAACACGCACTTCCTCCGACGGTCAGATACACCACCGAATTCTGGCCCCCAGCTTGTCTCTCTCCACGGCTGCGAGGGTCCAATAAAGACTCTGGGTTTCTTTTCATTTTGTGTGTGTCTGCGTGTGGGCCCGTCTTTAAGTAGAACTGAATAAGTGTTTTTGGATCATTGTAAATACTTCTTTATTGCATATTCGCGTTAAGTCTTGCTTTGTGTCTTCATTTACTGTAAATAAAACTTGTTAGAAATGCCCCCAGTTCGTTTCCGTCCCTTCTTGCATTGGTGCAGCATGATTCGGATCTGAGTTTAGCCGGGTTTTTATACCCGATAATCCATTCATTCCAGCCGGCACGGCTTTGGCAGTTTCCGCTCGGCTGCACCCGAACCGGAGATGATAATCGGTAGTTGGAAATCTACCGCAGTCGGTAGAGTGACCCGGTTCGAGCAAGACGTGCCGAAGGCGTGGTTTCCCCGGTAGTCGAAATTGCGTAGTTAATTAGGTAAATTGGTTATAGACAAATAGACCCGACGCTACGCGGTTGAAATGTTGGCGACCACGGTTGGTTAAACGACCCGCCGGCTCGCGGAGTTATCCGAGCGACGGCCTACAATTCCGGGGAGCTTGGTGGGAGACAGCGCAAACCTCCCCCACCTATTGGTCGTTCTCACCACTGACCCCCGGCCCACAACAGTTTGGTGTCTGGAGCGGGATTCGAACCACTCCGCCTCCATAGAGAAAATTACGGGATTCGGACCAGGAGTGTGCTTGGCACCCCCCCCCCCCTCCCTTCGAAATTAAGAGCATCCAAATTTTAGTAATTCTCAGCACTGACTATGGCAGTCCAAGACGGACTGGTACAGGTGGGTTCGCAATTAACGTTGGAAGAACCCATGGCTCAGGATGACACCTTGCAGGAAGACCCTCCCCTGCAATCAAACCCAGAGCTAACATTGGGGGCAGCAGCGGCGATGCATGAGGCTTCACCGGGGTCATTTGACTTGAGATTATAATGCAAAGAATGGATGTGAATGTGCAAAAAATGGAAGAACGCATGGGACGCTGAATGGACGCGAATGCGCAAGAAAAGAATGAAAATATGCAAAAACTGAGGAGTGACATGAAAAACGTGGTCCACAATTTTTCGTGGTCCAGAGTGTAAAAGGTGTTCGGACCGCACTGGAGACGGGCCAGGTCGAAGCGACGAGCGACGCCGCAATAATTAAAGGAGAAACACGTAAACTCGAACAGGGGATGATGGAGATAATGAGGGAGACGCAGGAATTAAAAGAGGTGACGGAGACACAGAAATCAAAAATAGAGGGGGACGAATTGAACGAAATTAAAGAGGAGCACACACAAGTAGAGCTGGTAGGGGACATTGAGGTTGAGCATGGGGAATGTGTCGAGACCCAATGCGAGGGTCGGATTGACCTCCCACAGGAACGAGGGGAGGCGGTGTGTTCCCTCGAGGCAGACCGTGACCAGGTGAGTCCGGTAAGGCCGTACGAGGTCGAGCGGGTGCATCGTGCGAATGAGCACATGCCGAGCTT
>NC_140963.1:97869680-97914680 GCF_056783735.1 Eptatretus burgeri
GATGGGTTGAAAATATTGTTGGAAGTCACGTTGTCATCCAATTCCAGCTTAGAAATTTAGTGCATCGTCTTCGTCACATGAAGAAACCCCACTATATGGGAAATGAGCACATTCCTGCCAGCGGTTTCGGAGGAGAAACGTCAAAATATGTGCAGACGTTAACAGAAATAAAATTTTTTTTGAAATAAATCTTTACTTTAAATACAATGTTTCTTGTTACATTTTTTGTGTCAAATTCACCTTCTGAGGTAGTCAGCATGTGCAGAAGAGGGTTTTACATTGCAGACGCTGTTTTCGAGGAGTCGCATTACGCCTCTCGGCGGTGACGGTCTGTCGACAACAGACGTAATGACGTCAGCGAATGACCGATGATGTCATGACGGAATTACGCCTCTCAGCGGTGACGTCACACGTCGCCATGCAAACGAATGTAAAAATTACAAAATCGCCCAAAATTCCCAAACCTGTCCGTCTGGCGCGATCTCACATAGCCCATGCTGTTCATTAGACCACAGAGCACCCGCATGCCGAAAGTGGCGACAATCCGTCTGGCAGTTTTGGAGGAGATACGTCAAATTACACGCAGACGTTAACAGAAATAATATATAGATATGTGTATATATGTATGTGTATATATATATATATATATATATATATATATATATATATATATATATATATATATATATATATAATATCTTCTTCTTCTTCTTTCGGCTGCTCCCGTTTTGGGGTCGCCACAGCGGATCATCCGTATGATCTGCATAGTGATTTGGCACATGTTTTACTCCGGATGCCCTTTCTGATGCAACCCTGGTCGCCTCTTACGACACAGGGATATGGTACACCTATTTTTAACCGGGGTATACACCGGCCCAGTACACTGGTACTCATTTCGCCGACCTCGGAAGGATGACAGGCTGAGTCAACCCCCTGGTGTATTAATTCAGTGGCCCAACGGGTCTTGAACTCAGGACCTTTTGGATCCCAAGCCGCTGCCCTAACCACTGCGCCAACACCATGCTCAATGTGTGTGTATATATATATATATATATATATATATATATATATATATATATATATATATATATATATATATATATATATATATATATATATATATATATATATACTAGCGGGGTGTGCTTACACATTGTATAAGCAGATGAACAGTGTTTCCCCATTGTCTTGGGTCGCTCACCTGCGTTTGATTTTTCATTTATTTATTTATTTTTTCATTTATTGTTTTTCATTTATTTATATTTTCATTAACGCAAGGTTCCCACTGTCGTGCGATCCGTTACGAACGCCACGATTTGCCATTCGTAGCTGATCATGGAATTTCTCTGAAACCTGTTCCCACTATCACGATGCGCGGCACGATTGAAATTGTGGTCTCACAGAGCGTGGTGTTTGTCTTGTCTAAGATCGATCCCGATCACCACGATAAGGAAGCACGATTTGATGCGATCTGTCACGCTTTGTTATAATGCAATACGATCTGATACGATGATCCCGATTGCCAATTGATCGTGTTGATCGAAGAAAAATTTTGAACCGTTCAAAATTTTTTTATACGATTAACACAATTGCCACGACTGACCTCAAGATCTGATAAGATCTGAGAGGATCACCATGATTAGTCCACGATTAAGACCACGATTTCAATCGTGCCGCGCATCGTGATAGTGGGAACATAGCATAAAGAATGCTTTGTGATTGTTCAATGATTTTTCCTGGTGTATGGCCTTCGATAACCATCGGCAAACTAAACTACCAAGTTTCAAAATTGTCTCGGGTCACTCAGCTGCATTTATTTTATTTTTTTCATTTAATTATATTTTCATTTATGGATGTTGTCCGATGGTTCGATGATTTTTCTGGCGTACTGGCTTTGATGTCCACCTGCACACAAAATGTAAGCTTTCTACATCACTTGGAAGGCACCAATCTTTAAAATCAGTCCAGTCACTTGTTAGGAAGGGCTTTATATGTCAGAAGATATACATATATAGATGCATATATATATATATATATATATATATATATATATATATATATATATATATATATATATATATATATATATATATATATATATTTGCGAATTCGCGCCCGCCGGCGTGCGAACGGTCACGTGACTCGAATCGCGGCCTGTCGCCCACTGGACGGACAATTCTGTCGTGACCCTCTCGGACTAACGCCGGGAGCTAGTCACGGGTGGGCCTTTCGGCCTCACCACGATCGTGCCAATCGGCCACCCGCGTGGGATAGGTTTGTTCGCCAAACTCGACCTACCTAAGTACCCACGCGGATGGTAGACCGGGCGATCGCACCTCGCCGCAGGTTGACTCCGGACACGGGCCGCTTAAGCGATCCGTTCCGTGCTATCGGGATAACCGAGCGGTGTTATCGTCGGCCTCGACGGTTCCGATTAATTATCGGGCGTATTAAGCCCACGACGAACCCGTTACGTGAAGCAAGATGGGGATTCAATTAAAGAAAAGACGAAGCGAAACGGGAAACAGTTCAACATAATGAACATTTATTCTGCGGCACACGGAGAGCACACATATACAGCCAAACAGAATGCACATATATCAAATGCTACAAAAGAAACAATGACGCAGAGATACTACCGACTAAGACCGACACACGGCAACACTGAAACAATTTTACTTCACCAGACTGGGGCCAACACACATTTACTCAAAAGCAAAGGAAACAAGCCACCCTCATAGGCAAGGGGGCAGACGGGCCCGTAGGCCAATGTGTGCACGGGACCTGAAGGAGCGGTCAGGTCCGCGAGACCGGGGGGTCCTACCCGCGTCCTCGTGACGAGCCGCAAATGTGGCTGCGTGGCGGTGTCCCGACTTCGTGCTCCTTCGCGGGTTTCGTTGGCAACGCTTGGAGTGGGGTGGGAATGGGGCCCCCTTTCTGCACTATCTCAGCGCGGGGGAAAGGGGGGGGGATTGTTGATGCCCTGGGGGAAGGAGAATGGTTGGCTGGCTTGGGTTCCGCGACGAGCGATCCCACCGCGACCTCGTCGCCGACCGCCGTCTTCCCTGCCTCGGACCCGAGCTCATTGGACTCTTCCCCAAATTCTCCTCAGCCGACTGCAGAAAACCATCTTGACGCCTTCACCTCCCGACTCCACTCCGCTCTCCAACCCTACTTGACTGCCTCCGTCTCCCGACTCCACTCTCTGCCACCAAAACTGACTCTCCACGCAACAACTCTTCTGCGCAACAACTCCTCTGCGCAACAACTCTTCTTTCTCTCTGCCCCAAAACTCTCTTCGCTTTTCTGCCACTAAACTCTGCTTTTCTGCTCGGCGTTTTATAGGCCGGCAGGATAACCCATATGCAAATTTCCGGATCAGGATGAGCTCGGGGGCGGAGCCATGCTCGCCCATTGGACGGAGGAAAAGGGGCGTGAATCTCCCCTGATCCTAGAATTTGCATATCGAAATTCCACACAGACGCGCCTGGAGGCGGTGCCAAGCCGCCCTGCGCTTCCTGATTGGACGGATCAGAAGTGGGCGTGTAGCATTCCTGATCCGAATTCTCCTCGGAAAGGCCGCTATTTGCAGTCGCGGCTCGGCGCGTAACTTGTATGAGCCCAGGACAGCCCGACGCTCGGTGCTCACAGGTGGTGCGGGAATGGCCGCAGAAGGAGAGAGGTGAAGGTGGTGGAGGGTTTCCGGCGGTGGCCGATGGCCATGGTGCCGTTTGGAATGGCGGTGATGTGATGTTTGCGGGAGCGAGTTGTGAAGGTAAAGGTCGTGGCTGTTGGCGTTGTTGTTGTTGTCTGACGGTTGGAGCGTCGTTGGTTCAAAATAAAGATAGAACAGAAAAACAGCAATCTCAAAGCGTCGCAGCCCGAATGAATCACATTTATTCCCTCTAAACAACGGGTTTGGGGCTAACTACACATGTACTTAAGAGATATCTCACCTACGGGACCTGAATGGTGGTTTGCGAATTTCCACAGCCGTACCACTACCCCCTGCCCTTTTTACAGACTCGTCCCGAGTCGTCAAATTCTCGTGTGCCATCATGTGTAGTTCTCCCCTAGTACGTTTTACCTATGGATCCCTGAGTGTGACATTCATGGTATTCGTGTCCCCAAAATAAATAACCTGAGGGCTGAGTAACTAACTAAACAAACCCACTCACACGGACAACTTCAATAAAATTGCCGGCGCTAAGACATACATGCCGGGGGCGCACTCAAATGTACAGTACATCTTAACCTTAACTTACAAATTTTACACTAAACCATGGCCCAGGATCAATGGACTCTGCAAGCAGAAAAAGTCAAAAGAAAACCGGCGCACGGGCCGCCACGGTAGGCCCGTGTTGTAGCTGCCAATAGGACAGTTCTCGCAGCTTGCAAACTGTTGCTTTCTGATCCTGGCACACATGGCAATACAATGAACAAGGGGCGGGCAAAGCAAAATTGACCGGGGCAAAATGACGAGGGCAGTAGGCATGGATGGCAAAGGTGGACAGGCATACAAAGCCGGCAGAACAGGGCCGCTGCAGGCGAACACAGCCGGCAGACGAACTGGCCGGCACAGGCCTTGAAGTAACACAGCTCCTGACGATCCGGCCGGTACAGGCCCTGCAGTAAAACAGCCAGCCGGAAGATGAAGTGGGCCAGCACAGGCCTTGCAGCAACACAGCCAGCAGATGAAGCTGGCCAGCCTTTGCCGTTCAGTGGAGGTTGGTGGAGGGAGTGCGGTGGTGCTGGCCACTTGGAAGGCGGGCTTGGACCTACCCTACGGTCTCCCTCCCAACCTATCGCCTTTGCCCGTCACTGTCCCTACCCACTCCCTTAATTTGTGAAACCCAATTTAGCCCCAACTTATTTTTTTATAGTTTTTAGTTTTACTTCCCCACTATAAATCGTCCCCTAACCCCCTTTACTGTCCTTGTTCGGCTAACCTATCCTGTCACCTAGCCTACTCCCAACCCCTACGTTCCCTTCCCGGAGGGGAATGAGGGAGAGCTAGCGTCCTGTGTCGAGGCCCAATCTAAGCCTCAGGATGGCCTCCCCAGACTTCAGCGATCTATAACCAAAGTGGGTCCAGCGGCCCACAACGACAGCGAGGGGATGGATGGTGCGGAGGGGTACACTTCCTAATCTACCCTAACCATTAACCTTTAAACTACCCCGGGGCTTTCAACAAGCGCCTCGCGCTTAAACTATTGGTTCTATCAACCCAGATTCCCGTCGCCCGTGTTGGTGTCCTCACAATTTCGGGCCTCGCCCCCCAATTTTCTTTCCGTGCCCTCACACGGTCTCATGGATGGGACGCGTGGCTCCCCTTGGCAGGCACGACCCTCTGCCGATTCCCCGACGATGGCACCCCCGGGCACTACACTGCCTCCGAGCCTACCAGCTCCCTAAACAGCGGGGAGTGCCCCCCATGGCAACTCCCCTGAAACGCTCACGTGGCAGGCTGGCTTCCCGGGCCCCTTTCCGAGGGTCACCCGTGCCCACAACACTGCCCACGTGGCTAATAGCGCCCCGGGCACCCGCACCAAGTGGACGCACCCGTGCCCACTATGCTATCCCGGCCCCCCACGGGCCCTTGGCCTACTATGGCCGACTAGCCTGGTGCCCGGGGTACCCACTCAGCGATACTCACCTTTCGCCGCCACGCTCCCAGCCCGTCAACAGGGCTCCTGCACCCCTCCAAACGGGTTTCGAGCCTACACTCCCACCAACAGCAAAACGACCTCCATTTTTCAATTTAACTAACCCCCTAACTCACTCAACACTGACCCTGGGGTCCCTTGGGCGGGAGTCACCCCTCCCCCCAATCACTCATCGCACCATGCATTCCCCATTCGCTCCATTCACTCAGACCCGCTGGCCTCACTCACTCAACATGTCTCCACACAACTCACCAACCCTTCAATACACACACCACTGAACTCTGCCATCCTTCTAACTACATCCCCAAACTAACTAGTGCTCGCACGTCGTCCCTTACACTATAGCACGTTCCTTTTAACACTACGTAGCTCAACTACGTCCCCTCTACACATTCAAAGTCTGTCTCTGTCCTCAAATCCAAAAATCACTTTCCCATCCTAAATCTCAACTAACAATCCCTCTACCTAATCCATTCCACGGGCCCCATGAGGACTTACCCCTGCCCCATGGAGCCGGTCTAGCTAAGCTAACCCTTCCCCCTAGCTAGTTTCATCCTGTGCCCAGGCCAAGGGGGTCTTCCACCCCTTGCCCAGGGATCCTGTTTCCCCGAAAGCGAGGCTTGCTTTTTTCTTTTTTTTAAATTGCGCGGCAACTCGCAACCTGTGCACCAGCGCGGCAATTCACAGCCGCGCACCTGTGGTGTGACGTCATGGCAGCTGTTCTCGTCCCTCTTGGACGGTACCATCCGGCAGGGATTCACCCTCCTGCCAGAGGATTCCAAACACACATGCAGCCATGACGTCACCCGGCGCAAAAAAAAAAAAAACCACAAGCCCCACGTCTCAAGGGGTTCCCCACGCGAACACATGTGCTCTGCCCGTTGGAGCTTCACACACACGCTCGCGTGAAGAACCCATCCGGTCCAAATCTGAAATCCTGCCTAAACTTTGTCCGTCGCGGGATCGGCTACATTCACCGCCCTCGTTTCCGGACCGGGCTTCACTCCCGCAAGCGGGCACGTGGCGGCCTCGTGCGTTGCACAGCACGGACCTCGCGCTCGCTGCTGGGTGAACCCGGCGCAGTTACCAAAACAGCTACAGCCGCTACTCAGCTTTTGTCTCTCTGTCGTCGTCGTCGCCATTCCACCCACGCACACCTGCGTGTCACGACGCTCACACTCCACTCCATCACATTCACCCCGGGATACGCGGCTGCATGCTCCCGCATGCCGACCGACATCTCCCTCACACACAGCGACCTTACACACGCTGTCTCCTTCACACACGGCCGTTCACTCGTACACGCGGTGACACTCACACGTGGTGCCTCATCCACACACGGCATGCTGGGAAGCATGCACCTCGGCACACTTACCACCACACCACTCACACACGGGATCGCTTCCACACACGAGGGCGCACTCACACCTTGCACCACACACACAGGGACAACCACACTGGGGATTTGTGCCACCCCAAGGGTTTCCGGGGCCTCTATACCCCCCCAAGCTCTCCGTGCACCTGTCCACAGCACCCGTCCCCTCAACTCCGCGAAGCACGACCGAACTCACCTGGTCGTGATTCGCTTCAAGGGAGCATAGTGGCTCCTTCCGTTCCTGGAGGAGGCTATCCAACTGCTCGCACCGGGTCCCTACACCTTCTGCGAGCTCACCCTCATCGTCCTCCACTAACTCCATGTGTGTGTGTGCGTCTCTAACCCCGTCCAATTCACCCTCTATCTCCCGTGTCTCTGTACATTTATTAGTTTCTGTTGTCTCCTCGTGTCTATTAGTCTCTGCTTCTTTCTGCCGTCTTTCCCTTATCTTTACGTAGGTCAACCTTGCTTTCTCCTTCAGTCGCTCCCGTCCTTCCCTCTGTTTCACTCCTTGCTCTTTCACGATCTCCGCGTACCTCATCCTTGCTTTCCGTCTTAATTGTTCTTTTCTCTTCCTCGTAATTCCTTTCACCTCATCTCTTGTCTCCCTCGTGCACGTCTCCGTCACCCTAATTAGTTTTTCCCTCTCGGTCACCGTCACTCTTGCTCTCTCCGTCACCTTTACAAGTCTCGCCCAACACGTCTCCCGAATTATTTTGCCCTCACCCGCCTCCACTGCGGGCCTGACAACCGTTGCACCCCTCCCTGCCTGTTCGCTCCCACACGTGGCGCCACCATTTTGAGCTCCACCGTTGTCGCCTTCATGCCCGCCTGCAGGCTTCGGCCTATTTGCTGCATCTCACCCCGCAGTTCTTTCATTTCTTCCTTCATTCCTTGCGCATTTGTATCCATCTCATTTTTCAGCATGGTGAATAGCTGGGCCATGTCGAGTGCACTCGGCTGAGCCGATTCGGCCAGGATCGGGGGGTTTTGGTGGAGAGGGGGAGGGGAGGTGTCATACACCGCGGCCGCCGCCGCACCTATTTTGGGCTCTGGGTTCAGTTGGGGGAGTTCGTCCTGTACCATAAGCATTTCCTGCTCAGGGATTTCATCCTGGACCATGGATTCTACACATTCTAAGTCCATATCTACCCCCGACTCCCGCTCGCCTTGAGACTCCATCTTATTTCTCGTAACGGGTTAATTTAAATCGCTCGTAATTTGGAGGGAATCGGGGGTTGCTCCTCTCACCCCTGGACTGATTCCCGTGAATTTAGCTTGAGACAGGAGAGTTTGTTATCCCACTTCTGACACCAGTGTTGCGAATTCGCGCCCGCCGGCGTGCGAACGGCCACGTGACTCGAATCGCGGCACGTCGCCCACCGGACGGACAATTCTGTCGTGACCCTCTCGGACTAACGCCGGGAGCTATTCACGGGTGGGCCTTTCAGCCTCACCACGATCGTGCCAATCGGCCACCCGCGTGGGATAGGGTTGTTCGCCAAACTCGACCTACCTAAGTACCCACGCGGATGGTAGACCGGGCGATCGCACCTCGCCGCAGGTCGACTCCGGACACGGGCCGCTTAAGCGATCCGTTCCGTGCTATCAGGATAATCGAGCGGTGTTATCGTCAGCCTCGACGGTTCCGATTAATTATCGGGCGTATTAAGCCCACGACAAACCCGTTACGTGAAGCAGGATGGAGATTCAATTAAAGAAAAGACGAAGCGAAACAGGAAAACAGTTCAACATAATGCACATTTATTCCACGGCACACGGAGAGCACACATATACAGCCAAACAGAATGCACATATATCAAATGCTACAAAAGAAACAATGACGCAGAGATACTACCGACTAAGACCGACACACGGCAACACTTAAACAGTTTTACTTCACCAGACTGGCCCGACACTCATTTACTCCAAAGCAAAGGAAACAAGCCACCCTCATAGGCAAGGGGGCAGACGGGCCTGTCGGCCAATGTGTGCGCGGGACCTGAAGGAGCGGTCAGGTCCGCGAAACCGGGGGGGGGAGGGGGTCCTACCCGCGTCCTCGTGACGAGCCGCAAATGTGGCTGCGCGGCGGTGCCCCGATTCCGTGCTCCTTCGTGGGTTTCGTTGGCACTGCTTGGAGTGGGGTGGGAACGGGGCCCCCTTTCTCCACTATCTCAGCGCGGGGAAAGGGGGGGGGAATTGTTGATGCCCTGGGGGAAGGAGAATGGTTGGCTGGCTTGGGTCCCGCGACGAGCGATCCCACCGCGACCTCGTCGCCGACCACCGTCTTCCCTGCCTCGGACCCGAGCTCCTTGGACTCTTCCCCCAATTCTCCTCAGCCGACTGCAGAAAACCACCTTGACGCCTTCTCCTCCCGACTTCACTCCGCTCTCCAACCCGACTTGACTGCCTCTGTCTCTCGACTCCACTCTCTGCCACCAAAACTGACTCTCCGCGCAACAACTCTTTTGTGCAACAACTGCTCTGCACAACAACTCTTCTGCGCAACAACTCCTCTGCGCAACAACTCTTCTTTCTCTCTGCCCCAAAACTCTTCGCTTTTCTGCCACTAAACTCTGCTTTTCTGCTCGGCATTTTATAGGCCGGCAGGAGAACCCATATGCAAATTTCCGGATCAGGATGAGCTCGGGGGCGGAGCCACGCTCGCCCATTGGACAGAGGAAAAGGGGCGTGCATCTCCCCTGATCCTAGAATTTGCATATCTCGATTCCATACAGACGTGCCTGGAGGCGGGGCCAAGCCGCCCCGCGCTTCCTGATTGGACGGATCAGAAGTGGGCGTGTCGCATTCCTGATCCAAATTCTCCTCGGAAAAGCCGCTATTTGCAGTCGCGGCTCGGCGCGTATCTTGTACGAGCCCAGGACAGCCCGACGCTCGGTGCTCACAGGTGGTGCGGGAATGGCCGCAGAAGGAGAGAGGTGAAGGTGGTGGAGGGTTTCCGGCAGTGGCCGATGGCCATGGTGCCGTTTGGAATGGCGGTGATGCGATGTTTGCAGGAGCGAGTTGTGAAGGTAAAGGTCGTGGCTGTTGGCGTTGTTGTTGTTGTCTGACGTTCGACAACACTGACGTTCGTTGTTGTCTGGTTCGAGCGTGGTTGATTCAAAATAAATATAGAACAGAAAAACGGCTATCTCAAAGCGTCGCAGCCCGAATTAATCACATTTATTCCCTCTAAACAACGGGTTTGGGGCTAACTCCACATGTACTTAAGAGATATCTCACCTATGGGACCTGAATGGTGGTTTGCGAATTTCCACAGCCATAACACTATATAGCTATGTATATATATATGTATACGTGTATATTTATATATATGTATATTTATATATATGTATATATATATATATATATATATATATATATATATATATATATATGTATATGTATATATATATATGTATATGTATATATATATATGTATATGTATATATATATATGTATATGTATATATATATATATGTATATGTATATGTATATGTATATATATATATATATATATATGTATATGTATATATATATATATATATATATATATGTATATGTATATATATGTATATATATATATATATATGTATATATTTCATTTCCACAGCCATAACACTATATAGCTATGTATATATATATGTATACGTGTATATTTATATATATGTATATATATATATATATATATATATATATATATATATATATATATATATATATATATATGTGTATGTGTATATGTATATATATATGTGTATATGTATATATATGTATATATATATATATATATATGTATATATATATATATATATATATATATATATATATATATATATATATATATATATATATATATATATATATATATATATATATATATATATATATATATATATATATATATATATATACATACATACATCAGATGCACATGCTGACTGTTATGGTGAGCATCGCTGTGGATTGTGTCTCGTACAGTAAAACCACATAATCCGCAAAGAACAACCATCCGCCTGCCACTCAAGCGATTGTTCCTGATAATGCAAACCATTCAGCCAGAAGGCACATGATGTGATTGGCAGGTATATGGAAACATGTGGAGTGTGACGAGCACTCCACCAATCCCCATTGGACATAGTCCGACACCAAAGCGTCACCTCCAACACAGAGGCCTCGGCCCATCAAACAGACAAAGATTATATGGTCAACATCAGTTAAACATCAACCGAAACCACCGATCCAGATTCCAGGCTTATTTGCCCTCATCAGGATGGCATACTGATAAATATCTAACCAAAAATGCTCACATTCATCGTTTTTACATCAGACGCACCTCCTGACTGTTTGGTTGAGCATTGCCGCAGATTATGTCTCACACAGTAAAACAGCATAATCCACAAAGAACAACCATCCATCTGCCACCCAGACGATTGTTCCCACTAATGCAAACCAGTCAACCAGAAGGCACTTGATTTGATCGACGAGTAAATCGAAACATGTGGTGTGTGACAAGCACTTTTCGTAAGGATGCATGCATTCTTTCCATAACCCCCTCCTGGTTGAACTTCCATAATCCAGGCTATCTGTACACATCAACTCATGCATTCCTCACATCTTCCGAGGCTGTTCTGTCACTCCTCCCTCAACTATTTCAAGCAAGCAGTGCACCACCATCTCTTAACATTCTCACCCATGATATAAATTATATCCTATTATTTCCTAACATATCCTAACCCCATTATATCCTAACACAACCCTTTTTAACAGTCGCTTGTTTCAGTATTTTCTCCCCTCCTCATCCTTTTCCTCTTTTCCTGTTCGTTCATTCTCTCAATCACTTAATCTTTGTCCCACTGTATGATTTACCATGCTTTTCCATGAGCCTCACTCCTGGAAAGAAATAAAATGGAAAGATAACAAAACCCCCAGAGAAAGTAATAGAATAAACAGTCAGTCAAAGAAAGGATGCATTCCAAGGAGGAAGATGACAGGGTAAGAGAGGAGGTCAGGCTCCATGAAAAGCATAAATCTTTATATTAAATGGAACAAGTGTATGTAATGTGTATACGTACGTACATATGTATTTATAATCAACTCCTCCAAGAAGATTTGAATGAGGAAGCTGAAACTTTCAGGGATTAATAAGGGCACCCTTAAGTTGTGTACATGCAAGTTTCATTTGATCCTATCAAGTTTTGGGGAAAAACTTTTTCACCCCTCTAATTGTCATTTATTCTTCCTTTGGGGGGACTCAAATGAGAAACCACGGGCCAAAGTAGGTAAGTACAATTCGAATAATTATCAGAGCTATACAACCACAATGCAATATATATATATATATATATATATATATATATATATATATATATATATATATATATATATATATATATATATATATATATATATGTATATGTATATATTGTTGCGGATTCGCGCCCGCCGGCGTGCTGACGGCCACGTAACTCGAATCGCGGCACGTCGTCCACCGGACGGACAATCCAGTCGTGACCCTCTCGGACTAACGCCGGGAACCAGTCACGGGTGGACCTTTCGGTCTCACCGCGATCGTGCCAATCGGCCCCCGCGTGGGATAGGGTTGCTCGCCAAATTCGACCTACCTAAGTACCCACACGGAGGGTAGACCGGGCGATCGCACCTCGCCGCAGGTCGACTTCGGACACGGGCCACTTAAGCGACCCGTTCCGTACTATCGGGATAACCGAGCGGTGTTATTCGTCGGCCTCGACGGTTCGATTAATTATCGGGCGTCTTAGCCCACGACCAACCCTTTACGTGAAGCAAGATGGGGATTCAATGAAAGAAATGACGAAGCGAAGCGGGAAAACAGTTCAACAATAAGCACATTTATTTTGCGATGAACGGAAAGCACACATATACAATTCCACCAAAAGCACATGTAAAAGAAGAAGACAATGCAATATTGCACAAAAAGCAAATGCAACAATGCAGATCTATCCGACTACCGGGCACACGGCAACACTTATACAATTTTACTTCACAGACGGCGCCGACAACACACATTCCCAAAGCAAAAGAAAAGAGAACCACCCTCAAGGATGAGGGGGATAGGCGGGCCTGGGGCCGAGACCGTGTCGGGCCTACCGTCTGATGATGTGACGCAGAGCGGCGGTGGCGCCTCAACTCCGCGGGCCTCGCGGACAGTGTCTGGTAGGGGGTGGGAAGGGGGCCCCCTTTGTCGCACTATCTCAGCGCGGGGGGAAACAGGAGGGGGTTGCTGATGCTCGGGGAAAGGAGGATTTAACCCTGTCTCGGGTCCCGCAGCGAGCGTCTCCTCCTCCACCTCGGTCGCGCTGCTGGCCTCTCTGTGCCGCTCCCAGCACCGACGCGAGCACCCCCTCGTCCGCCTTCGCCGCCGTCACCTCTCCACAGCTCCGTCCTCTTCACTCCGACTAGTACCACTTCTTTCCCGCTCCACCGACGACTCTCTTGTATCCCGCACACTCCTCTCAACTTCCAACTCAACTCCTACTCAACTTCCAACTCAACTGCCTCGACTGACGAACGCAGTCGTTTTTATAAGCCCCGTGGCTTCGCTCTTTTACCCTTGACCCTCTGCCTCCGACCCTTCACCTCTCTTGCTGGCTCCCCATTGGCCCGAGGAAAAGTGGGCGTGAATGCTTTTTGATCCATGAATTTGCATAGAGCGACCGCCCTCCAACGCCCTGGAGGCGGGGCCAAATCGCCCCTCGCTCACCGATTGGACGGAACAAAAGTGGGCGTGAGTCGTTTTTGATCCGTTTTTCTGCGGAAAGTCCGTGATGTTTTTGAACACGCTGCTCGGTGCGCGCCCCGCACGAGTCCAGCATCGGTGCCCACGAGTGGCACGAGATGACGGTGATGCGATGGTGGCGAGTTGTGACGGTAAAGGTCGTGGCGGTTGTGGTGAAGCGGCGTTGTGGTTGGTGGTTGTTGTTGTGATGGCCGCGTTGTGGTTGGTGGTTGTTGTGTGATGGCTGTTGAGACGTGGTTGGTGGTGGTAATAATGGCGGCTGGTCCAAAATAAAGATAGTAAAAGAAAAACGGCTATCCTGAAGAGTCGCAGCCCTCATGAATGACATTTATTCCCTCTAGACAACGGGTTTGGGCCTAACTACACATATACTTACCGAGATATCTCACCTAAGGGACCTGAATGGTGGTTTGCGAATTTGGTCAACCACAACAATATATATATATATATATATATATATATATATATATATATATATATATATATATATATATATATATATAGACATATTGGCAAGGTACCCATGCTATGGACGGAGGGCTTGGCAGCCGCTGGATAGCTGGTTCGTGAAGGATTTGGGTAAAAAAAATGGTGACAATACAAATGCAGAATCCGCGAATGTCACCGGTGGAACCCCTCACTTGATTTCCAGATTCTCCATTAAACTCAACCTCTCTATATTTTCATTCCAAACAGCATCATTCCAATCACAAATTAATACAATGTGACAAACACTCATGAAGTAAACGAAGAGAAACGTTTTTCGGACATTACTGTATATCCAGAGAGGGAGCAGCTTCATACGGATTGAAAGTCAAAATCATAATTGCATTGAGGTATTTGTGAAATCTCCTACCAACCTTAGGACACCAGCTGGGACCCTTAAACGGTCCACACAAAGTTTGGCAGAGCTAGCCCCAAAACTGAGAGAGTAGTTTGTGGACGGATGGACAGACGGAAGGACGGACATTCTTGCTTTATAATATAGATGCACACAAGCAGTATGCATGTTTTCACTTCATCTGCGGAACCTGGGTTAAGTTTATTTTCGTCGGAGATAGAGACAGCGGTCTGTTGCCTATACACCTCCCAAATGTAGGGACGTGACATAACATGTTGCATGCTTGGAACAAGGTTGCCCGTAGGGTGGGTACTCTGCTATGATGTTAATAATCATAAGGATAATAACATGACCCTCCCCTGGTGGCTCCCATCGGGAATGGGTGCTTCTCATTATATCAATGGCAGAATCTGCACAAAGACTCACATTATCATGCAAGTAAATGAAACGAACTGCTTGTAGCAAATAGCTGCTTAAGAAGGATATGACAATGGTAATACTCAAACCTGGGTGGTCCAAAGTTAATAACACTTGGTCAGACTCACATCAACCACTGCAGACTGTCACCAATGTTACACCTTCATGAGGATGTTGCTTGACCCTCAACAACAAAAAAATTCATCATTCGTCACACTGAGTTGCACAGAGGAAGAAATGCACAAGATTCACAAATCACATTGAAAATGCATCCCACAAAGTGTGCCTTTGCGCAATAGAATTGAGGTGAAGCTCAAAGGTTGCATATCTGCTACATACTGAGCCTTCAAGTGGTTTTCATACAAAGTAGACAACAGTTTGAGCAAAGGTTAATGAGCTGCTGACAACTGACACAATTTCCATATGCAAATTAAGCTCCAAGGTGTGAGCATTACAGAATCTCTAAGGCCAAATAAATAAAGGGAATTTGACTTTCCCCTCTAAATTATGTCGAATGAGAAAAGTGGGATAGTTTTCCATCATAATAGTGTCCCCGCAATTTTTGGTTTGTCAATAATGTGGTCCCTTTGTTCTCATGCTGCATGAATAACCCCACTTGGATCACACATCGTGGTGATTATCTGATATCTGATGGGTGTCTGACTTGAAATCAAAATGTGTTGAGACCCTGCTCCAGTTGATCCAGTGCCTTTCCACAGTCAGTCATAGGTGTGACTGGTTGTCCTTGAAGGGTAAAAAGTAATGCAAGGCCTGATGAGGTAGGCAATGGTTTCATCCCTTGTGATAAACAAGAAAACCCCACACAGAAAGGCCATCAAGCATGCACTGGGTTTCCGTTACAGCACTGTGATCCAAAAGGCTCCTCTTAAGTATATTGGCTAAAAAAGGATACTTTTACATGAAAAAATATAGTATGATCTTTCATGTCAAAAAACAAGGGCAGCTGGATTATATAGCTGAACATTTTTTGAATGACAGTGTGGTTCATGATGCTTCATGTGGGGGCAAAACGTTTTGGACGTAAAGTGACAAACAAAGTGGAACATAATTGTTTATTAATTCATTTCAATGTTCATTCCTTATTGCGATATGCATTTACTGTTTGTGACATTGAACTTGACTAATAAGACCAAAGAGCAATTAATTGGTTAAATTGTGTCAGTTAACTTAAAGGCCAGTAAGCTCATTCCAATTACAAGAAAGGTCATGGAATCCTTCATTGCTGCCGACATCAAGTCTTCCTTCTTTTCAAACAGCCTCATCCATGCCCATCAGTTTGGATTCTATCCTGGTCACTTAACGATGGAAATCTTGCTGCTTCTCTCTCATAAATGATTGGAGGCCCGACATCTCAAACACCAGTTTAGGACCATCTCCCCAGACATATCCTGGGCATTCGATACAATCTGACTTCCTGCTCTGCTTGCAAAGCTTGCCACGAGCAGCATACAAGAATGCCCTCATATCTGTTTTTCTGACTTCCTACACCACCACAGTCAATGAATTGCTAACAATGGAACCCTCTTCTCTCTACTCCCAGTGGAGGTTGCAGCCGGCAATGCCCCCCAAAAAATTGTCTTGCGTTCAGTCTTGTTCCTCATCTCCACAAACGACCTTTCTCATACTCTGGAAAATGATTTCTTTCTTCTTGCAGATGATTTCATATTATGCCATAAAGAACCTCCATCCAAATGACAGACATACAGTAGCTGCACCATTTTCTGCTGATCTTCATTTGATTAGACAATGATCTGACAATGTCTTTCAATCCTGGTAAAGCTGTTAGTCTCACTGTCATTCTGGAGGGATTATCAAACAAACTCACCTATCCATTTCCATGGTCAACCACTGGAAGAGGTGTAGTCTCTTGAGCTTCCAGGTCTCACGATCAGGCACGACCTCTCCTGGGCTGACAAAATTTGCAAATCTGGCCTTCACAGCCATCCACAGACTGAGCATGCTAAGTAGTTCCAACTCATTTCTTGAAATAAGAGGAACACTCACAGCCAACAAGACCTTTGTGTGCACTGCTCAATGGAATATTAATCTCCCTTATGAGCTGATACCTCAATATCACATCTGTCACTCCTGGATTCTGCAGAATCGAATTAAAGCTCTCAATATGATTGGCATCTACACACAACAAGGCCAAAGCACAAGCTCTGTTACTCTCATTTTGCAGGCATGTACTCCAGTTTATCTCCCTTTACTCTGTCTAAATGTGACCCCCATTGCCAGTTGTTTGTCTTTTTGCCCTCTGTCATCTCGCTCTTCCATGAGCTTCAATCTTGTGTAAACAAAAAATTGTGGATAAAAAATACTGTGCTGAAATCTTGAATATTTCTTTGATGTTACCACTCATTCTTCAAATGTAGTACGTAAGTTACTGTGCAGCATTTATTGAACCCTATGTAGTACAGGGTGTTCCAAAAAGACGCGGACAACTTTGATTGTTAATATGTTTAGAACCACAAATGATAGAATTATACCCTTTGGTTTATGTGATAAAGAGACTCGTAACGTTTTGTGAACACTATCAATACACTTCAACCTGAGCTCCTTTTGTCATGCACAAGACATCAAAGTGGTGCACGAGTTCTTGCCATGTTCGGCTCAGCATATTTGTGTCCACCAGTACGCATGCACTCTGATCTGAGAACAAAGATCTTTGGACTGTCGTGTATGTGTTTAACAAGCACGTGGGAGTTTTCAGAGCCCCAGATCCTCACATTGTACCAGATGACCTTCCCTGATACATGAAAGCAAGCTTTGTCTGTGAACATGACCTTTTTCAGGTCATCTTCGTCATTCTCCACATGACTGAGCATTTCCAAGGCAAACGCCTTGCATTTCGATCCGTCATTTGGTTTGGATTCCTGCTGAATCTGCACTTTATAGGCATAAAGCTTCAGTCTCTTATGCACAATCCTGTGGATAGTGCTGATTGGTAGTCCCAGTTCTCTGGATGCGTGTCAGATTGATTGCCTGGGACATTGTTGAAATGATTCATGCACTTGTTCAACATCGAGGAAATGTGCTTGTTTGACCGGTATTTTCTGTTTCTAACAACTTCTAATCTCCTTAAACCTCTTGTACCACTCTCTGATATTAGTCCATCTAACCATCCATTGGGACCATACTCTGTGAAGAGCATTGGTGCTGCCTAAGCAGTCTCCTTAGCTATTGGGCACAATTCTGGATGGGTCGCCACTCTGACACAGTATACCAGCATGCTGGCACTCATTTTGCCGACCTCGGAAGGATGACAGGCCGAGTTAACCCCACCTGGTATTAATTCAACAGCTGAGCGGGATTTGAACTCAGGACCCTCGGATCCCAAGCCCACCACCCTAACCATTAAGCCAACACCAGGCATGATATTAGTCCCTGATGGCGGATTCCTTCCATATCTTCGACGGAAATTATGCGTGTTGGACCTTGTCTCGATGAACCATATAACACACTGAGTTTTCTCCTGTGTCGTCGCCATTTTCTTTTACATTAAACCACCAGACCTGAAAACGAAGAAAATGTTTTGAGTTTCTGTATCATATAAAACATAGGGTATCGTTGTGTCATTTGTGGTACTAAATATATTAACAACCAAAGTTGTCCAGGTCTTTTTGGAACACACTGTGTAATTGATATATAGCATGAACATCAGCTCTCAATAAAAAATTTGAGATTTTGTTTATTCTGTCCTCTGTATTAACTATATTTTGCATAAATAATGTGTCAGGACAATAATAAATGAAACAGAGGGATATCAAATTGCAAATTATCGTTGGGCTGGGAAAACCCAGCTCAGAAAGCTCAATATTAAACGAGTACTCTACCTTCTCAGAAAGCAAGTGATCTGAAAATATGTACTGTGTACATGATAAAAATGATATTCTTTACATAATCTTTTAAACGTTTGAAGAAATTAAGGGTTTCTATTGGGATGAGCATCTACATATTATGTACAGTAAATGGCAGAATGTGAGCCCTCACCTCCATTCACCCTTCCTCCCCCACATGTCAAATACATTCTACTGACTTCGCTTCCCAACCTCTTTTCCAATTTATACTTTCTCCTTCACAATTCTCCCATTAATCCTTTCTTTTCCAAGTTTTGATCTTTTTTTATATCCCCTTCTCTCCATTTATCCCTTAATTGCACCTGCAGCATGTAGATGGCACCTTATCCTGTAAGTACCTGTGACAAACAACAGATTATTCTCAAAAGGGAGTGATCTCTGATTGCAAATAAACTATAGGGTGATCTCTCAAAATAACCTCCACTGTATGTTGCTGTCAAATTCAGGCAAGGGAAATGTGCTTTGACACTGGTGTGTGTGTGAACAAGTATGGAACAGAGCAGATACCTGTAGAGCGAGGATAATGGTGAACAAAGAAGAGTCAGAACTGCCAGCAGTGTGGTGCAACGGTTGTGCAGGGCACAGAGCGTGGGAGTGGCACCGACGCTGACTTCCAGCAGGGCATGGAGGGAAGGGCACACAGTCCAAAGGAAAGAGTCCGATTGAAGTCGCAAAGCCGTAACATCCAGCCTGAGCGGAAAAAAGGTAGTTGGAAGGATCCTCGGCCACCTGCTATTTTTTACTCCACCCACTCAAGTATCTTCAGGCTTTTGAAGAAGAACGAGGCAACCCTATTCCCAAGCTTAGCATTTTGAACTGTACCGTACCACAAAATTATGTGAAAGCATGACAACAGATATTGTACCAATATACAGAGTAAAAAGCATATGTTTAAAATGAAACTAATATCTGTTTTTAGCAGTAAATATTATCATACAAGTGAAATGAATAAACCTTTTAGAAGACCTTTCTCCAACAATGGAAAGTGCTGTTGAGAAACAATTTGTTTAGGGGTTCAGGAAAGTTTAGTGAATAGTCATTGGAAAGTACAATCAATGGAGTGTATTATTCTGTCCAATGGAAATACTAAATAAAAGCCAGCGTGTGTGTATGTCAGTGTGTCAGTATGTGTGTCTCCTCCATAACTCAAAAACCATTAAAACCTAGCAGCCTGAAACTTTGCATGCATACTAAGAAAACTCCAAGGAAGTGCAAGAGTGAAAATTGGGTGGTTGTGTTAATTAAACACCCCTTTTGAAGATAATTAACGGCCTTATTTAATTATATCCTTCATTAGGTGATCCTTGGCCACCTCACTGTCTGGGGTCTTCTGGCACTTCCTCACAAACTTTGCTGGGGTCTGAAGCCGCCATGTTTTTTGGCCTGCTCGACCTCACCTTGACTTGGAACAGGCCGCAACAATTTCTTAACGATCGTTATTTTTTCACTTTCCTCACTCATATAATTATCAAATGCCTGTTCATCATAGCTACGAATCACTGGGAATAATGCAATTCTTATAAACGTCCGGAGACGTCAGCGTTCGTTGTTTTATTTCATCTCCGCACATGCAATCACCATGATTATTTCTGAAACTAAGAGGAATTACAAAATTTAAGAACTTACAAGCATTTCCGACTCGTAGAAAAGTGTTCATTTGTCCAATTCAGACATACGTGACATTTCGGGCGTCTTCGGGAGGTGTGTGTTGACTATGACAGTACGGTGATTGCCTATTGCATGCCAAGGAAGCCTTTTCTCATTGACCATTTCATTGGAATGCTTGCTTGAGTGCTTAAGCCACATGACGAGCGCTTTCCAAGTTGCTTGGTTGTTTATTTCGGGAAAAAGTAACCACGCTTTCAATCTCACGTCATACGTTTCTGCCTTTGATGGGTCCCGCGGTGCTGTGCAGTGGGTGCTTCAGGAGGTGTCTCATCCACTCAAAATGTGCAATTTTATTTTGACAGGACATCACATTGTTTATCCTTTTTGTGCGATCTCATTTTGTAATCCATCTCTCACTTCGACATCGATACTTATCGAGAACAATAATGTCCATCCGACCAGGTGTTCACCATGTTTGTTCTGGCTGTGAAGGCATGAAGTATAGAATGACATTTTGTGTTCTGTAGCTTTATACATTTTTATCTGCGTCTCGCGTAGCAAACGTAGCTCCAAGGCCTAAGTCACATTTGGCACGGCGGCCATAGGGTCTACAAAATCTACGGCCACGAGCAATTATAGGGCGGCTGCAGTATTTCCACGGTCACACAATGTAGCAGTCACATTTGTTTTTATTTTTCGGGTAGCCGCCCGGGGTATTTATAAATTGTGGAGACCGAAAACGTGGGGGTGCCGTACGGTCTTTCATTTGATGTTGCACGGTCACCTGAGGGTGTCCCTGCGGCGGCCATATAATTTTCAAAGCAGATGCAAGGTAGCCTCAAGGTGCCCGCAAGGCGACCGCAGGGGGGCCCTAAGGCGAACGTGCGGCCAGACGGACGGTAACGAGTGGGTTTTTTTTTTTAATTCTTTTTTTTATTTTTTTTATTTTACCAGTTCTTTTTTTTTGGCTTGTCCAATTGTTTCAGCCAACGTAGAATAGAAATGAAAATAGTTATAACTCCACACTATAATTCCACGGCGACCCCTACGGCCTGTAAAATATAGCCATACGACGTAGGGCCACCCTGAGGCCACCTCAGAAGCTCTGCATCCGCCGCACGTTTCTGTCAATTCAGGTGGGGTATGGCCGCCGTATCCTAGCTATAGAGCAAACGTGACTTAGGCCTTAGAGAGCCCGGCGTTGTTTTTCTTGTTGGATTCGCTATATTGGATTTGCTATATATGCTAGATATCCCTTATTGTCGGGTTTTCCGTCTGTCTGTCTGTGTGTGTCTGCAACGCGAGGCTCCACAGCACAAACCAGCGAACCCATTTTGATGAAACTTTGCCAACGTGTGCAGTATTTGTTGGGAATGTGCACGTTTGAATTTCGTTGCCTTGCTGTGCAGCGGCCGAAAAACTGCGTGCAGTATTTTCAATACTTGTCCTTCAGTTTTGAATGTAGAGAAGCGAGACTTTGGAATTAAACACCGAGATATTTAGAAAATTTTACTCGAGCCGATTTTTGTTTGAGGTTTTATTTTTCAAATGGTAGTCCTTCAAAAATCAGGTGTCTATTCACCGTCATTTTTTATGAGGGGCTTAGGAAAGTGGGCGGAGCTTAGGGAAAGTGGACGTGGTTGATGAAAAGTGGGAGTGGCATAGGAAAGTGGGCGTGGCTTATGGAAAGTGGGCATGGCTTATGAAAAATATTGTGTGGCTCAGTAGGTGTGGTCAAACAAGAGCATGGAGAGAAGTTTATCAGGTTTTCCGTGTGTGTGTGTGTGTGTGTGTGTGTGTGTGTGTGTGTGTGTGTGTGTGTGTCTGCAACGCGAGGCTCCACAGCACAAACCAGCAAACCGATAATTTATTTATTTTCCGAAAACGATTCCCCGTCCACACACCACCTCCAATTATTTATTTATTTACTGAAAATGATTCCACGACCCACACACCACCTCCAATTATTTATTTATTTACCGAAAACGATTCCATGACCCACACACCACCTTTATTTATTTATTTATTTATTTATTTACCGTAAACGATTCCACACCCACACACCACCTTTCATTATTTATTTATTTACTGAAAATGATTCCACAACCCACACACCACCTCCAATTATTTATTTATTTACCGAAAATGATTCCATGACCCACACACCACCTTTAATTATTTATTTATTTCGCGAAAACGATTCCCCATCCACACACCACCTCCAATTATTTATTTATTTACCGAAAACGATTCCCCATCCACACACCACCTCCAATTATTATCTTGCCAAAACGAAGTTTTTGCAAGATCTGTTACTTGGTAAGTTTTTTTTGTTTGTCTGTAATCATTGGATTTTTCACCTTTATATTACTCTGTAGAGCACAATTCTCATCGGAAACTCTTGTGGGTACACATATCATAGTATTATTACAATACCCTTCAGCACACAAAAAGGTCAAGATCACTTTGCGGTAAATCATGGAGGTCGACGAAACCCTTATTTTTTGAGTAATTTTAATCGAATCATCTCCAAACTTTATGGGAATGTAGTATATGGTCTGGTGTTCAGCTGATTTGTTTTTGGTGGCGATTGGCCTTGACCTTCATGGTTAGCACCTGAGGTCAAACATATTTGACCCCAAGGTCAAATTTTCAAGTTTTAGGAACCATATCGTGTAGTACCTCAAATTGAACACCTCGATGAGTGCTTTCTAGATATGTCAAGCTTGAGACATTATGACGTCAATTGGTGACATTATGAGGCAAACGCATATTTTTCATGGTTACTCTGTAGAACGATTCTCATCGGAATCTCTCGTCGGCAGATATTCCTCAAGGAGTTGCTCCTGGTGGATAGCAGCTCTCTTCACCTCAGTGTGACCTTAAAGAAGTCACACATGGTCACCTTTTGGCAAGATACGGGTCACCCTGCAGGTGACATTGGTTTATTTATTTATTTACTGAAAACTATTCCCCACCCACACACCACCTCCAATTATTTATTTATTTACCAAAAACGATTGCATGACCCACACACCGCCTTTAATTAAATTATTTATTTATTTACCGAAAACTATTCCCCACCCACACACCACCTCCAAGTATTTATTTATTTCCCAAAAACGATTGCATGACCCACACACCGCCTTTAATTATTTATTTATTTACCGAAAACGATTCCACGACCCACACACTACCTTTTATTTATTTATTTACCAAAAACGATTCCCCACCCACACACCACCTCCAATTATTTATTTATTTACCGAAAACGATTCCCCACCCACACACCACCTCCAATTATTTATTTATTTCCCAAAAACGATTGCATGACCCACACACCGCCTTTAATTATTTATTTATTTACCGAAAACGATTCCACGACCCACACACCACCTTTAATTATTTATTTATTTACCGAAAACGATTCCCCACCCACACACCACCTCCAATTATTTATTTATTTACCGAAAACGATTCCCCACCCACATACCACCTTTAATGATTTATTTATTTACCAAAAACGATTCCACGACCCACACACCAACTCCAATTATTTATTTATTTACCGAAAACGATTCCACGATCCACATACCACCTTTAATTATTTATTTATTTTCCGAAAATGATTCCACGACCCACACACCACCTCCAATTATTTATTATTTAAAGTGGGAGTGGCGTAGGAAAGTGGGCGTGGCTTATGAAAAATATTGTGTGGCTCAGGAGGTGTGGTCAAACAAGAGCATGAAGAGAAGTTTATCAGGTTTTCCGTGTGTGTGTGTGTGTGTGTGTGTGTGTGTGTGTGTGTGTGTGTGTGTGTGTGTGTGTGTGCGTGCAATGCGAGGCTCCACAGCACAAACCAGCAAACCAATTATTTTTCAAATGGTAGTCCTTCAAAAATAGGGTGTCTATTTACCGTCATTTTTTATGAGGAGTGCCAGTTGGCAAAATACGCAATCGGAAAAATCTTGCCAGGCAGAGGAACAATTGTATGTGAACCAATACGTCTTAGCAATGAATCTTCGTCGGTGGATCGGTCAGAATGAAAAGCATCGTATCCAGCGCTTTGATCCTAGCGAATCCCTCGTCACCTACCGGCTTGTTTTTCTTGTTTGTTTTTCTTGTTTGTTTTTCTTGTTTGTTTTTCTTGTTTGTTTTTCTTGTTTGTTTTTCTTGTTTGTTTTTCTGTTCTTCAGACAAAACCTTTAGGACTCAGCTCTTTTATATACAGGATCAGGATCTCCTTAAATACTAAGCACATGTACACATCCTCGCATTGAGGGTGCCTTTTGAGAGCGTCTATCATGAACTTTTAAATATATTTGGACATTTGCTTTAAAGTTTCGAAAAGTTCACTTTACTATTTAAAGATTATTCCATTTAATGTATTGGAATTTCGTAAATACACTATTTTCTTGTCATGAACGACGATCGTCCATGACGGGTGTCTCTATTGGCTGCATCAAGGCACGTGATGAAATATCGGATGTTGTTGTTGTTGTTTTTTCTTTTCTTCTTCTTCTTCTTCTTCTTCTTGTTCTTCTTCTTCTGGTGAAGACAAAACCTTTAGGATGTGGCTCTTTGACACATTTGTCCTTGTTGAATTGAATTTCGCTAATTACCAAATTTAAATCCTCTTTCAAAGAACACTGTTTCAAGGTAAATCTTTGTGTTTGTCGTTTTTATTTACTTGATGCATGTGCACATTTGCACATATGTGTATATGAACTGTATCACCACAATGGCATTTGGCACCGATGAGTGTCTTATTGGTTATTGATCGTTGGTTGTTATCTTCATGTAGTGGTTTCAGAAAGTGGAATGGAGCCCTTGCATGTCTCAAAGTATATCCAACTACGTGTGTGTGTGTGTGTGTGTGTGTGTGTGTGTGTGTGTGTGTGTGTGTGTGTATGTGCGTGCGTGTGCGTGTGTGTGTGTATTGTTGTTGGTTGTTACCTCCATATGTGGGTTCCAGAAAGTGAAATGGAGACCTCCCAGGTCTCAAAGTGTCCACTTCTGTATGAGTATGTGCTTGTGTGTGTGTGTGCACGTGTGTGTGTACGTGAAAGTTTCTTTTGCCTGCTATCTCCACATGTGGGTGAGTTTCAGGAGGTGGAACAGAGACAGACTTGGTCTCAGTGTGTGTGTGTGTGTGTGTGTGTGTGTGTGTGTGTGTGTGTGTGTGTGTGTGTGTGTGTGTGTGTGTGTGTGTGTGTGTGTGTGTGTGTGTGTGTGTGGGTGTGTGTCTGTGCGTGTGTCATTGATTGGTATCTCCATATGTGGGTTTCAGAATGTGGAATGGAGTCCTCCCAGGGTGGGCTCAAAGTATCCACCTTTATCTCGGTAAGGGGTCACGATTCATGGACCAAGCTGTGAAGTTTTCTGTTTTCAATGTTTTGTGCCAAGGACTCTCTTCAGGATCGTGACTGAGCCCTGGACAGCTTCCAACGGTAGTTTGTTTGTAATAATATTCCCAGGGATGGTTTATAATATCTCTGTGAGATTGTTTGTCATCATTCCAGTAGCTCCAGCTATCACTGGGTCAACTTTGGCATTCTTCGGATTTCAGGATCTTTTCACTTCATTCTTTAGGTCTTGGTATTTGGTCATTTTCTTGATTTCTGCATCATTTATTCCAAAATCACTGGTATTAACACCTCAATTAGCAATGCATTTTTCTATTTTTTTTGTTTGTAACCAAGTATGATATCTTGTCACAATGCTTTGTTTTCGAGGTTCACGCTCGATGGGATCATTACATCATATGTGAGCGGTACTTCCATGTTTTCAGTTCATGCTTTTGATTAATGTTCACACTAATTTTCTGGAACTGGGATATCAAAGTTTTTGCAGATGTGGCAGCGCTTAACATTACAAACTCTGTTGTGTCGTTGTGTGTACAGCTGTTCTGACATGATGTTATTTTTTTGTGCTCGGTCGTTAAGCATAACGTATTCTCTTTGCTAACGCCACCTCCCCGCCCCCCTGCCCCCCCCCCACCTATCTTTTTTTCCTCCTCCCCCCCCCCACTCTCTCTTTCTGTCCCCTCCTCACTCCCCCCCTCCGAATAAAATGCAGTACTCTCCTCCCACACCTCTGTCTCTCTCTCTCTCTGTCTGTCTCTTTCTCCCACCCCCCACAGTGTAGAGCAATGTTTTGTGAGGCGTCACTCTCCACATCTCTACCCCTTCCTGGCTTCCCCTTCTTCACCCACTCCTCGCTTCCCCTCCCTCCTCTCCTCTTCCCTCCCTTTCCTCAATCCTCTCTGCCTGCCCTCTCACTCTCCCTCCCCTTCCCCTCCCCTTCACACCCCCGTCAGCGAAGCGACGGGTTTTATTTGCAAGTAGGAAATAAATGAAAGTGTTCTTTAATCTAACAAGGTTTGTGCACAAACAGAAAATAGATGTAAAAGCCACATCATACTCTTTACCTCTGTTTTTATGATTGCCTTCCCTTGACATCATCCTGCCAGAAAATTGCCTGCATTTCCAGCATCAATGTGAAACATTTGGCATTAATCAAACTGACATGCTGAATGCCAAACAGAACACTCAACAAACCTACCACTTCTGCATGAATGGTTCACAAGCAGTAATCGATGCATTCTCCACGACTATTCCACAAGTTGTTACTAAAAAGAGTTAGTTCAGACATTGTTACCGGATAAATGTTACTTCAAACAAAGTTCTAGCATGCAAGTTGTCCATAGATCATGAGTGCATGTTTTACCTTTCTGCATCTATCAAGAAATAATTTTGAAAACAAAAAAACATTTCCAATGTCGAGGAGTTGGGTTGGAGGGAAGGGAAGAGAAAAGTTTGAAGTTGAAAAGATCAGGGGCAGACATGAGGCATATGAGAGGAAAGGAGGAGGAGGGTGGCAAAAACGTTCCATCATCTTACATACATGATATCCATATGGCTCTTGAGAAAGCCTGCAAGGAAATTACAACGTACTGCTAAGGAAGAAAAATGCTGTCATTCTCCTGTGGTTTGGACTTTCCATATGTCTGCCTTCCTCTGATGTCCACAAAGATCATTTCTACTTCTTTATCACCCCAAACTTACTTTTTCAGGAGTCCACTTCGTAAAGTGTTCATTGTATCCATGCTACCTGTACATAAGTCCAATATGTGAAGAATGAGCCAAAACTTTGTCAAAGTTCTGAAATTGTTGAGTTATTGTTGAGCTGGCAAGACATAATGGACAACTCTCACGAGCTTTTGATACTATTTGGTACTGAGTGAATGTCCTCCTGCATTTGCTGCCAATGGTATTCAAGAGGCTATTCTCAAATGGCTGTTTTTTTATTTTTCAACGAGCGGAAACAAAAGGTCACTCTTGATGGTATTCTGTCTTGTGATCTTCCTCGAGAGTCTAAAGGGTGGCGTGCCACAAGGTAGTGCTTTATGACCAACTTTATTCTTTATTATAGGTGTCAGGTCAGGCCAGATTAGATCTGTGACTTGCTATAGGTATCATGTAAACCTGTACTAACCTGTTCCATGGTCGGGTTTTCAGCGACAAAACCGTCTCCCCCACCAGGTTTTTGGGTGAGGAGGGTGTTTGGATATGGACCCCCAGCAGTATTAAAAACAAAACCTGTCAAAGGGTGGAGGAGCTCCTTGTGAGCCAATGGCCATCCATATCTAGTGCCCAACTGTGTCTGCGGATGTCCTCCTGCAGTTGGGTTACTTGTTATTAGGAGGTTGGTGGCAGCATTTGCACTTCGGCCACCGTAAAACCCTTCATTCCGCAAAATACAAAAACACAAAGAAATCTGAAAACCCACTCCGTGGGAGTACCTCCTGTGCAGCTTCCCTTCGCAGGGCAGCTCACCGGATGATGGGATTGGGGCAAAGCCTTCGGGACCCCCAATCTTTGATGAGAGGAGGGAAACCACAGGGTAACATTACCGGGTCAGAATGCGGGAGAGTGTGTCGGAGTGGTACTGAAGTGTGGTCCACCAGACGGCGGTCTCCTTGGATTAACCTGAGGCGGTCCCTTCGGGTGGGTGCCTGGAATGTCGTACCCTAAGAGAGGATGATCACCTGTCTCTGTTATCATCTGAGCTCAAGCGTTTGAGATGCGGTATTGCAGCACTCTCTGAGGTTCCGAGACCGGATTGCGGCAAGATCATGGTGGGTGGTTACACCTACTATTGGTCTGGTCACTCTGATGGTTACCATTCCCAAGGAGTTGCTGTAGCTGTGTCCAATAAGCTGACTCCAATAATAATTGAGGTAACACCGGTCAACGAGCGTATTATGACATTAAGGATTCGTCACTCCTTTGGTGTCATTTCCCTGGTCTCTGTTTTTGCTCCGACTGAGGTGAGTGATCTCACCGTGAAGGATGCATTCTACGCCACGCTCGAGTCTGTGGTTGATCAGTGCCCCAGACGAGATGCACTTCTCGTTTTGGGGATTTCACTGCATCGACTGGAACTGATAGGGATGATTATGAGATGTGTGTTGGTCCCCATGGGTCAGGAACTATGAACCAGAATAGCACTAAGTTCCTTGACTTCGCAAGAAGTCATGGACTTAGGGTGGCTGGTTCATGGTTTCAGCGCCCACAAGCTCATCACTGGACTTGGTATTCCAACGCTGGTGGTGTGGCAAAGGAGATTTAATTGACCATGTCCTCGTTGATGGTCGCTGGAGGACGATCCAGAACTGCAGGGTCCACCGGAGTGCTCAGTTCCTCAATACTGACCACAGGCTTGTTGTCGCAACTCTTTAGTTGCACCTTAAATTCAGGAGAATGGTACCATCACAGCCTCGGCTGGATGTTGGCAAGCTCAAGGATGAGAGGGTAGCTGAGGAGTTTGCGAACAAGCTGAGTGGAGATTTCAGGAGTCTGGGTGCTTTGGGAGGTCCTGAAGAGTTGTGGAGTGCCTTCAAGACCACCATCCTTGATGTTGCCGGTGGATGTTTTGGAACTCACCGTAGGGCAAAGAATAATTTTGTCTCTCAAGGGACACGTGATACCATTTAATTGACCAGAGTCGCAGGGCCAGGCTGAATGGCAGAGCTGAGCTGTTCAGGGAGCTGAGACGTGAAACTGCACGTGCACTAAGGGTGGACAAGGAGGCCTATGTGCGAGGAATCTGTGAGGGGGTAGAGCATCACCTGTGGTCAAGGGATTCTCATCCCGCTTACAAGGGAATTCGCACATTGCGTTCATCCAAGCCCATCCCTCGGTGTACTGCAGTTAGAGCAGATGGTGGTAGGCTCTTGATAGTGGAGTCTGAAGTGAAGGCCTGCTGGGCCGGTGACTTTGAGCAGTTATACCAGGCTGATCCACCAGCTGTTGAGTTGGACGTCAGGGGTGTTACAATCCATGTTGATGACCCTCCAATCAACTGTGGTCCACCTTCGCTTGTGGAAACACAGGCTGTGGTGAACCGGTTGAAATGGGGTAAAGCTCCAGGGATCTGTGGCATCCATGCTGAACTTCTCAAGGCTGGTGGAAATGCTGCACTCCTGTCGTTGCATGCAGTTCTGTGCTCTGCCTTGAACACAGACATCATCCCAACTGACTGGAAGAGGGGCCTTGTTGTCCCTCTCTGGGAAGGGAAAGGTGATCGCCAAGACTGCAAAAACTACCGAGGGGTGACGACTGCTCTCAGTGCCGGGCAAGGTCTTCGCTCGGATAATTCTTGATAGGGTTCGCCACCATCTGCTTGAGCACCAGCGTCCAGAGCAGTCATGCTTTACACCAAAGAGGTCAACGATTGACCGTATCCTTGCTCTTCGCGTCCTCACCGAACGCAGACAATAGTTTTGGCAGGGGCTGCTTGCAGCCTATGTTGATCTCTGTAAAGCATTCGATTCAGTGAATCGGGATGCCCTCTGGAGGATTCTTGGTCTTCGTGGGATGCTACCAAAATTTATCGATCTGATGTCTGAACTCTACTCTGGTACTGAGAGTGCTGTGAGATCTGGTGGTACCATCTCTGACTTATTTCCAGTTGTTACTGCAGTTCGTCATTGGTGTGTACTGGCCCCACACTTTTCAGCACTTGTATGGATTGGATTCTTGGGAGGATTTTGGAGAGATCAAACTGCGCTGCATCATTTGGGAATGTCAAGATCTCTGACCTTGATTTCGCAGATGATGCAGTCATCTTTACAGAGACTTTAGATATCCTTTTGGGGGCCCTCGAGGTGCTGAATCAGGAGTTGGAGCCGCTGGGATTATGGGTTTCCTGGGTCAAAACTAAGATCCAGGCTTTCAATGACATCTTGGATGCCGCTATCCTGTCTGTGCCTGTTTGTGGTGAGGATGTCGAGGTCGTGGAGAGATTCACTTGCCTTGGCAGTGATATTCATGTCTCTGTTGGCTGTGAGTCAGAGGTCAATAGATGTCTGAGTCGGGCCTGGGGAGTCATGGATTCATTGGATAATGGGGTGTGGCACTGCCGGTACCTGTGCGGGAGGACGAAAGTCTGAGACTTCAGGTCCTTGGTGCTTCCAGTCTTGCTCTATGGATGCGAGACTTGGACTCTGACCAAGGATCTGAGATGGATACTTAATTCCTTTGGTACCAAGTCTGTTCGGGGAATCCTTGGCTATCGCTGGTCGGACTTTGTGTCCAACGAGCGGTTGCTGAGAGAGACTCAAATGAGATTTGATACCTGCATAGTCCGTGAGTATCAGCTGCGGCTGTATGGATATGTGGCTCGTTTTCCTGACGCTGATCCTGCTCACCAGATTCTCTCAGCGAGGGAGTCTCATGAGTGGAGGAGGCCAATGGGACGACCACGTGCCTCGTGGTTGCAGCAGGTTGATCAGAATCTCAAGGAGATGGGGATTGTCCAGGCATCTGCCTGGGGGATGGGCAGACGGAGGCCCCTGGAGTCCCAGCAGAAAGTGGACGCAGCGACGCGCTGCTCTGGCGCATGCTCCCATATCTGACCTGACTTTTATTCTATGTCTGCACTCGACATCATTGAACTCTCCACTTTCCTGAAATGTCCTCTGCACCATTTCTCTCTTGACTCCACTAAGTGTAGAACATTCCAAGGAGCTACTGGGAGGCAGATTACTGCAGCTCCAGATCTGGAGAAAACAAGACATTAGTCAGCTTCCTGGAACATGTTTTTCAACACAGATAAGACCTAAGCTGTCATTCTATCATTCTACAAGTATTGGCTGTCAAACCACTCAGTTTACTTTTCTGAACAACCACTGGAAGAGGTGGAATCCCTGGAACTCCTATAATCGACCTCACTATTTGTCACGACCTGTGTTGTGCAGACCATATCTCCAAACTGGACTCTAAATCTGGCCAACACATTGGTATTCTCCACAAAGCCAAGTTAATTTTGAGCAACAAAGAGTTCATCACATTGAAGAAAAGTTTCATGTAATGTACGAATGAGTCAACGATTGGCTGGTGCATAGCATCAGCCAATATTGACTAACTCTGCAACTTGTCTTTGAGACTATGTAACAATACATACAATGACTCGCTATGTCTATGCACCAACCAATAGTTGACTCATTCGTACATCACATGAAGCCCTTGTACACTTTTATGAGCTCTGTGTTGCTCAAAATGGACTTGGGTTTGCGGTGAATACCACCTGTGTCGAGTTCCCATCAAACTCATCCGAAGATGGTTTAGTTCAAGACTTTGCGTATTATTAGCAGCTCTTGGCAGGAGATTGAGTCCCAGGGTCTGCTTCTCATCCACTGGAGGCAATTTGGTGGATCTTTGTTTACTACCTCTTCACTCCCTCCATCCTCATGAACCCCCCGCCCCCTCCACACCCAATATTTCCCCACATATCACCCTGTCGTCCTCGAGTTGCACATGTTCTTACAAAAACTCCCACATGGTTTTTATCCCAAAGTAAAATCTGGATGCTCACCGACATCTCTTCCTCTTGCTGTTCTCTCATCTGTAGAACCTGACTCACTGTGGTCCTTTTCCTCATGGCCTTCCCTGCAGTCTTTCAAATGTGCCATCCATCATCACTTCATGTTTTCGCACATACCCATCTCCAAATTCTTAAACTCTTCATGCCCCTCTTCATTCATTCATTCAGTCTCCATTTTCCACCGCTGCCACTCAACTTGTCATTTGTGTTGTGTCTTGGTGAAAATGCTTGTGATTCATACATAATATTCACATAATGGGAGGATTGTGCATTCCCATCACAGGAGTGACAATTTTTTACGATTTCCTATGGAGTCTGTGGCTGCTAGTTGCATCATTTCTGGGAGCGTGGCTGTGCCGCTAATGAAGTGCCCCCTGTTTCCAGTAATCTGGTACTCATTTTGCCGACCTCGGAAGGATGACAGGCTTAGTCACCCCACCTAGTGTTATTTAACGGAACAACAGGGGCTCAAGCTCAAGACCCTAACATCTTAAGCCAGCCATCTTATCCGTTAAGCCAACAGCAGGCTTGGAGTGACAACTAATAGTACTCGATGCCCAGGGACAGAAAAATAGGCTCAGTCACTGAGCACGTTCACCATTTTAACTTCAAAGGAAACACTTTAAATCCCATGTCCAACTTTTGCAATGGAACAACGGTCCCATTGATCATCGAAGGATACTTATTATCTACTTTATATAAATACACACAGCATCATTTCACCAGTTATTGATAACTCTCTTCTGTTTGTCGGCAAAACATGGTATTCGTCTTGCAAGCGTGTGATGTAATGACATTTTTTATCAGTAGTTTGTGTGTTAGATCTATAAATTGGACGTAAACTTGCAACAAATTTACAATAAAATCATGTGTTTCAGAGAATATTCAACACATAATCATATTTGCTCCCATAAAGTGGAAAAGGCTCCCGAGTTGTAAAATAATCCGATTTTGCAATCCCTGCTGTTCAGCTCTTTTATCATCCTTTTAAAAACGGTATAAAAAATAACACTTGTTAAGCTGTTCTTAATCCTCACTGGAATCAACAAAACTCTTTGCTCATTGATGTCATGGTCACTGAGTTCTCCATTCTCTCTAAAGAGTTAAGTTAATCCATCAGCATGTGGGAAGAGGATTGAGTTTAGAAAATTTTCTCTCATTAACTCCATAACCCCTGCAATAATTATTTCTTTATGTCTGGTGAAAGAAGCAAAAAATATTCCATTCATGCAAGACATATTTTCAGTCAGTGATAAAACGCACAACTAATTAATGTGATCCCAACACATAAGGCACCCTCCTTCAAAAATGCCACAATTGTATGACAAAGAGCTTGAGAAGATGATATTAATTTCCAAATAAAAATATACTTGGATGAGGAATTCAAGTTGAGGTTTAAATGTTGATAAAAAATTAATATTCAGGCAGAATCATTAAATAACAGCAATGGGAAAGACACATGGTGCATGCAGGTCGAAGGCCTTTGAAGAAGTTTTAAGTTCTTATCTATATGTGGCATGAAAAGTTTTTAAAAGTTAGATTTGAGCATGAAATATTATTTTAAATCAAATTTTAAAATATCTTTTATTGATTTTAATCAGATTCAAAAGCAAAGCATAGTATACGAGAAGGGCACTCGGTAGAGGGGGTACCTCCGCCACGCAATGCCTGATTCACGCGAACATAGCGGGTCCAATACATTTTTGAAATGTTGTGCTATATATTCGTTTTGCCCCATATCTCAATGGTGAAAAACCACTTTAATATTCTAGTAGTCTGATCTGCAACCGGATCTTCACCAAAATCTAATCAGTTCGTCCTTGTCACAAAAAGAGACCAGAACGGTACGTGGTAGAGCACATACCTTCATCAGACCGAACTATTTACGTTTTGTATCCCACCGATTGGGCAGATCTGCATCCAGACCTGAACCAAAATCTAATCGGCTTGTTCTTGTCACTTACCCATCTCATCCACCAAGTTTTCTCATAATCCACCCAGAACCTTTTGAAATATCATATAAATACAGCCCGATCTCAGAATGGAGAAGAATCACTTTTTTTAAAAAAAATCGTTTTTAACTCTCGTGTCTGCATCCAGATCTTCATCAAAATCGAATCAATTCTTCCTTGTCATGCACCCAACCTGTCCACCAAATTTTATCTGGATCTGTTCACAACTTTTAGAGATATCTTGCACGCAATCAAACAAACAGACAAACAAACAAACAGAGAGAAAGAGATGAAAACATAACCTTCTTCACCTTCAGTAGCAGAGGTAATAAATCTGCATTATTTTAATTAAAAAAACTTATGGGGATGGTACAACATAACAGTGCAAATGCCGTGGATCAGATCATACTGCTTTGAATCGTACTATAGAGCAAAGAGTTTGTCCATACAAGCTGGCTGATTTGTTTGGCCCTGACAAGAGATGAACGAGCAAGCCAAGTGAATATGCGACCACTGAGGAAAAGATCACTTTGGCTGGAAGTTTGTCCACAAAGATCGGCCTGCGCACCTTGGCAGTGGAAGGACCGCACCTGTATCACAAAGGAGCAACATTCACCCTCCATCACAGCAAGGTTCGAGAAAAGGAGGAAGAGAAGAAATGTACTCAGGTCAAGAAAAAAAGAAGACGAATAAAGAATTATGGGAATGAGATAATGATAGAGATAACAAGGGAATGATGCATCAGGGAATTAATTAAGGATCAGACAATGGAATTTGTAGAACTACAGAGTAATGTGAATTTTGTGACTCTCCCTTGGTAATGCTGATAGCTTACACGATCACAAAGAGTGAAAAAGTAACAATCAAGTGGTGTTGAAGGTGGCAAGAAAGTGGAAGTGCCACTTTTGCTAATTTGTGGATATAGTGTCACCACAAAAGGCTATTATCAGCCACAACTACAATGGAAAGTGTTTTGCACTCATTAACTCATATCTTGATTCATTTGTTGATGGAAAATCCCTTGGGAGCTTTGTGTGTCTACTATGCTGATAGGATATTTGGAATTTGACCAGGATATCAGCACGCAGGACCTATTAATTGAAAGACAAGCTTTTGATGCAGTGAAAAAAACAGAACAGTGCTTATGCACTTTTATCATCAGAAAAAGCCTGATGTTGGCTTAGCGGTTGGCTTGGGATCTTAGGGTCTTGAGTTTGAGACCCTGTCGGCTGTTAAGTTAACACCAGGTGGGGTTGACTCAGCCTGTTATCCTTCCGAGGTCAGTGAAATGAGCACCAGTGCAATGGTAATATGGGCATTGCATCAACCAATGATGCAACCAGCAGCCACAGGCTGCACATGAAGAAGATCATAATAAAACTCAAACTGAATTTACATGATGATGACATTATTTATTTTTAACAATGTGAAATATAATACAAGATATGATGAGAATAGAAGAAGTCAACTGAATTTGTTCCTATATAATTCACAATTTCCCAAAGTGTTCTTGGTAATGTAGTGCATTGTTACAGTATATTCCTTTATTGGTCTCTAATGAGATCACCACCCCACCCCTCAATACCTACCCTTCCCTGTGTCCTTGTTACATCCTTATGACAAGACATGGATGATCACATCCTCGTGTTATGTTGAGTTGCCAGGTGGTGCAGGGTGATTTATGTAAGTTCAGGAACTGGGCGTGACACAAAGATGGACCATATGGCCTCTTTTCCTGTCTGATCTTCCTTGTGATTGTTTTTTGTAGAAGTCGACAAATTTCCCGTATAACAACTTCGACCAATTTAAGGCAAACAAAATCTAATATCAAGCAAGACATGACCTTCCATGCTAATATTTTAAATGAAACTAGTCCAATTCCCCTTAAGCAAGAACACTATAATTATTCAATACTCTCAGTGACTGAATCTGAAGAATGAACCAATAAAATCAAGCAACTGTGCCCTTTGCCTTTGTTATTATTATTATTATTATTATTATTATTATTATTATTATTATTATTTTGTAATGTTGAAACGTTAAAACTTAGAGAATACAATGTTTGTGAATATCCTTCAAATAAAAGATGGATTAGAAACTGAAGAAAAGTAGGATGGGATAAAAGGTAAAAAAAAAAAGGAAAGAATGAGATGTGATTGAGAGAGACAGAGACAGAGATAAGGAAAAAGGATTGCTTGAAAAAAGTCAGATAACGTATCATAGAAGCAATTTACCTTATATCCACTGCAGCCGCTGCAAGAGCTAAGATTACTGCTCTGGTCTTCTTTAAGCTGACCAAGGTATAACCTCATAAGTGCAAGTGTGAGAGGTCACAAAGGAGTCAAGTGGGTTCAGGACTTTAGATAAAGTTTAATACAAACTGGCACATATGTATTTTTTTCCTCACAGCAAAATATGTGATTGGTGAGACTCACAGGAGCAAAGCTATCAAAATAAGGGCGTGGGAATATTGTTAAGGAAACGCCAATCCCTACCAGACTTCCAGGAATGCCTTGGGATCTTCCAAATATTGGCGTTCAGCGTCTTGCAAAATGCACGTAGCCATAACACTACAGTGGTAATCCCTTATTTGTGGATACACAGTCTCTGCATCGTCTTCATCCTGTCCAACCATCTCCAAGTAGTGAATCCTTGGAAGCGGCAAGAATAAAAGCTACAGGGGTTACAGCTATTCTGCAAACAAATAAAATTGTTCAGAAGATACAAGCTTATTGCAGCAGATGAACAGGTTGTTTTAAAAAGGTTTGTTCTTTTTTAATCAATTTGCATGCACCTGCGATGCTCATGTAAGTTTACATCTGTTTGACAACAAGTTGCTTTTCACACCTTTGGGAAAAACCAACCATATGTTTCATTGGCAGTGAATGCAGAATGGTGAAGTGTTATGTTTATTTCCAAGGAGAGATGAACTGAACTAGTTGAAGCCTGACAAACACTTGTAGATGAGCAAACAGATTCATCGCATCGATGGAAATGCTTCTCAATTCAACCCGAGGGAGATCTTTCGGTGGGTTACTTTGAAGCTGATAAACATCCCATCCAAGCTCGTAAAAGAGAATTATCAAGGCATTTTTGCCTCATATTGTGACTCCACATAGCTCTGTGGAGACAAAGGTGAGGGGTTGCATTGGCAGCATTTTTTAAAGAAAAAACTGAAACTTTGTTGACAAGATTTCATGGCAATTAAAATGATGAGTATTTGTCACTGTACTTTATTCACGACCTACTCAAATGTGTTGTAGCCTTTCTTGAATTTCATTACACGATTTTTTTTCAAAATGAATCAGAACAGCATGTTCAGAGTGATGCGTCTCGTGTACGCTTTACCATAACCTGATCTGATTACACCCAAATTGAGGACATAGTAAAGTGGGGGATTCGGGGGTGATCCGTACATTCGCTTCTTTTTTGGTTTATGAGACTAAACCTGTCTGATTTATGTATTTACAGTACATTCATGAGTCAACGGACATAACAACTGGATCATTAGAGCCTTTTGATGGCTGCGATTTTGAAGCATACCAGAATGTTGAGAAGTCAATTTTCTTGCAAACAAAGTCGGACAAACTGAGGTGGGCACAATTGCTGCTGTTCTACAAGTGGCCGATATGAAGAAAGTTGCTCTCATGATTTCGCTAATGGGTAAGGCCACTTACACTCCTTTGAAAGACTTTATGTCTCCCTGAAATACCTTCTAATAAAACTTCCGAGCAGTGTGTGACATTCTATGAAATAATTTTAAGCCACGAGTATAACAACTTGTGGAAACATGTCGTTTTTCATGGTATACCACAAAAACGAACATTATGTGGTTGCGGAGAGGTATACATGGCCAGACGTATCCCAGAGGGCTTGGAGTTGTTAGTGAGGACAATGGACAAACAGCAATGGAGTTCTTGACATACACAACAACACTGCCTCCAGAGCGGACGATAGACCTGTATTAGCACAAAGGAGAATAGTTAGGGAGAGACATAGAGGAATTGGAAACATCCTCTGAGAGAAAAGTTTCTGTTAAACATACAATGTCTGGCTCAATGGCAGTAATCTGAATGGAGATATCAGAAATATTAGAGACCTTCGATATTGCTGTTCCATACTGTGAAAGGGGGGGTGATGGGAGGAGATGAGGAGCATGTGGAATGTGGGATTGGGTGTGTGGCATGGGAAGAAGGATCAATAGTGGAGGAAGGGGAAGGGGGATACATGATGAGGGGTTGGGGAAAGCGAGACGTACGGTGATGGGAGGGGGAGTTGAACACATGGTGGGGGGGGTGGAGGGGACACATGGTGGGGGCTGCAGGATATGCAGTGGTTGGGGGGTGGATGTGGGATGCATGCAGGGTGCAGACTGGGATGTGTCACGTGCTGGCATTCTCTGCAGGCTGGATTTCTCATGACCCCCAATTCTGATAAATTAAGACAGACATTGTGAAACATTTGAAATGAAGGGTTATTGAAAGAACTCAGCAAAATCGTTCTACAAGCTTAAAGGAATGGTCCACAGATCGAACATTTGCATGATCGACAGAATTGTAAAATAATTTATTTGAAGAAGAAGACGAAGAGATCGAGATCTGAAAAAAAGACACATGAGGTGTTCGTGTCAAATATATTCAAAAAAAGACACATGATAAAATCTCACTAAAAGTTTATAAAGCAAGAAACAAATTAGTATTATTTAGAGGTATTGAAAATGGAAGATATATATATATATATATATATATATATATATATATATATATATATATATATATATATACATATATATATATATATATACATATATACATACATATATATATATATATATACATATATATATATATATATATATATATATATACATATATACATACATATATACTCGTATTTGAGCAAAGGAAGGCAAAAACAGGGAGAATGAGTTCGTCATTTTCATCATTAAACAAAGTATATGTACAGGGTGTTTCAAAAAGAGTGATGCAACTTTAAATGTTTATTTACAAAGAAACAGAAACCTCAGGAACATGAACCAAACATTCATTGAAAGCTTATGACATGGTATATTCCTTTCACTGATTGCTATTGCAGTAAATCACTGCTGCAGTGAGAGCCCAAGGTCTGAAATTGGCATTTATGCAAAATCCTTGTAATTGACATTCTCGATGTGTTCCCTTCCACGGTTCAGACAGGCATTGGTCCTGACTCCAAAGTTCTGTCCCACTTTCCTGAAGGTCTCATATGGCACTGCCTGGAGGTAGTCAGACACCTCCTGCTTCAGATCATCCAGTGTGGCAGGGTGGTTCGCGTAGACAGAGCCCTTGGCAGCCCCCCAGAACCAATAGTCCAGAGAGTTCAAGTCTGGGCTATGGGAAGCCCATTCATGAGTGATACCGAGGGCAACGAGGTGGTTTCTGAAGAGCTGCTGCAGGAAAGTGAAGGTGTCACCAGCTGCATGCAGGGGAGCACTATCCTGCATAAACCAGGTCATGCTAAGCTGGTTTGGGGTGACCTTTTGGGCTAGATCATTATGGAACTTCTGGAGCACGGCCCGGAAGTGCTCAACGTTGATCATCACCATCTGGCTGTTGTCATTCTCACACCAGTAAGGCACGAGCATTCCCCATCTGCCATTGAAGGCACAGAAGCATGTGACCTTAGGCCCTTTCAGGTACCTCTCAGTGATCTCCTCAGGTGGTGCTGTGCATGGTATTCCTGAGGATTCTACCTCAGATCAATTTTTTGGCTAAATACGTTGAATGGCACGATTTGTGGGTCCATCACATGTTCTGAGGTCGTATTCCCGGCAGAACCTCTTGCGAGTGTCCACATATGATTTAGTCTCATACCACAGAGCCACCACATTTTGTCTTCTGCATCACTGTCAATGGCTTAGTTGAGCTATGGAGTTAGAAAGCGCAGGGAACAAACACCACGATAATACCACCACAAAGGAAAATGGTATAGGTCAAAAAACAGGAAATGGCAGGGAGTCAAAGTTGTATCAATCTTTTTGAGACACCCTGTGTGTGTGTGTGTGTGTGTGTGTGTGTATATATATATATATATATATATGTATATGTAGACCACAAGGGGAAAACCAGAGATGTCAGGATAAGTCAATTTTGAAGAAACTGAAAAACAAAGTTTCAAGACTTTGGTGGACTGTTTTATAACTGTCATATAGATTTCTTTTCCAGTAAAAGGAAGAGTGATCATTGTTCGATCAAATTAAGCATGTAGCATTTGCCAAGCTTCTGTGTTATTTAATTTAAGAGCAAAGAACGAATCCGGTTTTGAGCGGCAAGAGGTCTCCTTCGGGGCTCCCTGCTGACATTCTCAAAGTTAAGTTCCGGTTGTTATTTGTCCCGTTTTAACTGTTTAATTTTCTCACCTACATGTTAATGTGTGTTCCTAGTTCGGTTTTGTTTCAAAAATCGTGCTATTTTGTGAGTATTTATGTCGACGTTCTTACCTGGTGTTTGAGGCCTAGTCCTAGGCTTGAGGCCTACCGGTTCCACTTGGTGTTCGATCGTTTTTTTTTGTTTGTTTGTTTGTTTTTTCTCCCCATTTCCTTCAATTTCTATCCTCCCCATTACCTTCAATTTTCATCTTCCCCACTTTCCAAACATCCCCCATTCTCCCAACTAATCTCTTTCCTATCTCAAAAAAAAAAAAAATATATATATATATATATATATATATACCCAACAACAACAACAACAACACGCTCAACTTCTCCCGATTCTGCTACTTCTTCTTCCTCTTAACTTCCTCCTCGTCTTCCTCGATTTCTTTTCTTTTTTTTTTTACACTTCCATGACCTAATCTGTTGAACTCTCTCATACATTAATATTAACAACAAAAACGATCTTATAATGCTTCATCTTTCCTCTCTCACACATGTGGTACTCTTTACTGTTTCACAATGCACTACTCTTCTGCTATTTTAACAGACTGCTCTCATTTCGACCTCTCCTTCATTCCTTGCCAAAAAAATCCAACTATTACAGCGCTTCTTCTCTCCATGCTCTGAATTCGCCTTCATTGCATCCATCAAGAATTGTGTTAAATCGCATCTCTGACCTAAAACTTTTAAAAACCACAGTTTGCCATGGATGCTCGCTTTCCATCAACCATTCTTTTTTTCCAACTTCAGTGCCAACTCACCCCCTCACCCCTCACTCTCACTCTCAAAGCAACCATCCCACTCTTCTCCCTCCAAGACTCCCTCTCACCTCTTTCAAAAATTCCCCCTCACCTTTCTCCCACCTTTCATCCCCCTCACTCTTCCTTCTCTAAGTTGCCCCCCTCTCATCCACCAACCTGCCTCCCTCCACTGCCCTCTCACCTCCATCTCTTCACTCCACCTCCTCAAATCCTCAACTGCCATCTTCCTTGTCTCTTGTCCCCCCTCTCTCCCAGCACCACAGAGCCTTTTCTCCTCCTCATTCGGCCCCCTCCCCTCGCTATTCTGCAATACCCCACACTCCTTCAGCAACCCTCCTTACCTCCCCCTCGTCCCTCGTCCTACCCTCCCCCGCCCCTCCACCTCCTGCACCCAAAGCCTCCTCCCCTACCTCTTCATTAAAAGTGTGGACCTCAAATATCCGGGGCCTTCGCTCAAACCTTTCAGATCTTTCCATGCAGGTTGCCACTGACAAACCAGACATTATCTGCCTAACAGAAACTTTCCTCTCCCAAGACGTGTCTGACTCCCAAGTATCTCTCCCTGGTTACTCCCTCTTACGGTATGACAGACCTGAGCCTCGTCCTGGTGGAGGTGTTGCTCTCTTCATCAAAGACTCTATTCCTCACTCTCCCTGCACTGCTCTCACTCCCCCACACCCCCAGGAATACCTCTGGCTTCGGCTTCCCTCCACTCCCACCTCATGTTTATATGTGTACTGTACCGTCCACCGAACAGTGATGACTCCATCTACACCTCACTCTCCGAAAACATGGACCATCTTCTATCTTCTCATCCAAACTCTCTCTTCCTCTTATGTGGCGACTTCAATTGTCATCACGCCAGTTGGCTAGGTGTGGGTACCTCTCTCACCTGCCATGGGACATCAGCAAAAGCTTTCTGTGACTCATTGGGACTGACTCAATCGGTCAACTTCCCGACCCGGATCTCAACCAATGGTACTCCATCTCTTCTGGATCTGATTTTGACAAATTTCCCTGATAATATCTGCTGCTCTTCCTTCGCTCCAATTGGTTCTTCTGACCACGTCCTTGTTAAAGTGGACATCTCTCTGGCTGTTATCAGAGAACCACCTCACCGCCGTCGAGTCTGGCATTTCACTCAAGCCGACTGGCAGGGTCTCCGAGCAGCCATCAAACTTACAGACTGGTCTCCTATCACTACTTTCTCAAACATCAACTCATCCTGGGAATTCTTTCAAAGAAACTTGCTCTCCCTCATGCACAGATTTATCCCCTCTCGTGTTCAGTTGTCTTACCCTTCCTCCCGCCCTTGGTTTACTGAAGCTTGTGGCGAGGCAGTTGTCCTGAAACAACTTGCCTTTGCCTCATGGAAAGCAAACCCAACTGAGGGCAATCTCAGTTCTTTCCACAAAGCTCGGAACAAGTGTGTATCTACCCTCAGGAGAGCCAGAAAACAACATCTTTCTCATCTCAAGTCTGAACTCTCAAACCTCTCTCCCTCCTCAAAATCCTGGTGGCGTTTAATCAAATCTGTTTCTGGTGTATGTTCCCCCTCCATCCCCTCCCTTACCTCAAATGGCCGCACTGCTGATTCCACACGTGATAAAGCTGAATGTCTAAACTCGGTGTTTGCAGCTAAATCTTGTGTCCCAAACCCATCACTATCTCTACCCACTTTACCCAGTCGCACCCAACTGTCCCTGGACTCTGTATCCTTTTCTCCTGACAAGGTGGAGAGCTTGCTTTCAAACCTCGAGTCAGATTCTGCAACCGGTCCAGACGGCGTCAGCCCACGTGTCCTCAAAGCCTGCTCTTCTGCTCTTGCTCACCCTCTCTCTGTTCTATTCACCCTCTCATTTTTCCCAAGGTCATCTGCCATCTGCTTGGAAATCTGCTAACATCACTGCCCTGCATAAAAAAGGTGCAAAAACAGATCCTTGTAACTATAGACCAATCAGCCTCCTCCCAATCATCAGCAAGGTTATGGAATCCATCATCGCTTCAGACATGAAATCCTTCCTCTTCTCCAATGGCTTGATTTCCAATCATCAATTTGGTTTCAGACCAGGTCACTCTACCCTAGATATGCTGCTACTGCTCTCCCATCAATGGATGGAGGTCCTCAATGCCAGACAGGAAATCCGAGCCGTATCCCTGGACATATCACGTGCTTTTGACACAGTCTGGCACCCTGCCCTACTCACCAAACTCTCTTCCCATGGTATTCAAGGCCATCTCCACTCATGGCTCGCAGACTTCCTCTCCTGTCGCAGTCAACGTGTGGCCCTAAATGGAGTTCTTTCATCCCCTCTTCCTGTGCAGGCTGGAGTTCCTCAAGGTAGCGTTCTGGGCCCTGTTCTTTTTCTGGTTTTCATCAATGATCTCTCGGACTCTCTGGAAAATCCTCTATTTCTCTTTGCCGATGACTCCACCCTCTGCCGTACCATCTGTCATCCCTCAGACCGGCAAGCAGCAGCTTCTTCGCTCACTGCAGATCTGGATAAAATCACAAACTGGTCCAACACGTGGAACATGTCTTTCAATCCAGACAAATCTCACACTCTCACTATGTCTCTTCGAAAGGACCGTTTACAAAACCCCCCATCCACTTTCTCAACAATCCTCTGGAAGAAGTCTTTTCTTTCAAGCTTCTGGGTCTCACTATCTGCCATGACCTTTCCTGGGAAAGTCACATTTCCAACCTTGCCTCAAAAGCCAGTCGCCGACTGGGAATCCTCCGTCGTGCAAAGTCCTTCCTCGGCCCTCTTGAGCTCCTGACCACTTACAAAGCTTTTGTCCGTAGCCTGATGGAGTACTGCTCTCCCCTCTGGGCTGGTGCTCCTGCCTCCCACCTTTCTCGACTTCACGCTGTCGAAACCAGGGCTTTTAAGATCATTGGCATCTCCCGCAATGAAGCTGAGTCTTTGGGCCTCTCACTCAATCACCGCAGGTTGGTCGGTGGTCTTTCTGTCTTCTACCGACTCCTCTCCAGCCTTGCCCCCCTGCTCTCTCTGCGATTTGTCCCCACCACATTTCCACAGGGCGCTCAAGGTCCGCCAACAACCCCCTTCTGGTAAAACTACCAAAATCACGAATCACTGCTCATCTTCACTCTTTCATTCCTCTTTTTCCCGCCTTTGGAATAAACTTCCTCACTCTATTCTTTCCCATTCTTCCCTCCAGGCTTTCAAAACAGCTGTTCACCACCACCTCTTATCTTCCCCCATCCAAATCCTCGATCTTTTCTACCCCCGATAATCCACCCAAGCCCACTTCCTTCAATTCTCCTGCTTTCCTTCCTGAAAGTCCCTTTAATGTCCATCTTCCCCTCGCCATGTTCCCCGTCCCATCCCCATCCCTCTCCCTTCCACATTTCACCTGTGTCTGTTCCCCAATGTTTTGTCCCTTCCACTC
>NC_140963.1:97919680-98057180 GCF_056783735.1 Eptatretus burgeri
TATATATATATATATATATATATATATATATATATATATATATATATATATATATATATATATATATATATATATATATATATATATATATATATATATATATATATATATATATATATATATATATATATATATATATATATATATATATATATATATATATATATATATATATATATATATATATATATATATATATATATATATATATATATATATATATATATATATATATATATATATATATATATATATATATATATATATATATATATATATATATATATATATATATATATATATATATATATATATATATATATATATATATATATATATATATATATATATATATATATATATATATATATATATATATATATATATATATATATATATATATATATATATATATATATATATATATATATATATATATATATATATATATATATATATATATTGCGATGCATGGTATCCATGATGAGTCTACCTCAGATCAATTTTTTGGCGAAATTGTATGCAATGACATACTCTTGCTGATTTTGTCACCCCATCCAGCCATATTGAGCGACTGCTTTCCTCCAGTTTCTAAGGGTCATGGAGAGCTGTCAAACACACAAATCACACACTCACATGAAGAGACAGCAAACAACATAGGATTCGACATCAGGCAAACACAGCCATATACCTTAGGGGAAAATTACTTCCTGGAACATACTGGGTGCTCGGGGCACCATCTAGTGGCTGCAATTTTCTCTGCATAGTCATGTGGACAATTTTAGAGAGATTACTTCAACAAGGGGTGCCAACTTACTGGGTTTGTCCATGCTCAGTCACCTCATCTGCTGTTCTTCCAACCCTTGCTTTACATTCCTCCCTATTTCACTAATTTTGCACTTGCCTGCTCTTCCGAACTAAGCCTTTCAGAAAAAATATATCTGGGTCTTTCAGAAAAAATGGGAGAATAATTTGTATAGTTAATAATTACCAAATTTTAAAATGGATTCTAACTGGTAATAAATCTTGAGTGTTTTTGCATCACATGCAAGTACTGTGACAAGTTCCACATTGAAATTGGTAGGAATATTAAACAGAGATTGAAGGAAGATAGTCGGGCAACATGGATGGTTTCAAAATGTTGATGAATGACTTTGGCCTGCCAAACTGCCTGCAGGTTTAAATATATCCGTGGTGAGTATTATACCAACTTTCTTCACTCGGTTATAGTATTGTGCAGGTGCTGCTACCTGTAACAGCTGAGCAATGGACTGGGGTGCATTGCAAGTGAGTTTGTCATAAATTGACAGATGTGTAATTATGTAATTTCAGGTTCTTTTGGGAAAACCTCCACTGGAGTTCAATCAGCTTATGATGTAATCTTAGGTGGTCTATTTTCCTTCATTTGAAACCAATGGAGGTGGATGAATGCAATGCAGGCCTTTCTTGAGGATATTGAAGATGCCACTCAACATAATCGATCAACCACTGCAATTTAAGGGGAACATATTCAGAATGTTGATGCCATTCTATTGTGAAAGCAAATATCGGGATCGCACGTGGTGTCATCAGTCACGTGGTGTGGCAGCCATGTTTGAAAAAACGAAAGACTTTGGACCACTCTATCTCTGAAACCGCACCATGGGAAAAAATTGAAACTTCGTACACAGCAAATTGCACTGCATGGGGAATAAGTGTGATTGTTTTTTAAATGATGTCATGGGTGCCGTCGTTATGACGTCTTCATTGCATATCTAGAACGCTACATCCGATCAGTATGAAAATTTATGAGGTCATCTTTGGGATAAATTGGTGGACATAAACAAAATTGATGATGTCATCAGTCATGTCGTTGGACAGCCTTATTATTTAAAAAAAAAAAAACTTTCAAACATCTTATCCGAAATGGCTAATCAGATTGAGGCAAAACTTTACAGGTATGACCTCCTATCCATGAGGAACAAAAAGTTCACACAAATGACGTAATCGTCACATGGTTTGGCAGCAATATTGGATTTACCCTCAAACCTTTAAAATTTCTTTATATACAATGTTTCTTGTTACATTTTTTGTGTCAAATTCACATTCTGAGGTAGTCAGCATGTGCAGAAGAGGGTTTTACATTGCAGACGCTGTTTTCTCGGAGTGGCATTACGCCTCTCAGTGGTGACGGTCTGTCGACGACAGACATAATGACGTCAGCGAATGACCGATGATGTCATGACGTCATTACGCCTCTCAGCGGTGACGTCACACGTCGCCATGCAAACGAATGTAAAAATTAGAAAATCGCCAAAAATTCCCAAACCTTTCCATCTGGCATGATCTCACATAGCCCATGCTGTTCATTAGACCACAGACCACCAGCATGCCAAAAGTGGCGACAATCCGTCCGGCACTTTCAGAGGAAAAATGTCAAATTACGCGCAGACGTTAACATAAATGATATATAGGATATATATATATATATATATATATATATATATATATATATATATATATATATATATATATATATGTAGATTTTTACATATACCTAATATATATATATATATATATATATATATATATATATATATATATATATATGTTGTTCGTCTTTCGGCTGCTCCCGTTAGGGGTTGCCACAGCGGATCATCCATTATGATCCGCATACTGATTTGGCACAGGTTTTACGCCGGATGCCCTTCCTGACGCAACCCTGGTCGCCTCTGACGACACAGGGATAATGATTGGGTTTTGCCATGATTCTGGGCTGCCCTACACCCTCTCATATCGTGGCCCAGCGCAGAGCTCCCGTCCTCAAGCGATCCTCCAAACCAACCTCCGAATAGCCAGATTACAGGCGCACGCCACTACGCCAGGTTAATATATATATATATATATATATATATATATATATATATATATATATATATATATATATATATATATATATATATATATATATATATGTATATGTATATATATATATATATATATATACATACATACATATATATACATACACACACACACACACACACACACACACACACACACACACACACACACACACACACACACACACACACACACACACACTACCGGTCAAAAGTTTTTGAACACCCACATTTTCCAGTTTTTACTGAAATTTAAACAGTTTAATGTTTCAATGAACTCTGAAATTAAAGCATAGAACAAATAAACAATTGCAGATGAAAAATAAATCATGGAATCGTTTTGTTGAACAAAATTTAATCGAAATTTTTGATTCATCAAAGTAATCACCTTTTGCTGATTTAACAGCCGAACATACTCGTGGCATTCCTTCTCCAATGGAAATCAAATATTCTTTGGAAAGTTCTTCCCAACACTGTTGCAGAAGTTCCAACAAATATGTTGCACTTGCAGGTTGCTTTGCTTTCACCCTTCTGTCCAGTTCATCCCAAAACCAGCTCGATGGGTTTTAAGTCTGGAGACTGTGCTGGCCATTCCATGATTTGAAGCCTACCGTCTTGTTATTTTCTTCTAAGGTAGTTCTGACAGAGCCTGGAGGTTTGTTTTGGGTCGTTATTTTGCTGTAGGATGAACCCCTGACCAACTAGGCAAAGACCAGAGGGAATAGCATGGTGCTGCAAAATGCTGTGGTCGTCCTTTTGGTTGAGGGTGGCAGTCACTCTGTGCAAGTCGCTGACTCTGGATCCAGCAAAAGAGCCCCAGATCATCACGCTTCCTACTCCATGTTTGACAGTTGGTGTCACACACTGAGAACCATCCTTTCGCCTCCTCGACGGCGTACAAAAACCCTGCGTGGTGAATTTCAAATTTTGATTCATCGGTCCAAAAGACCTTCTTCCAGTTTTCAGGAGCCCACTGGTGGTGCTTCATGGCCAAGGCAAGCCTTTTTTCCGATTTTGCCATCTCAGCAATGCCTTTCCTACTGCCACTCGACCTGTCAAACCTGCAGCTTGAAGTCTTCTCTTCACAGTTGAAACTGAGACTTCCTTACTTCAAACAGTGTTAAGCCGTGCTTGAAGCTGCTGTCCTGTGAGCCGTCTATCACGCAAGCTGTTGACTCTCAGAAACTTGTCTTCTGATTGTATTGTGGCTTTGGGTCTGCCAGACCTCTTCCTGTCTGAGTTTCCTCCAGTTTCCAAGTGCCTTTTGATGGTGCAGGAAACTGCTCTCACTGACACCTTAGCTTCCTTTGAAATTTCTCCAAAGGAAAGACCAACACTTTTAATGGTTATAATGGTCTGTTCATCTTCCTTTGTTATTTGTCTTTTATCGCCATTATGATAGCAATATACTACTTCCTGCAGTGCAATATTGTCCAAATAATGCTTCATATGGTGCAGCAGCACAGTCTGTTCCAACACTGCTTTTATACAGATATAGGGTTTGTAACTAACCAACAGAAGTTGGGACACCTGTAGGAATTGTTTGCATCAACATTCAAGGCTTAATTTACTTCCATTGCTGCAGAACAGCTGCAGTTGCTAACCCATTACTTGTTCCCTGAAAAGGGCCTTTTTAACAACTCTAAAATTTACATTATTTTTCAGTTTTTGGTGAGAAAACCTTTGTTTTTTAACCTCTGGCCGTTTACCACTTAGCTTTGTACCATTTCAGCTAATTCACTGGATTTGAACTGCTTAAATTTCGGTAAAAACTGGAAAAATGGGTGTGTTCTAAAACTTTTGACCGATAGTTTATATATGTATATATATATATATATATATATATATATATATATATATATATATATATATATATATATATACACATATATATGTACTGAATGTATATTTATATACATATATATGTATATATACGAGGTGTGTTCAAAAAGTATCCAACCTTAATTTTTCGTGCGTAAACAAATGAAGCTAGGGAGGCCTGGTTTGGTGCTCGTATGTAGGCGATACTAATCCGTATGCGTGAGTATTTTCCCGCCTGCAGAAGCTGTCAGTCGCCGACAGACTGCAGATGAGTGAGAAAGTGTAAGTGAGCGCCGTCGGATTTTCGTTTTTGACAAAATGACGGATCACTGTGGTCTCATCGCCAGTGATCACTGTGTTGAAGAAGTTGGGATCGCTGTTCACAGTCTCCAGCATGTCCTGTGCAATCTCCAAACGGAGTTGCTTCTGCTCGATCGTTAGCAGCTTTGGCACGAACTTCGCTGAGATTCTCCTTAAGCCCAAATCCTGTCACAATGGAATGAACGGATCCAATGATGCCCGCCTCGTCTGCAAGTTCTCTGATCGTGAATCGACGATCCTGCATCAGCATGGTCCTCACTTGGTCAATGACGATCTCATTTCGGGATGTTGAGGGCCTACCAGAACGTGCTTCACTTTCCACTGATGTGCGACCATCTTTGAAGCGGTTGTACCACTCTTTTATCTGTGTGGTTCCCATTGCTTCATTCATGAAGGCCTGTTGAATCTTGCGGATCGTTTCCACTTGGGAATCCCCAAGCTTTACAAAAAATTTGATGCAGTAGCGTTGTTCAAGTTGTTCCGTCATTTTGTCAAAAACGAAAATCCAACGACGCTCACTTAGACTTCCTCACTCATCGGACGTCTGTCGGCCACTGACAGCTTCTGCAGGCGGGAAAATATTCACGCATACGGATTAGGATCGCCTACATATGTGCACCAAACCACGCCTCCCTAGCTTCATTTGTTTACGTACGAAAAATTAACGTTGGATACTTTTTGAACACACCTCGTGTATATATATATATATATATATATATATATATATATATATATATATATATATATATATATATATAGTTACCGCTGTGGAAATTCGCAGACCACCATAAAGGGTCCTTAGATCAGTTATGACGATAAGTAATTGTGTCGTTAGATTTCCCCACCGTTGTTTAGAGTGAATTTCCGTGTTCACAGGGCTGTGATCCTTTGAGTTAGCCGTTTTTCTTTTCTCTATCATTATTTTGGACCATTCTTTCCCCCAACAATCAAATCGCCACCACCAACATCATTCCCAAACAACTACAACTCAAACACCACCACCTTCGCCTCTTTACCTCCACAACTCCACCCCGCAAACATCATTTCACCGCCATTCTCAAACGACGCCCACCAGCAACCAAATCGCCACCACCAACACCCTTTCCAAACCACCTCAGCACACTCCCACCACCTTCGCCTTTCTACCAAACGTCGGGCCATGGGATGTGAACGGGTTCCTTTCGCCTCGAAAAACGGATCAGGAATGATTCACGCCCACCTTTCTTCGATCCACTGGCTGAGCATCAGGTGGTGTAGCCCTGCCTCCAAACCCGCTGTGATCCACAAATTTGAATATGCGCTCCTCCCCCGGCCTATATAAGCGCGAGCACAATGCAGCTCGTGGCAGAGTGTGGTAGTAGCAGTGTGTGTCGACAGAGCAGTGAGTCAGTAGTCAAGTCGGGTCTGGAGAGTGGCAGTCTGGAGTCGGTGGAGTACCGGACGGAGCTCAAAGAGGCAGACGGCGGCAGTGTCGGTGCTGCAGTGTCAGTGGGGCAGAGTCGGGAGACGGAGCTCGAAGCAGACGGGAAAGGCAGACAGGGGCCGATCGACGGAGAGAGCTCACCGGACACGCCAGGGGCACGAAGCCAGGCACAGCTACGCTGACATCGCGGCTTGCCCGCCATCGCGCCACGAGGGCGCGGGTAAGACCCTTCGGTCTCGTGGACCTGGCCACTCATCCAGGTTCCACGCACATTTGGTCCACGAACCTGTCTGCCACCCTTGCCTTTGAGCGTGACTTTTTCCTTTGCTTTTGTGTAAATGCATGTGGTGGCGCCATCTTATAAGTAGAATTATCTAAGTGTGCGTGTGAATAAAGACTTTATTAGGTTGTAATTCTTGCTTTCATTGCTTTCACTGTATACGTGCCTGAATTACTGTATGGCTGTAAATACGTGCCTTGTCTGAGTGTGCAATAAATGTGTTTTTGAACTGTTCTCCGTTTCGTTGCGTCCTTTCCCTAGTTTGAAAGTTCCATCTTGCATCACGGAAGGAATTGGTAGGAGGGGTGTAAGTACCCGGTAAATAATTACGTCCGTCGGGGCCGGCGATAATACCGCTCGGTTATCACTGAAGCACGGAACGGACCGCTTAAGCGGTTCGTGTCCTAGGCCGGCCAGCGGCGAGGTACGATCGCCCGGTTAACTACCCGCACAGGTACTTAGGTTGGTCGAGTTTTGCGAACAACCCTATCCTGCGCGGGTGGCCGATTGGCACGATTGTGGTGGGGTCGAAAGACCCACCCATGACTAGCTCCTGGCGGTAGTTCCAAGGAGGGTCACAACTGAATTGTCCATTCCGCTGGGCAACGCGGTCGCGATTCGAGTTACGTGGCCGATCGCACGCCGGGCGGACCGAAATTCGTAACAATATATATATATACATATATATATATGTATATATATATATATATATGTATATATATATACATATATATACATATATGTATATATATATATATACGTATACATATATATGTATATGTATATATATGTATATGTATATATATATATATATATATATATATATATATGTATATATATATACATATATATATATACATTTCCATGGTATGCATAACTTTGAACATTTACGAGCCAGGGCCCGGTTGCAGAAAGGCCTTAGCTTCATATGACAATCATTAAAGTGGTGAAAAATCAGAAAAAGTGTGTGTCGGGGCTTTAAAAACAGGAAAATCCACTCCAGCAGGCTTGAAAACATAGGAATCCACACTTAGATCATGCAAATCGGACAACTACAAATACTTCTAAGCAAAAAGTCAACTTCGGGAGGCGAACTTGGTGGACATCTTGAAAAATGGCCGCCATCTTGGATTTTCAAATGGCCAATCAGGCAGATTTGATTAGAATCCCCTGGAGAACAAATGTGCCAAATTTGATGCTTGTATCATCATTTGCACGATTCCTCTAAAAATTGCTGTTATCTGCCCCATATGTATATATATATATATATATATATATATATATATATATATATATATATATTTATATATTCTGCCCCACTAACAGCTTTCACAATCATCTATAAAACTACTTTCATAACTATCATTTATAACATAACTATCATATCTATCATTTATAACATAACTATCATTTATAACTATCATAACTATCATTTATAACATATATCATTTATAACATAACATAACTATCATAACTATCAAACAAACTCTCGGTCTCATAACTGTCTTCTGTTCCAACAGAGATACTATCATCACTCTCATAATCTCCAAAATCTTCAGTTGAATAATGACTCATATTTAATTAGTAGAAAAAACTTGACCATCTATGTCTGTTGACTTTTTTTCATTAACAGATTCAACTACTACATTTTTTTATTAAAGGTAATTTTAAAATGGTCTTTATCTACGATTGAACGAAATGTCATTTCACCTGATATGTTAACATCCTTTATTTCATCAGGATTTACATCTTTAGGGTTGTTGAAAAAATACAAATTTCTCCTTACATATTACAGATGGTCTTATCTTTTCTTTCTAAAGCTTCATCCATGAGGTTTTTATTTTTTGATACTTTTTCTTGTTTCATTGCTTTTTCTAGTTTTGAATATATTGCCAGAAGGAGAAGAGAAACTTTTGTTCGAGCTACTTTAATTGATGTTCTTCCATATACACTAAAAGCCCTTCCACTGAAGGAAATTGAAGAACTCATATTATTCACCATAATTGTTTTTATCCAATAGTTGTTATATTTATCTTTGTTCAATTCTACATCCTCGACATATTTCTCAGTATCTTTTACAAATGAAGAGATTGATTGAAACTTGTCTTTTGTGTCGTGATACATTGTATTTATTAAGTGAAAAAAGTTGGAGGATAAAATGGTTTTAAACACAGATTCACCAATAAATTAAACGGAATTTTAATCAAGAAAATTTTATTTTAAGCAAAGTTTTGTTGTATAAATATGGTGAATACAACATAATGCAACGTTTGTAATCATGAATATAAATGTTATAAAAAACACCTTCAAACCAACAAACACGCATTCAATCTTTTCAGACAAATATCTCCACTTGACCAAGAAACAAAACATTGTGATCGATGTGATAATATTCTTTCAAAAAATTATAATAAACACCTTCAATCATGCAAACACAAGAAGAATGAAGAAAGGGAAGGTGCCAATAAATTCTCCATTGAAAACACTGATGGTGAATTTAAAGGACATATAAAAATAAGATTGTTTCGCTTTCAAGACCCTGGACCATCTTCAATCATTGAAGCTGTTTATATGATTAAACAAAGTATTGAAACTATAATTAAAAACAGATTAAGTGAAATGAAAACTTTTAAGTTTTATATGGGAGTAAAATTGAGTATGTTAAGATAAGATGATGAAATTACTCCCTCTATGAGGACAAACCCTCACTTTATCTCATCATTTCAAGATTTTATAAGATGTGATGTTTACAATGAACTCCAGAGACAAGAAGAAGATGTTGATAACACTGTAGTAGGTAGTGGATTTGCTATGACAAAAATAATCTTTTTAGATATACACATCTCAAAATCAGATCCTCTTCAAGCTTCTTATATTGATTTAAAAAAAGAGATAAAACTTAAGAAAGCGTTTGTTAATATTCAAAACCTAGATAATAAATGTTTTCTATGGTCTGTTCCTGGTCACTTACATCCTCCACAATGGAAACATGAAAGGGTTGAACATTATAATAAATACGAGAATACATTAAATGTTAAAGATTTAACGTTTCCAATGTCATTGAGAGATATTCCTAAATTTGAGAAAATGAATAATAATCTATCTGTTAATGTATATGGATTAACGGATACAAACAAAGTTCAGATATTAAAAATTTCAAACTATAAAAATGATGAAACACACATTGACCTTCTCTACTTTACTTCAAAGGAAAAATCACATTATGCTTTCATCAAAAAATTATCAACATTAACCAAATCACAACTATACAAGAGAAAATGTAAAACATATCCTTGTAAGAGATGTCTCAACTCCTTTCATGCAAAAGAATGATTAAATCAACATTCAAAATATTTTAGTAATCATAAATCAACTGTAATCAATTTACTAAAAGCAGGTTCAAACATATCATTTAAAGATTTTAACAAATCTATAAAACACCCGTTTGTGATATATGCTGATTTTGAAAGTATCCTTGAAAAGATAGATACTGTTTCTCCAAATCAAAATAAATCATACACAAATAAATATCAAAAACATACTCCTTGTGGTTTCTTTTATTATATCAAATCATCTGTTGGTGATGAATACAAGTTAGAACTTTATAGAGGAGAAGATGCCTCAGTGGAGTTTGTAAGACGATTGGAAAAAGACTGTATAAGACAAAGAGAAATAATGGTTGAAACCTATAAACCAATGTCATTAACAAAAGGAGAGAAAAAGGAATTTAGAAAGAACAGTATCTGTCATATTTGTGAGGAGAAAATTGAGGGAGAGGTCAAAGTTAGGGATCATTGTCATCTTACTGGAAAATATAGAGGTCCAGCTCATTCCTGTTGTAATCTTAATTACAAGCCCCCAAACTTTATTCCTGTCTTTCTTCACAAGAATGCTCACTATGACACACATCTATTTATAAATGAACTTTCAAAGACATCTGGAGATATTTCTGCCATTCCTAACACAGATCAAAAATACATCTCATTCACAAAAACAATTCATACATCCCCCATAACCCATATCAGATTTCTTGACACATACAAGTTTATGGCAAGTCCATTATCTAACTTACCATCAAATATAAAAACTTACCGAATCCTAAATCACATTTTTCAAATCAAGAAGAGATTGATCTCTTATCACAAAGGGAATATATCCCTATGACTAGATGGATTCATTTGAGATGTTTAAAGAAACACAACTTCCTTCAAGGGAAAGTTTCTATGGCAAGTTGAATAAAACTCATATTTCCGATTGAGATTATACACAAGCTAAAAATGTTTGGGAGAAGTTCAATAAATAGAATCTTGGAGAATATCATGATTTGTATCTTCAAACTGATGTATTGTTATTGGCTGAGGTGTTTGAAAGTTTTAGAACAGTCTGTCATACTATAAATTATTACGTATTAGACCGCGCTCACTATTACACGGCCCCGGGTTTGGCTTGGAGTGCCATGTCAAAAATGACAAAACAGAATTTGGAATTAATAAGTGATATAGGTATGCTTTAATGATGGAGAAGGCTAAAAGAAGAGGAATATCTCAAGTATGTTCCAAGAGATATGCTAAAGCAAATAACAAATATCTCCCTGATTATAATAAGAATGAGGACAACTCTTACCTGATGTATTATGATGCTAACAATTTGTATGGGTGGGCTATGTCTCAATCTTTACCTTATGGAAAACTTAAATGGGTTAAAGAAAAACATTATGAAAAAGTTTTACAAGACATTGTTGTCTCCTCTCAAAAAGAATTGGATGAAGCTGAAGTTGGATATTGTTTTGAGGTTGATTTAAAATATCCAGAAGAACTTCATCACAAACATAAAGACCTACCTTATGCCCCTGATAAAGAAAGTCCAATAAAAGAATGGTTAAGTGATTATCAACAGTCATTTAACATAAAAGGTAAATCTACAGAAAATCTACTTACTACATTAAATGATAAAGAAAGTTATGTTTTGCATCAAAGGAACTTGAGGCAATATTTATCTGCTGGGTTGAGAGTGAGGAAAATTCATAGGATTTTGAAATTTAAACAGTCATTGGTTAAAGAAGTATATTGATTTTAATACAAAAAGGAGAACAGAAGGAAAAACAGATTTTGAGAAGGACTTTTATAAATTAATGAATAATGGTGTATTTGGAAAGACTATGGAAAATGTTAGGAATTGACAAAACATAAGATTTGCTCCATCTTGGAAACAGGCTTCAAAGTTAATTAATAGACCAAGTTCTGAGCGAGCAGAGGTGTTTTCAGAGAACTTTTGTGCTATTCATTTGAAAAAAGAGAGTATTGAAATGGATAAACCTATTTATATTGGAACATCAATTCTTGACTTGTCAAAGTCGTTACTGGATGATTATTACTATAATAATTTAAAATCAAAGTATAAGGATAATGTGTCATTGTTATATATGGATACAGATCGTTTTATATTAGAAATTAAGACAAGTGATGTATATCAGCATATGAATGACAATATATATATATATATATATATATATATATATATATATATATATATATATATATATATATATATATATATATACACATATATATATATATATATATATATATATATATATATATATATATATATATATATGATACAAGTAATTATAAGTCAGGTGATGTGTTGTTTTCATCAAAGAATAAAAAGGTTATTGGTAAGTTTAAAGATTAATTGGGTGGGAAGGTCATGAGTGAATTTACAGGATTGAGATCAAAGTCTTATGCTTTTACATATATTTATAATAATAACATTGAAAGGTGTGATAAGAAGCTAAAGGGAATAAAGAAAAATTTAATCAAGGAAACAATAAACTTTAAACATTATTACAAATGTTTAACCTTAAAGAAGGAAGAGTACAGAAAAATGAATACAATATGAAGTTATAAACATAAATTATTTTCAGAAGAGATAAATAAGAAAGCATTATGAGCTTTTGATGATAAAAGATATTTTAAAGAATGGAATCAATCATCTCCCTTATGGTTATATGTATGTGTTAATATTGTTGTGGTTGACGAAATTCGCAAACCACCATTCAGGTCCCTTAGGTGAGATATCTCTGTAAGTATATGTGTAGTTAGGCCCAAACCCATTGTTTAGAGGGAATAAATGTCATTCATTCGGGCTGCGACCCCTCTAGATAGCCGTTTTTCTTTTACTATCTTTATTTTGGACCAGCCGCCATTACTACCATCACAACAACCACCAACCACGTCTCAACAGCCATCACACAACAACCACCAACCGCAACGCCGCTTCACAACAACAGCAGTAGGGAAAGAATACTGGTTCTGGCTCACTTTTCCCCATGTAAATGAATGGGGGATTTTCAGCCATGAAATTTTTCTTTTTTTTCCCCTAAAAAAATAAATCCCCTTTTTAGCCCAAGGTATATTTATTTGTCTCCCCTTTTAACCTGGAGCCTGGTGTTGGCTTAGTGGTTAGGGTGGCGGCTTGGGATCCCAGGGTCCTGAGTTCAAGCCCCGTTGGCTGCTGAATTAACACCAGGGGGTTGACTCAGCCTGCCATCCTTCTGAGGTCGGCGAAATGAGTGCCAGTGTACTGGTCCCGGTGTATGCCCCGGTTAGAATAGGTGTACCATATCCCTGTGTGTCATAAGAGGCGACCAGGGTTGGCGTCAGGAAGGGCATCCGGCCATAAAACATTGCCTCAAGAAAAAGCCAAACCCCTGCACAGCAGGGAAAAATGGCTGTAAAAACGGTCATTTTTTTATTTCCCCTTTTAACCTAGGGGCTCTCTATTCAAATAGCCCATACAACAAGATAAAGATTTGTTAAAGGTGATTCTAAAGAAATATCTGAAACGTCGAAGCCTCGGGGCACTCTCTATTCAAATAACCCATACAACAAGATAAAGATTTGTTAAAGGTGATTCTAAAGAAATATCTGAAACGTCTAAGCCCCGGGACACTCTTTATCAAATAACCCATACAACAAGATAAAGATTTGTTAAAGGTGATTCTGAATAAATATCTGAAACGTCTAAGCCTCGGGGCACTCTTTATCAAATAACCAATGCATATTGTTTAGCTCACTCATTGAACCTATAAACATTTGTTCATTCTCAAATTCCTTCAATAGATTAATTTTCTTTGCACAATAATCCCCATCTAAAATATTGAAAAACAAAACATTTGAATCTTTATATTTTTTAAGATACCCCTTTTGTGCCATTACGAAATGATAAACTTCTCTTAATGATCTCATCTGACCACCTCCTGAGTTGCATATCATTTTGATATTGTAGTAAATTATTTTTCCATTGTTCAATTGATAACCATCAAATTTTTCAGTCCATTCAAACATATTTATTATTTTCTTTACATCCTCTAACTTATTGGTTTTTAAATTGATTCGCATATTTGTTTTATTTACCTTTGTTTTAGATATTTTTTCAATAAGACTTATTTGATATTTTTCACATTCATTATGTTTTCCATTTATATACCAAGACTGAGATTTTCTCCACTCTTTAGTTTGACTAATACTTGGTTCGACCATTTATATATTGTGAAAAACGCGGCGGTAGCCCTTAAAAACCCTAACCCATCTTCCCATCGTTAAAACTTGTGTCCATATGGAACACAATCTATTCTATTCACTCGATCATACAATACCCATATGGAACACAATCTATTTTATACACTCTATCATACAATATCCATATGGAACACAATCTATTCCATTATCTAAAATAAATCTCTTATCATCAAAGGCTCCTAATGCCTTTTTATTTACTTCTTCACTATATATCTTATGTTTATAACTTCTTATTGTATTCATTTTCCTATATTCTTCTTTCTTATTCATCAAACAATTATAATAATTTCTAAAAGTTATTGATTTCTTTATTACATATTTCTTTATTCCCTTTAACCTTTTATCAATCTGATCACCATACTTATAAGCATATGCCTTTGCTCTCAATCCAATAAACTCACTCATTACTTTTCCACCCAACTCATCCTTAAACTTGCCAATAACCTTTTCATTCTTTTTTGAAAATAACTCACTCTTCTTACTAAAATTACTTGTATCATATACTCCAATGTTTTTCTTCATATCTTTATAAACATCGTCAGTTTTTATATCTAGAATAAAACTATCAGTGTCCATATACAACAATGAAGCATTTTCACCATACTCTTTCTTTAAATCATTATACAAATAATCATACATCAATATCTTTGATAAATCAAGAACTGCTGTTCCAATATAAATTGGTTTATCCATGACAATACTTTCCTTTTTCATATGAATAGCAGAAAAGTTCTCTGAAAAAACCTCTTCTCTCTCAAAACTTGGTTTATTTATCAATCTAGAAGCTTCTTTCCAAGATGTTGCAAATCTAATGTTTTGCCTGTTTCTAACATTCTCCATTGTCTTTCCAAAGACAGCATTATTCATCAGTTTATAGAATTCCCCTTCAAATTTTACTTTTGTATTTGTTCTCATATCTGTATTGAATTTAATATACTTTTTCATCCAAGGACTTTGTTTAAATTTTAAAACTCTATGAATTTTAGCTACTCTCAACCCAGCAGATAAATATTGTCTCAAGTTCCTTTGATGCAAAACATATCCCTCTTTATCATAGAATGTTGTTAATAACTTTTCTGTTGATTTGCCTTTAATATTAAAACTTTTATGATAATCACTGAACCATTCTTTCTTTGGGGTTTCTTTCTCACATGCAAAAGGAAGGTCTTTATGCTTATTATGAAGATCACTCGGGTACTTCAAATCAACTTCACAATAATAACCTTCTTCTTTGTCATTCAATTTCTCTTGAGAAGAAATAACAATATTCATCAAAGCCTTTTCATAATCCTTTTCTTCCACCCACTCCAATTTACCATAAGGCAGAGATTGAGACATTGCCCATCCATACAAATTATTAGCATCAAAGTACATCAAATAATTACTATCTTTTTCACTCTCATAATTTGGAAGATATTTATTATTTGCTTTAGCATATCTTTTTGAACATACTTGTGATATTCCACCTCTCTTAGACTTCTCAATCATCAAAAGCATATCTACATCACTGACTAAATCTATATCTTTTTTTGTCATTTTCAACATTGCACTCCAAGCTAAACCAGGAGCTGTGAAATAGTGGGCAGGATCTAATCCATAACAATTTTTATTATGACAGAGTGATCTAAAAGCTTCAAACACATCAGCTAACAATAAAACATCTGTTTTTAGATACAAATCATGATATTCTCCAAGGTTCTTTATCTTAAATATTTTCCAAATTTCTTGTGCGTGTTTATATTCCTTATCACTTATCTCTTCTTCATAAAGGTTATTATAGAAACTTTCTTTTGAAGGAAGTTGTGTTTCTTTAAATCTCATAAATGAATCCATATAACCATAAGGATAAATTCCCTTACTTGTAAGAATTTTCTCTTTACTTTGAATTTCATTCCTTGTTTCAATTTCCTCTCTAGTTAGAATTCCCTCTTTAATCAGAATTTCATCTATAATCAGAATTTCCTCTTTCGTTAGAATTTCATTCTTTGTTCGAATTTTCTGTATAATTAGAATTTCATCTTCAGTAAGAATTTCTTCATTCATTTCCTCATTAATTAGAATTTCCTCTTTACTTTGAATTCTCTCTTTAATCTGAATTTCCTCTTTAGTTAGAATTTCCTCTTTTGGAAAGAATGAATTAAGATTTGGAAAAGAGCCCATGGAGCTTAGATTTGATGCGAGGTTGGCTAGTGGTGTTCCCATAAACTTGTAAGAATCAAGAAACCGAATACGAGTTATAGGTTTTGTGAATATCATTTTTGTAAATGAAATATACTTTTGACTTGTGTTTGTTATGGCAGAAATATTCCCTGGTGTTTTTGAAAGTTCATTTATAAATAGATGTGTATCATAGTTGGCGCTGTTGTGAAGAAAGACTGGAATAAAAGAAGGTAATTTATAATTAAGATTACAACAGGAATGAGCGGGGCCTCTATATTTACCAGTAAGATGACAATGATCCCTAACTTTAGACTCCTCAATTTCCTCCTCACAAATATGACAGATATTGTTCTTTCTAAATTCTAATTTTTCTTCTATGGTTAATTTCATCGGTTCATTTGTTTCTTTCATTAATTTACTTAGTCTTATACAATCCTTTTCTAATCGTTTTACAAACTCTTGTGAAGCATTTTTTCCACTATACTGTTCAAGTTTATTATACTTTTCTCCAACAGATGATTTGATATAATAACAGAAACCACAAGGAATATGTTTTTGATATTTATTTGTATATGGTTCTTTTGGATTAGGAGAAGCAGTATTTATCTTTTTAAGGATACATTCAAAATCAGCGTATATCACAAATGGGTGCATGATAGATTTATTATAATCTTCAAAAGAAATCTTTTCACCAGGTTTAGGCATTGTAATTACAGCTGATTTATGATTACTACAATATTTTGAATGTTGTTCTAATCGTTCTTTTGTATGAAATGAGTTAAGACATCGCTTACAAGGATATATTTTGTTTGCTGTTCTGAATACCTGAGAAGAGATTAATCTTGATAAATTATTGATGTATGTGTAATGTGAATTCTTTCCAACACTAAAATATAAAAGATCAATGTGTGTTTCTTCATTTTTATAGTTGTTTGAAATTTTTAATATTTGAACTTTGTTTGTATCCGTTAATCCATATACATTAATAGAAAGATTATTCTTTTTCTCAAATTTAGGAATATCTGTTAGTGGCATTGGGAAATTAAAATCTTTAATGTCCAAGGTATTCTCATATTTCATATATTGTTTTACTCTTTCTGAATTACATTTTGGTGGATGTAAGTGAGCAAGAACAGACCAGAGAAAACATTTATTATCATTATTCTTAATATTAACAACTGCCTTCTTTCGTTTTATTTCTTTTGGTAATTCAATATAAGAAGAAGCTTTAAGAGGGTTTGATTTTAGAATGTGTATATCTAAAAAGATGATTTTTTTAATATTGAATCCACTTCCGACCACTGTATTATCAACATCCTCCTCTTGTCTTGATAGTTCTTCATAAACCCCACTATTCAAAAAATCTTGAAATGATGTTATAAAATGAAGATCTGTCCTCATATAAGGAGTTTGTTCTTCATCTTGTCTTTTCATATTCATTTTCACTCCCATATAAAACTTTAAAGTTTTCATTTCTTTTAATGTCTTTTTAATAAATTTTTCAACATCAGGTTTCACTATTTCAATTGATTCAACTATTGATGATGGACCGGGTTCTCCAAATTGAAAAATCCTTATTTTTATATGCCCTTTAAATGCCCCATCAGTGTTTTCAATATAATAGTCTCCCTTTACTTTAAACTCATTTTTCTTGTGTTTTTGTGATTGAAGATGTCTATTATAACTACTCTTCAAAACATCCTTTGAGCAGGTATCACAATGTTTTCTTTCCAACTCAAGAGGGGATATTTTGTGAAATAGATTAAATGTGTGTTTGTTGGTTCGGAGGTGTTTTCTATAATGTTTATATTCGTGATCACAAACATCGCAGTATGTTGTATTCACCATATTTATATAATAAAACTTTGCTTAAACTAAAATTTTCTTGATGAAAATTTCGTTTATTTTACAGGTGAATCTGTGCTTAAACTAAAATTTTCTTGATGAAAATTTCGTTTATTTTAAAGGTGAATCTATGCTTAAACTAAAATTTTCTTGGTGAAAATTTCGTTTATTTTACAGGTGAATCTGTGCTTAAACTAAAATTTTCTTGATGAAAATTTCGTTTATTTTAAAGGTGAATCTATGCTTAAACTAAAATTTTCTTGGTGAAAATTTCGTTTATTTTACAGGTGAATCTGTGCTTAAACTAAAATTTTCTTGATGAAAATTTCGTTTATTTTACAGGTGAATCTGTGCTTAAAACCATTTTATCCTCCAACTTTTTCACTTAATAAATACAATGTTTCAAGACACAAAAGACAAGTTTCAATCAATCTCTTCATTTGTTAAAGATGCTGAGAAATATGTCAAGGATGTAAAATTGAACAAAGATAAATATAACAACTATTGGATAAAAACAATTATGGTGGATATGATGAGTTCTTCAATTTACTTCAGTGGAAGGGCTTTTAGTATACCTGGAAGAACATCAATTAAGGTATCTCTAACAAAAGTTTCTCCTCTCCTTCTGGCAATATATTCAAAACTAGAAAAAGCAATGAAACAAGAAAAGGTATCAAAAAATAAAAACCTTATGGATGAAGCTTTAGAAAGAAAAGATAAGACCATCTGTAATATGCAAGGAGAAATTTGTATTTTTTTCAACAACCCTAAAGATATAAATCCTGATGAAATAAAGGATGTTAATATATCAGGTGAAATGACATTTCGTTCAATTGTAGTTAAGGATCATTTTAAAATTACCTTTAATATAAAAAATGTAGCAGTTGAATCTGTTAATGAAAAAATGTATATCGATATCGATGGTAATGTTTTTTCTACCAATTAAATGAGTCAATATTCAACTGAAGATTTTGAAGATTATGAGAGTGATTATGATACTGAGAGTTTGCATTCAAACGATAGTTATGGCACCGAGAGTTGGTGTTCAAATGATAGTTATGAAAGTATAGATGATTCTGAAAGTATCGAAGATGATATCGAAGATGAATTTCAGTTTAAGTAAAGTTTTACTTTATAAATATGAATAGTTTACTCGATTTTGAGCCTCTTGAATTCCATGATTCTCCATATGACAAATTTGAGAATTGTCCTGCGTGTGAAAGACGGGGATTAAACACAGAGTCAAAAGCCTATAAACAATGTATATTCTGTGATTATCTTCTAATTAATGATAATCAAAAATATAAAAAGGAAAATAATTCTTTTAGATTTACACCAAAAATGAATTACTTTACAAGATTGATTAGAGAAATGAATGTAAAGTACGAGGGTGATAACACACCTTTCCTTACAAGGGAAGAAACTGAACGTATTAGAGAAATGTTCAAAGGATTGTTGTTATATATTATTCATGGATGTGATTTTCAGGGAAATATCAACACAAGATATTGCATAAATAAAATAATGGATTATCTTGAAATTAAACCTGAACTTAGGATAAAATATAGAATTTTGAAAAAAGCCAATAATAAATTAAATAACCTGTTTTCCAAATATATAAATGAATGATTTTTTACCCATTTGGGAAAATAAGATAAAATTTGACAACCATAAAAATCTCCCAAATTCATTAAGATGCCTCATAGTTGGTTCAAGTGGATGTGGAAAAACCTGCTTACTTTTAAAGATGCTCCTCACTCCCAACTTTTTAGATTATGATAATTTAATAATTTTCACAAAGTCGAGTTTTCAACCAGAGTATCAACTACTCTCACAAGGTTTTAATGCTGGTCTTCAAAAAGAAGATATAATCGGTTTATTTAAACTTCAAAAAAACCTAAATGATTTTAACATTGAAGATATAATACAACTATTTTGTGATACACAGAGATGTAAAAAGAAATCAAAACCGATAACTTGTATTCTGAGTGATAATACGGATGATATACCGTCTCCCCAAGATTTGGATAAATCCAAAAAGAACCTCGTTATCTTTGATGATTGTGTTAATGAGAGAAACCAAACGGTAATGAACAGCTACTACACAAGAGGGAGACATTCTTCTTGTAATTGTATTTATCTTAGTCAATCGTACTTTCAACTTCCTCGTCGTTCCATCAGAAACAATGCTAATACTTTTATTTTATTCAAGTTAAATTCAATAGATATAAACAATTTTTGGAGAGACAATTGTTCTACATTATGTAGTAAAAAGGAATTTGGGGATTACATGAAACACACGACTGAAAAATATAAATATATTGTTGTGAAACAAGATGAGATATTAAATGATATTTTTCAATAAATAAATGGATGCGAAAGAAAGAGCAAGAAGATTTAGGGAACATCAAGAGTTGGTTTCAAAGGTTATAAAACAGCAGGAAGACATAAAGAAGAAACGCAGACAGAAACTAACGGGCGAAGAAGCATTTGAAAGAAAACAAGAGAAATTTTTTAAACCACTTTTAAAAACTTCCCAAGAAAAAATGAAAGATGTTTCCACAGTTCCCACAGTAGAATATACTCCTAAAAAACTTCAAATGTTAAAAGATTTCAGTCAAATGACGGAGGAAGAATTAGATCATATTGGAGAATTAGAATATCATGATGAAGAATTATTTCAACAACTGGAAGAGATTAATCAACCCCCTGATTATATTGTGAATGCTGTTCAAAACAATGAATATTCAGCGGATTCAAAAACCAAAGCAGGGCTCATTCCAACAGAACAACCAGCAATATTTCATCTTGTTCAAGAAAAGGTATTGATATTTAATGATGAATTAAGGTTCTTGGGTTCTGCTCAACCCCCTGTTAAACTAACTCCGAGATTAATGTTTCTTCTCACAAAAGATGGAAGACAAGGTTCAACTGTGAGGGATGAATCAAAGTATATTGATAAACCATTGGATATGGAAAATAATGATGATAGAGTATATATTGATCTGCTGAACACTCTAAATTATAAGGTTATTCTTTCTGGTAAAAGTAGGAAGAATGAGAAGGAGAAACACATTATTCAGGCTCTAAGTATCCTTGGTTCAGGTGTTTGTTTTCTTCCAAATGACCCATCGCAATTAGTTAATAGACTGTTATTGTTGTTAGGCAGTAAGAAGGCTGGAAATAACAATTGTTTTAATGAAGCATCAGCCATTTTAGACCAGTTGATGAACATGAAAATAATTAATAAATATCAATATAAAGACATTTTATCTCATATTAAATAAGATGAGAAGCACAATCCTTAGTTTCAATTTCACAACAAGCGACCACACATCTTCATTCCCATACCCACTACAACTTGACACAACAAAAGAATATGAGGCATCTTTATTGTCCATGGAAACTTATAATACCTTATTTAATATAACCGAGAAAAATGACAAGTTTAGTTATAATCCGGGAAGTGGATACAAAACGATAACAGTCTCACCCGGAGCATATGAGATTTCTCAAATATCTTCCGAAATTGCTCGTCTTATAAAAGAACAGGGTGATGAACCAAAAAATATTGTTATAAACATTCAAAAACATACTTGAAAATCAACGATTAAAGTTAAAAATAACTACAAGGTTGATTTCACAATTGATAATTCATTTAGAGAGTTATTGGGTTTCTCCTCAAAAAAGATTGAAACTAATGGGATGTTTTACAGTGATAATGTCATTCAAATATCCTCAGGAATAAATTCGGTGTTAATTCACTGTGATTTGATTGATGGTGCTTATAATGATGGGAAAAAAACAAATACAATATTTTCATTCAGCGCATACTCAACCCCAATTGGTTATAAATTCAATATGGAACCCAAAAATTTGGTTTATCTACCTGTGTCAGGAAAAACCATACACAGAGTAAATTTTAGGATAACCGACCAAGATAATCGTGTGATTTCTTTTAATGGAGAAGTTATATCCATCAGAATTCACCTACGTGAAGTTTTCCAATAAATAAATGCGATGGTTATTGTGAGGAAACACGAGTTGGGAAAATATAAAATAATTACAGGGGATGGGATGTTCCTTTCCCCATACTACAAGGGTGAAGGTATGTATCTTGGTAGAGGATACTATAAACCTAAGAGACAAAGGGGTGTTGGACATCAATTTAGAGGAGATGGGATAATTGATACTCTCATGGGTATTGGTTCAACTATTCTTAAACATAAAGATCTAATTGGTTCAACTGCTTCTGCTGTGGGAAATGTAGCAGGTGCTGTAAAGAGTATAAAAGATGCTCAGAAGGAATCTCATAAATTACAAGCAATAAAAGAAATTAAGAAAGGCAAAACTCAGTTGTCCCCCCAAGAACGACAGAAAATAATTCAAATACTTGGATCAGGGTTTCAAAAGTTTTAACATCTTTTTTTCCTAAATAAATACAAGTATGGAAGCAATTGATAGTATCTATGATTTGGATGATACTATTATTATCTCAAACTCCACTAAAAAAGAAGATTACTTCAAGGTAAATGCAATAACTGGAACAGACTGGAATACGAATGGTACAAAAAGTTTTGAAATAAATAATCAACAAACCTATTTGAATCTCTCCGAAAGTTTGTTGTGTAAATTTAAATTCACTAAGGCTGGGAATAACACAAACGCTACACTTGTAAATGATTTCTTCTGGAAAATGTTTGATAGTGTGCGTTTGTATATTGGAACACAAGAAGTTAAAGCGGTTGATTATGTCTCTGCTGTGTCTGAAATGATAAAATTTACACTCTATACATTCAGTGATAGAATGGGAAAGGGGTCTGTCGAAGGTTTTATTCCTGATATGTCAACGGGAACAAACACAGACCCTGGATATACTCAAAGGAAAGGAATGTATAATGATGATACAAAAGCAGAAAATAGTTTTACTGTGGCAGTTCCTCTTAAAGGTATATTTGGATTTTGTGATCATGATAAAGTTCTGTATGGCCTTAAAATTAGATTTCAACTACAAAGGAATGATAATGAAAATCGATTGCTTTTTGGTGTTGGTAGTGCTTTTGGTGATCAGAATAAATTTGTAATTGAGGAAATGAGTTGGTATATCAGTGAATATACTCCTAATCTTAAAACAGAAGAGATGTTGAATCGAAGACTTAACTCAAAGAAACCACTCAGTGTATCATACCTCAAAAGAAGATGTCAACACGTTAAACTCAATCAAACTACTTACACATGGAATTTGGGTGTTCTGGAAGGAAAGCCACGATATCTGTGGATCATTTTTAAAAAGCCAGATGGTGATACTGCGACTGATAAGAATAATGCATTGAGTGATAATGCTAAGGTGAAACAACTTCGCGTTTCTCAAGATGGAACATTTTATCCACGAGATAGATTGGAAATTAATTGGGAAAAAATGATTTTGCTGAAGCATACAAGTCTTACCAAAAGGTGTGTGAAAGTAATGGAAATAAAGAACCTATTTTGGATATGACAGCATTTAAAAGTTTGTATACAATCTATGCGTTTGACCTGAGCGCGCAAAAGGAAACTATAAAGTCTAATCGAGTGGATACTTCCCTATACATTGAAAGAGGAGAGAGTGAAGAAGTTGATACATATTGTTTGCTTTTGGAAGAAACAGAATTGCAGATTAATACAGATAATGGTGTGATGATTAGTCTCACATAATTTTTTGTTAAATAAATGAGTGGCAAAGTACCAACTGGGGTATATGTTAATCAAATCAATCTTCATAAACTATCATCTTGTGTTCAAAATCAAAAGCCTTGTACGATTAACGTTAATACAATTCAGAGAAAAGGAGCAGTAAGAATTGATGTTTTGCTCACAAGAGAACAGGTTAAAATCTTGAATGACACTGGCTCACTTAAAATTAAAATGACAAAACCAATGTTGAAAAAATATTCAATAAGAGCGACGAGTGGAGGATTTCTCCCATTTCTAATTCCTTTATTTGCTGGTTTAAGTGCGGTTGGAGCATTGACGGGTGGTATTTCAACAGCGGTGAAAACTGCCAACGAAAGGAAGGCTCAACTCCAGGCTCAAAAAGAATTGGAAAGACATAACAAAGAGTTGGAGAAACAAATTAGTGGAAGTGGCGTAATTGTAGATTTTGCTGAAAAACTTGAAGGTCTGCCTGATAAAGCGAGATTGTTAGTTGGAGATATGCTTTCTTCTATTGCACAAGCAGGTGTAAAATTAACGAAAAGAGGTAATGGATTATATCTTTCTAATAAATAAATGAGCATTGATGAGTGGTTGGAAAAATTTGGAAAGAATACAACATCAAATTTACAACTTGACAAATATTGTAAGAAATTAAAAATTCATAATGTGGTTATTTGTATGAGAGATGAATTAACAAATGTGCCGAAACATACAAAGAATATTATTATGAACTTAGAAGATAATAATGGGAACGGTTCTCATTGGGTTTGTATTTTTAATAGTCAAGACAAATATTATTTTGATAGTTTTGGCCTTCCACCACCTGTTGAAGTTATAAAATTGTTACAGAATGGTGTTTATCAAACATTTCAAGTTCAAGAATTAAATTCCAAGTGTTGTGGCCAATTATGCCTATATGTGTTATTTCAACTCAACAAAAATAAAAAATTTTATGATATTATTTTTAATCTAATATAAATGACTTATGTTGGTAAAGATGGTTCTATCTTTGGTGTATCTCAAGAACTGGATATTGATTTATCAAATTATTACACAAAGGCACAGGCTGAACGACATAAATATAATATAACCAAAAATATTAACATGAAAAATGCTTATAAATTAAAAAATTATCCAAGCCCGACTGACGCGAATGACTTGGTGAGATTAAGCGATTTATCACAATATATATCCTTAAATAAAACAGCCGTGTATTCCAAAGATACAGAAGTGTTGATATTATCTCCAGGTCATACAGAATTCACAGTTCGAATTAAAATTAATTTTTATAAAGAAGGGCGTATCGTTTGTATGAGAATAGAACAATGGGGGTATGATATGAATGATTTAGGGTATAATTGGTCATTTAAAATTAACCTCGAAGACCTGGAACAATTAAATCAGTCTCGTAAGGAAGAATATTATCCACTTGGTATCGAGAATGAGTTTTGTGGGGCCACGATTAGTAAACAACAAATAAAAGAATTTAATAAGGGTAAATATAATAATGGTTTTGCCCTTGTTTATCTCATGAAAACAGAAAAAACAGGATTATATATAATAAGTAAGGAAATACAAAATGATTTAACTATGGGAAGATGGGGAGGTGTTTCGTGCCATAATATTATTCTAACATATATTTCTAATACATAAATGACAGCAAGAAGGCTTCAAGAAAATTATCATTTCTGTGTCCAAGCATACCTTCAAGAAAAGGGTATTCGGTATTTTAATAAATATGTTCTACAACATAAGAATGAGGTATTTTCAATAAAAGATTGGCATTATGCTGATGTTGATAAACCGACAACTTTAGATTTAATTAGAATGTTAAATAATGAAAAAATTATAAAGTTAAGAAAAGGTAAGGCTCTATTAGAAATTCAAAAGAAATTTTATTGGTTTCCTGTTGTAAAAAATATTATTTTGGATACAGGAATAACAAGAAATCCTGATGAATATATGTATAATATTCTATGGGGTGTAAGCGATTCAAGGATAGTAAGGGATGAGGAAGGAGTTGAAGAAGAGAGGGAAGAGGAGGAAAAGGAGAAGAGAGAGAAGGAGGAGAGGGAGAAGAAAGAGAAGGAGGAAAGAGAGAAGAGAGAGAGGGATGAAAGGGAGAAGAGAGAGAGGGAGGAAAGAGAGAAGAGAGAGAGGGAGGAGAGGGAGGAAAGAGAGTGGATGAATAAATATCAAAATATGGAAACCAGTGAGATTCAAAAAAGAATAGGGGTATTACAGAAAATAACTCAACCCACCGAGGAGGAAAACAAAGAATTGATGTCTATTTACAATACTTTCGACAAGACTATTGACATCGAGAAGACATGTTGATCGGTTCATTGTGAAGAAGATGATCAGTGCTAAATTGAAACTTGGACTTGGAAATTCAAAAAACTTGTAAGCTCTAATGATGTCATTAAGATTGAAGAGCAATTAGCTGATGAATTACATAAACAAATATTCACAAAGTTTCAGAGAAGGAAAGTTTATTCCAAGGAAGTAGATTATATCTGGTCTGCTGATTTGATTGAACTCAATAATGATAAGGGGTACAAGTATGCTTTAACCGTTATTGATTTGAGGAGTAGATATGTGTGGGTTGTCCCTTTAAAAAACAAAACAGGTAATACTCTTATGTTAGCTTTTCAACAGATATTTAATAAAAGTAAGAGAAAACCTAAAAAATTGTGGACTGATGAGGGTAGAGAGTTTTATAACAAGACATTTATGAATTTTCTAAAAAATAACAGTATTACATTATACAGTACCTTTAATGAAGGGAAGGCAGTTGTTGTTGAACGTTTTAATCGTACCTTAAAAGAGAGACTATATAAAAATTCACACAACTCGGTTCACAACAATGGTCATCTTTTATTCAGGATATTGTGGATAAGTATAATGACACGATTCACACGGCAACAAATATGAAACCATCAGAAACATTTACAAAATTAAAATATGAAAAAGAGATTAATGTCAGAAAACCTAAGTTCAAAGTTGGTGATATCGTAAGAATATATAGGTGGAAATCTCATTTTGAAAAAGGTTATGCGAAAAGATGGACCAACGAGCTTTTTAAAATTGTTGATGTAATAGATACGGTCCCTTGGACTTATAAGATATATGATTTGGAAGGGGAAGAGATTTTAGGTTCATTTTATTCACAGGAATTACAAAAGACAAAGATGAATTGAAATTTTTTGACTCCGCCCCTTTTTGACTCCACCCACACAAGCCCCGCCCACACAAGCCCCCCGCCCACACAAACCCCACACAAACCCCACCACACACCCCCTCACAAGCTCCAATAAATTGAATTTTTTTGACTCCGCCCCTTTTTGACTCCGCCCACACACGCCCCTCCCACCGAAGCCCCGCCCACACAAACCCCACACAAACCCCACACAAGCTCCACACAAGCTCCACACAAAAACTCCACACAAGCTCCACAACACAAACCCCACACAAGCTCCACCCATATTCATCATATTCACATAATTAGTGATTAGTTAATTAGTTCCCCCCACACACAACATGTTTATTTAATTAAAAAATTATCCACCCATCCACACAAGCTCCACTCATCCACCCATCCCCCCATCTCTCCACCCATCCATTTATCCACACAAACCTCATCCACATAAGCCTCATCCACATTCACCCCTCCCACACAAGCTCCACCCACATAAACCCCTGCCCACATAAACCCTGCCCACATAAATCCCTCCCACATAAGCCCTGCCTACACAAGCTCCACACAAAAACTCCACACACATAAACCCTGTCCACATAAACCCCTCCCACACAAGCTCCACCCACATAAACCCCGCCCACACAAGCCCCACCCACACAAGCCCCACCCACACACACCCCGCCCACACAAGCCCCTCCCACACACCCCCCACACAAGCCCCACGAAGCCCTGCCCACACAAGCCCCGCCCACACAAGCCCCACCCCCTCAACCCCCCTGTGCGCCCCCACCTTCGACCCACCACCTCCCTCATCCCACCCCCACCCCTCCCCACACACACATGTTGTGGGGAGGGGTGGGATGGGGGGGGGAGGGGTCATTGGGGAGCGCACCTACCCCCCCTCCCCCAACCCCCTCCCCCTTTACATCTCTTTTATTCTTTTCTTGTAATTCAGAATCAAGTAATTGTAAACAAAACAAATATAATTTATTAATATTGAAAATATTAAATATTCATTTGCGAGAATGTATAATCTTTCCCAGCAATCTTCTTCAGATGTCTTGTGATTTCGAAACTCAGACACCATATTCTGTTTTGAAACAAAAAGTGGATAATAATTAGGTTTTATAAAGATAATTACATGGTAATATGAGTAAGCCTCGTTGACCACTGAATTAACACACCAGGAGCCTGTCATCCTTTCAAGGTCAATAAAATGAATTCCAGTGTACTGACAAAACCATGTCCAAACTAATGATGCAACCAACATAAGGCGACATTCTAAAGAGAGAGTGATATTAATAATAATTCAGAAATATTTACCTCCAGAAAATCATGTGTTGTACGAGTGATATTAATAATAATTCAGAAATATTTACCTCCAGAAAATCATGTGTTGTACAAGATTGCTTCAACAGCTGATGTTGTGCGATAGTGCTGAAAAAAAAAAAATAAGTCAAGGGTATAGATGAAGAGACAGACAGGGAAAGCAACACACACACACGCACACACACACACATATACACACACATAGACACACACACACACGTGCCTCACCATTGGTTTAATTCATTCGAGATCAGAGACCAGTCATTATAAATCATTGACCTCTTCAATAAGAGCAGAGAGAGGTAGGTAGAAAGACAGACAGAGAGACACACACACACACACACACACACACACACACACACACACACACACACACACACACACACGTGTCTCACCATTGGTTTAATTCCTTCGAGATGAGAGGACGTGATAAGACTTCGTGCCACTCATTGTAAATGTCTTTCAATTCTCTTCTAAAATCATTGATCTCTTCAATAAGAGTATTAATTTCATGAACCACGTCGTGATATGTAAACTCAATTTCTTCCAATGCCCTGTCAGGGAAAAAATATATATATATATATCAGAATTATCATGATTTAATTAATAATCATTTGCTTCATCGTTCAAAGAGAAAATCATACACAAACTTACCAACTCTGTAGTGGGCTGTTGTCTTCATCGGAAGAAAGATCGTCCATGCCCCAGTTGTAAAAATGAAAATCCCGTCTGGCAGAAACTTTGTCTGGCGAATCACTTATAAAGCAACGATGAGGAGATTGCTTAATCATTGGGTGTGGGCACAGGAAATGACAAGCTTCTCTTAATGATCTCATCTGGCCACCGCCCGAGTTGCAAATCATTTTTGTACATAAACCACGCCATAAAAGTTTTGATTTAAATGTTTTCAGTTCGTGTTCTGAGATAAAATATAAACACGAGACCTTGTCTCACAGAATAGTTCCTATTTTTTCACAGCATGACAGTCCAAAACCACTTCCTCATTCACACAGCACGGCCGTGTCAAAAAAAACACTTCCTCATTTTCACAGCATGAACTGTAAACATTTGAAACAAAACTTTTTTTATGGCATGGTTTATGTACAAAAATGATTTGCAACTCGGGCGGTGGCCAGATGAGATCATTAAGAGAAGTTTATCATTTCGTAATGGCACAAAAGGGGTATCTTAAAAAATATAAAGATTCAAATGTTTTGTTTTTCAATATTTTAGATGGGGATTATTGTGCAAAGAAAATTAAACTATTCAAGGAATTTGAGAATGAACAAATGTTTATAGGTTCAATGAGTGAGCTAAACAATATGCATTGGTTATTTGATAAAGAGTGCCCCGAGGCTTAGACGTTTCAGATATTTCTTCAGAATCACCTTTAACAAATCTTTATCTTGTTGTATGGGTTATTTGATAAAGAGTGTCCCGGGGCTTAGACGTTTCAGATATTTCTTTAGAATCACCTTTAACAAATCTTTATCTTGTTGTAAGGGTTATTTGAATAGAGAGTGCCCCGAGGCTTCGACATTTCAGATATTTCTTTAGAATCACCTTTAACAAATCTTTATCTTGTTGTATGGGCTATTTGAATAGAGAGCCCCGAGGTTAAAAGGGGAAATAAAAAAATGACCGTTTTTACAGCCATTTTTCCCTGCTGTGCAGGGGTTTGGCTTTTTCTTGAGGCAATGTTTTATGGCCGGATGCCCTTCCTGACGCCAACCCTGGTCGCCTCTTACGACACACAGGGATATGGTACACCTATTCTAACCGGGGCATACACCGGGACCAGTACACTGGCACTCATTTCGCCGACCTCGGAAGGATGGTAGGCTGAGTCAACCCCCTGGTGTTAATTCAGCAGCCAACGGGGCTTGAACTCAGGACCCTGGGATCCCAAGCCGCCACCCTAACCACTAAGCCAACACCAGGCTCCAGGTTAAAAGGGGAGACAAATAAATATACCTTGGGCTAAAAAGGGGATTTATTTTTTTAGGGGAAAAAAAAGAAAAATTTCATGGCTGAAAATCCCCCATTCATTTACATGGGGAAAAGTGAGCCAGAACCAGTATTCTTTCCCTACTAACAGCCACGACCTTTACCGTCACATCTCGCTCTCGCAACCATCGCATCACCGCCATTCCCGCGCCGCTTTTGGGCACCGATACTGGACACGTGCAGGGCGCGCACCGAGCAGCGGGTGCAGAAACACCAGCCTTTCCGAAGAAATCGGATCAAAAACTATTCACGCCCACTTCTGTTCCGTCCTATCAGCGAGCATGGGGCGATTTGGCCCCGCCTCCAGGTGCGTCGGAGTAATATCGCTATATGCAGATTCATGGATCAAAAAGCATTCACGCCCACTTTTCCTCTGTCCAATGGGGAGCCAGCCAGAGGTGAAGGGTCGGAGGTAAAGGGTCGAAGGTGAAGGAGCGAAGCCACGGGGGCTATAAAGGGCCGCGTTCGATCGCCGAGTAGTTGAGTTGGGAAGAAGGAGCAGTTGAGTTGGGAAGAAGGAGTTGGAAAGAGTCAGTCAAGGAGAGTGGAGAAGAGAAGAGTCGGAGAAAGCAGTTGGACGGAGCTGTGGCGAGTGGGAGAGTTGGAGAGGCGGCGGCGGCGAAGGCAGTCAAGAGGGCGCTCGTTTCAGAGTCGGGGAGCTGCGGAGAGGGGAGGCCGATAACGCGACCGAGGTCGCGGTGGAGACGCTCGTCGCGGGACCCGAGCCAGCGAGATATCCTCATCCCCCCCGAGCATCAACAACCCCCTCCTGTTTCCCCCCGCGCTGAAATAGTGTGAGAAGGGGGCCCCGTTCCCACCCCATTCCAGACACTGTCCACGAGGCCCGCGGAGTCGGGGCGCCACCGCCATTTTTGCGGCTCATCACCAGACGGGTAGGCTCGACGCGGTCTCGGCCCCAGGCCCGTCTGCCCCCTCATAGTGGAGGGTGGTCCCTTTTTCTTTTGCTTTGAGTATATGTGTTGTCGGCGCCGTCTGTGAAGTAAAACTGTATAAGTGTTGCCGTGTGCTCGGTAGTCGGTGGTAGATCTGCATTGTGTTTCACTTTTACATTTGCTTTTTGTGCATTACTGTGGTGTTTCTTCTTTTACATTTGCTTTTGGTGTATAATTGTATATGTGTGCTTTCCGTTTGCCGCGGAATAAATGTGCTTTATGTTGAACTGTTTTTCCCGTTTCGCTTCGTCTTTTCCTTTATTGAATCTACATCTTACTTCACGTAAAGGGTTGGTCGTGGGCAAATATGCCCGATAATTAATCGAACCGTCGAGGCCGACGATAACACCGCTCGGTTATCCCGATAGTACGGAACGGGTCACTTAAAGTGGCCCGTGTCCGAAGTCGACCTGCGGCGAGGTGCGATCGCCCGGTCTACCCTCCGTGTGGGTACTTAGTTAGGTCGAATTTGGCGAGCAACCCTATCCCACGCGGGGGGCCGATTGGCACGATCGTGGTGAGGCCGAAAGGCCCACCCGTGACTAGTTCCCGGCGTTAGTCCGAGAGGGTCACGACGGGATTGTCCGTCCGGTGGGCGACGTGCCGCGATTCAAGTTACGTGGCCGTCCGCACGCCGGCGGGCGCGAATCTGCAACACTGGTGTCAGGTCGTGAGATACAAACTCATCCCCCTCCTCGCGACACTGGTGTCGGAGAACGGGACAACGGGCTCTCCTGTCTCCAGCTAAATTCACGGGAATCGGTCCAGGGGTGAGAGGAGCGACCCCCGATTCCCTCCAAATTACAAGCGATTCAAATTAACCTTTTACGAGAAATAAGATGGCGTCTCAAGGCGAGCGGGAGCCGGGGGTATTAGGTATGTGTAGTCATGTAGGATCCATGGCCCAGGTCGGTTCTTTTTATAATTATAACCCCACCACTAACTGTGGTCAGTGGGAGCGGCTTGAGCACGAACTTTGCTGGCAAACGGAGTCACACAATGGCAGCGGAGCTCAAAATGGCGACTCCACGTGTGGGAGCGAACGAGCTGGGAGGGAGTGCAACGGCTGTCGGGCCCGCGGTGGAGGCAGGTAAGGAGAAAATAATTCGGGAGACAAGAGACGAGGTGAAAGTAATTGGGAGGGAGAGAAAAGAACAATTAAGACGGAAAGCAAGGATGAGGTACGCGGAGATCGTGAAAGAGCAAGGAGTGAAAAACAGGGAAGGACGGGAGCGACTTAAGGAGAAAGCAAGGTTGACCTACATAAAGATAAGGGAAAGACGCCAGAAAGAAGCAGAGACTAATAGACACGAGGGGACAACAGAAACGAATAAATGTACAGACACGGGAGATGGGAACGATAGAGGAGAGACTGCATGATAATGACGGGGTTAGAGACGCACACACACACAGAGGTAGTGGAGGACGATGAGGTTGAGCTCGCGGAGCGTGTAGGGACCCGGTGCGAGCAGCGGGATAGCCTCCTCCAGGAACGAGGGGTGGGAGTATGCCCCCTTGAGGCGAGTCACGACCATGTGGGTTCGGTCGTGCTTTGCGAGGTCGAGGGGAGGAGTGCTGTGGACAGGTGCACGGAGAGCTTGGGGGGTATAGAGGCCCCGGAGACCCTTGTGGGGACACGAATCCCCAGTGTGGTTATCCCGGTGTGTGTGGTGTCGAGGTGTGCGTTCACGAGTGTGGCGAAATGCGTGCTGCAACGCACGCATAGCGCGGGTCCAAGGGCGTGTGTGAGAGCGACCGGGTGGGTGACAAAGACCCCGTGTGTGGAAGCGACCCCGTGTGTGAGTGGTGTGGTGGTAAGTGTGCAGAAGGGCGTGCTTCCCAGCACGCCGTGTGTGGATGAGGCACCGCGGATGAGTGCCCCCGCGTGTGTGAGTGAGGCACGGTGTATGAGTGAGGCACCGCGGATGAGTGCCCCCGCGTGTGTGAGTAGTATGGTTTGTGTGAGGGAAATGGCACGAGTGAGTGAAAGGCCGCGAGTGAGTGGAGCCACGTGTGCAAGGGAAATGGCATGCGTGAGTGAGCGGCCGAGTGTGAGAGAGACAGCGTGTGCAAGGTCGTTGTGTGTAAGGGAGATGTCGGTCGGCATGTGTGAACATGCAGCCGCGTCTCCCTGGGTGAATGTGATGGAATGGACTGTGAGCGTCGTTACACGCAGGAATGCGTGTGTTGAATGGAGACGACGACGGCGACAAAGGAACGAAAGCCGAGTAGCGGCTGTAGTTGTTTCGGGGACCGTGCCGGGTTCACCCAGCAGCGAGCACGAGGACCGTGCTGTGCAACGCACGAGGCCCCCACGTGCTGCTCGCTTGCGAGAGTAAAGTCCCGGTCCGGAAACGCACGCGGTGGATTTGCCTATCCCGCGGACGGACAAAGTTTAGGCAGGATTACGGATTTGGACCGGACGGGTTCTCCACGCGATTGTGTGTGTTAAGCTCCAACGGGCAAAGCACATGTGTTCGCGTGGGGAACCCCTCGAGACGTGGGGCTTGTGTTTTTTTTATGCGCACGGTGACGCCATGGCTGCACGTGGGGTTGGAATCCGGCAGGAGGAGTATCCCTGCCGGATGGTACCGTCCAAGGAGGGACGAGGTACACGTGCCGCTGCATGACGTCACGGGCAGGTGCAAAGTGCGCGAGCTGTGAGTTGCCGCGCTGGTGCTGCGCATGTGAAAAAAAAAAAAAGCAAGCCTCACTTTCGGGTGCACAGGATTCCCGGGCAAGGGGTGGAAGACCCCCTTACCAGGGCACAGGATGGAAACTAGTTAGGGGGAAGGGTTAGCTTAGTTAGACCGACTTCATGGGGCAGGGGTAAGTCCTCATGGAGTCCGTGGAATGGATTAGTTAGAGGGATTTAGATGAGCTTTAGGTGGGGAAATAAAAGTTATTTTAGAGATTTGGAGACAGTGACAGCCTTTGAGTGTGTAGAAGGGACATAGTTTAGCTACGTAGTGTTAAAAGGAACGTGCTGTAGTGTAAGGGATGACGTGGGAGCACGAGTTAGTTAGGGGATGTAGTTAGAAGGATGGCAGAGTTCAGCGGTGAGTGTGTTGAAGAGTTGGTGAGTGAAGTGGAAGCATGTGCTTGTTGAGTGAGTGAGGCCAGCGGGTCTGTGTGTATGGAGCGAATGGGGACTGCATGGTGCGATGAGTGATTGGGGGGAGGAGTGACTCCCGCCCAAGGGACCCTGGGGTCAGTGTAGAGTGAGTTAGGGGGTTAGTCAAATTTACAAAATGGAGGTCGTTTTGTTGTTGGTGGGAGTGTAGGCTCGAAACCCGTTTGGAGGGGTGCAGGAGCCCTGTTGACGGGCTGGGAGCGTGGCTGCGAAAGGTGAGTATCGCTGAGTGGGTACCCCGGGCACCAGGCTAGTCAGCCGTGGTAGGCCAAGGGCCCATGGGGGGCCGGGATAGCGTAGTGGGCACGGGTGCGCCTGCTTGGTGCGGGGGCCCGGGGCGCCATTAGCTGCGTGGGCAGTGTTGTGGGCATGGGTGACCCTCGGAAAGGGGCCTGGGAAGCCAGCCTGCCACGTGTGCGTTTCAGGGGAGGTGCCATGGGGGGCACTCCCCGGTGTTAGGGAGCTAGTAGGCTCGGAGGCAGTGTAGTGCCCGGGGGTGCCATAGCGGGAGATTCGGCAGAGGGTCGTGCCTGCCAAAGGGAGCCACGCGTCCCAGCCATGAGACCGTGTGAGGGCACGGAGAGAAAATTGGGGGGCGAGGCCCGAAAATGTGAGAACACCAACACAGGCGATGGGAATCTGGGTTGTTAGAACCAATAGTTTAAGCGAGAGACGCTTGTTGAAAGCCCCGGGGTAGTTTAAAGGTTAATGGTTAGGGTAGATTAGGAAGTGTACCCCTCCGCACCATCCATCCCCTTGCTGTCGTTGTCGGCCGCTGGACCCACTTTGGTTATAGATCGCTGAACTCTGGGGAGGCCATCCTGAGGCTTCGTTGGGCCTCGACACAGGACGTTAGCTCTCCCTTATTCCCCTCCGGGAAGGGAACGTAGGGGTTGGGAGTAGGCTAGGTGACAGGATAGGTTAGCCGAACAAGGACAGTACAGGGGGTTAGGGGACGATTTATAGTGGGGAAGTAAAAATAAAAAAAATAAAAATATAAGTTGGGGCTCAATTGGGGTTTGACAAATTAAGGGAGTGGGTATAGACAGTGACAGGCAAAGGCGATAGGTTGGGAGGGAGACCGTAGGGTAGGTCCGAGCCCGCCTTCCCAGTGGCCAGCACCACCGCACTCCCTCCACCAACCTCCACCGAACGGCAAAGGCTGGCCAGCTTCATCTGCTGGCTGCGTTGCTGCAAGGCAAAGGACGGCCCACTTCATCGGCAGCTGTTGTTTTGCTGCAAGGCCTGTGCCGGCTGGATCGTCTGCAGCTGCTGTGCTGCAAGGCCTGTGCCGGTCGGATTGTCTGCAGCTGCTGTGCTTCAAGGCCTGTGCCGGCCAGTTCATCTGCCGGCTGTGTTTGCCTACAGCGGCCTTGTTCTGCAGGCTGTGTTTGCCTGATCACCTTTGCCATGCCATGCCCACTGCCCCTGTTCACCAGCCCTGTTCAATTTTTGCTTTGCCCCCCCCCCCCCTGTTCATTGCCATGTGCCCCAGGATCAGAAAGCAACAGTTTTCAAGCTGAAAGAACTGCCCTGTTGGCAGCTACAACACGGGCCTGCAGTGGCGGCCCGTGCACCGTGTTTGCGTGCATCCATTCATCCATCCATTCGTTGTGTTCATTGCGTGTGCCACTTGAGCTGGCACGTAGACTGCGTTTGTGCAGCCCATGCACCGTTTTTCACTGCGTTCAGTTAAAAAGGGAAGGCCTTAGACTGCGTGTGAGCAGCCGGCCACGTTCCCTGTCACCTGCATTGTTTGAGCCAGAGACTGCATGCAAGCAGCCTGGCTCCCTGCGAACTGCTTTCTTTTTGCAGAGTTCATTGATCCTGGGCCATGGTTTAGTGTAAAATTTGTAAGTTAAGGTTAAGATGTACTGTACATATGAGTGCGCCCCCGGCATGTCTGTCTTAGCGCCGGCAATTTTATTTAAGTCGTCCGTGTGAGTGAGTTTGTTTAGGTAGTTACTCAGCCCTCAGGTTATTTATTTTGGGGACACGAATACCATGAATGTCGCACTCAGGGATCCGTAGGTAAAATGTACTAGGGGAAAACTACACATGATGGCACACGAAAATTTGACGACTCGGGACGAGTCTGTAAAAAGGGGAGGGGGTAGTGTTGTGGTTGATGAAATTCGCAAACCACCATTCAGGTCCCTTAGGTGAGATATCTCTGTAAGTATATGTGTAGTTAGGCCCAAACCCGTTGTTTAGAGGGAATAAATGTCATTCATTCGGGCTGCGACCCCTCTAGATAGCCGTTTTTCTTTTACTATCTTTATTTTGGACCAGCCGCCATTACTACCATCACAACCACCACCAACCACGTCTCAACAGCCATCACACAACAACCCCCAACCGCAACGCCGCTTCACAACAACAGCCACGACCTTTACCGTCACATCTCGCTCTCGCAACCATCGCATCACCGCCATTCCCGCGCCGCTTGTGGGCACCGATACTGGACTCGTGCAGGGCGCGCACCGAGCAGCGGGTGCAGAAACACCAGCCTTTCCGAAGAAATCGGATCAAAAACTATTCACGCCCACTTCTGTTCCGTCCTATCAGCGAGCATGGGGCGATTTGGCCCCGCCTCCAGGTGTGTCGGAGTAATATCGCTATATGCAGATTCATGGATCAAAAAGCATTCACGCCCACTTTTCCCCTGTCCAATGGGGAGCCAGCCAGAGGTGAAGGGTCGGAGGTAAAGGGTTGAAGATGAAGGAGCGAAGCCACGGGGGCTATAAAGGGCCGCGTTCACTCGCCGAGTAGTTGAGTTGGGAAGAAGGAGCAGTTGAGTTGGGAAGAAGGAGTTGGAAAGAGTCAGTCAAGGAGAGTGGAGAAGAGAAGAGTCGGAGAAAGCAGTTGGACGGAGCTGTGGCGAGTGGGAGAGTTGGAGAGGCAGCGGCGGCGAAGGCAGTCAAGAGGGCGCTCGTGTCAGAGTCGGGGAGCTGCGGAGAGGGGAGGCCGATAATGCGACCGAGGTCGCGGTGGAGACGCTCGTCGCCGGACCCGAGCCAGCGAGATATCCTCATCCCCCCGAGCATCAACAACCCCCTCCTGTTTCCCCCCGCGCTGAGATAGTGTGAGAAGGGGGCCCCGTTCCCACCCCATTCCAGACACTGTCCGCGAGGCCCGCGGAGTCGGGGCGCCACCGCCATTTTTGCGGCTCATCACCAGACGGGTAGGCTCGACGCGGTCTCGGCCCCAGGCCCGTCTGCCCCCTCATAGTGGAGGGTGGTCCCTTTTTCTTTTGCTTTGAGTATATGTGTTGTCGGCGCCGTCTGTGAAGTAAAACTGTATAAGTGTTGCCGTGTGCTCGGTAGTCGGTGGTAGATCTGCATTGTGTTTCACTTTTACATTTGTTTTTTGTGCATTACTATGGTGTTTCTTCTTTTACATTTGCTTTTGGTGTATAATTGTATATGTGTGCTTTCCGTTTGCCGCGGAATAAATGTACTTTATGTTGAACTGTTTTTCCCGTTTCGCTTCATCTTTTCCTTTATTGAATCTCCATCTTACTTCACGTAAAGGGTTGGTCGTGGGCAAATACGCCCGATAATTAATCGAACCGTCGAGGCCGACGATAACACCGCTCGGTTATCCCGATAGTACGGAACGGGTCGCTTAAAGTGGCCCGTGTCCGAAGTCAACCTGCGGCGAGGTGCGATCGCCCGGTCTACCCTCCGTGTGGGTACTTAGGTAGGTCGAATTTGGCGAGCAACCCTATCCCACGCGGGGGGCCGATTGGCACGATCGTGGTGAGGCCGAAAGGCCCACCCGTGACTAGTTCCCGGCGTTAGTCCGAGAGGGTCACGACGGGATTGTCCGTCCGGTGGGCGACGTGCCGCGATTCGAGTTACGTGGCCGTTCGCACGCCGGCGGGCGCGAATCCGCAACAATATATTGGGTTGGGAATTTTAATGGGCTACCGCTGTCTTTTAACTGATTTATAAATGATAGAACCAAGCAATAACCAAACCAAAGACTGGAGACGTAATCAGCCTTGGTATTTAAATGGGAAACATAAAGAATGTGAGAAATATCAAATAAGTCTTAATGAAGAAATAACCGGGGAAAAGTAGATAAAACAAATAAGCGGATAAATTTAATTACAAATACGTTGGAGGATGTAAAGAAAAAAATATCCTTGAATGGACTGAAAACTTTGATGGTTATCAATTGAACAATGGAAAAATTTGCTACAATCTCAAAATGATATGTGGCTCAGGAGGTGGTCAAATAAGAGCATTGAGAGAAGTTTATCATTTCATTTCTGCTCAACAAAGACACTTAAATCAAGAACCAAGTTCCAAGTTATTATTTGTGAATATACTCGATGGAAATGAATGTTATAAGGAAATTAAGTTATTCCCTAAAGTAGAACATGGGAAAATATTTGTTGGTTCGCTCTTTGAGTGGAATGAAAATATAAAAGGACTGTGATTATGTTGGGCGGAAGACGTGCTTTAATCAATAGGTTTCAATCTTTCATAGGCTCAATTTTACATTTCCTTGTATGGGAGGGAAGGGGATAGGTGGGGAGAAAATCAGTCTCCTATTTTGGGCTTTGGGGGCTTGGGTCAGAAAGCTTTTCCCTTTTTCCCCATTCATTTGAATGGGAGTCCCAGAAACCCCATTTATCATCTCTCTCCCTTCCACAGATATCCTCGTCTCTGTTCCACACTGTTTTGTTCTTCCCTCTCCCACCCCACTTATCTCCCGTTCCCCTTGTTGTACATTCAGTGTTTTAGCTTGAATACGAGCCTCGACATTGCATACAAAAATAAGAAATAAAAATACAAAATTCATTTATTTACTGCTCGACAATGCACTGTCCCAACCCAACCTGTCTCAATGGAAGTGAAGGCAGAAGTCCCCACCTTACATTCCCGGTGGTCAATAAATTTAATTTGACTTGACATTTTATCACTATTTGGAACCGGGCGTAGTGGCGTGCGCCTGTAATCCGGCTACTCGGAGGCTTGGGTTGGAGGATCGCTTGAGGACGGGAGCCCTGCACTGGGCCGCGCTATGAGAGGGTGTAGGGCAGCCCGGAATCATGGTGAAACCCAATCCTTATCCCTGTGTCGTAAGAGGTGACCTGGGTTGCGTCAGGAAGGGCATCCGGCATAAAACCTATGCCAAATCAGTATGCGGATCATAACGGATGATCCGCTGTGGCGACCCCTAACGGGAGCAGCCGAAAGACGAACAACAACATTTTATCACTATTTGGCACAAATCATTATAAACCACATTATGACAATTCAATACATGTGGCAATAAATTATGGCAAACAACAATCGATCACGACAGAAATTCTAATTCAGCATCTCCATGCCGAAATACAGTGGTCAAGAAAAATAAATAACAGTAAAATGAGAACAACTCTGTTTGACCAAATATTTCTCTTACATTGACATAACTCATAAAAGTGATAAACAGAGTGTATGTTCTGAAATCAAAGGGTGGAAATTGTTTTCTCAGCATCATGAAGTCCCTTGTCAAGAAAAGTTATGTAATTGATAAACTGTATATTGGCAGAACTCTTCCTAACAACTATGACCCGATGATGATAAGAAAACCATTATATACACAGAAACATGTGGAGTGTGACGAGCACTCCTCCGATCTCCATTGGACAGAGTCGATCTCCACTGATCATAGTCAAAACTTGTGGAGGTGACCCTTGGTGCGTATTATGTTTAAACAACGAATGTGATCATCATTGCTTAGATATTTATCAGCATGCCATCCTGATGAGGGCAAATAGGCCTGAAATCCAGATAGGCGGCTCTTTTTAATGTTTGATGATGACCATGTAATTTTTGTCTGTTTAACAGTCGCCGGGCTGAGATTTCTGGGTTGTAGGTGACGCTTTGGTGTCGGACTATGTCAAATGGAGATCGGAGGAGTGCTCGTCACACTCCACATGTTTCGATTTACCCGCTGATCACATCACGTGCCCTGTGGTTGAATGGTTTGCATTAGCGGGAGCAATCATCTGGGTGGCAGATGGATGGTTGTTCTCTGCGGATAATGCGCTTTTACCATGTGAGACATAATCTGCAGTGATGCTGATCATCACAGTAAGGTGGTGCATCTGATTACATATACACTACACACTACACACCACACACCAATTTGGGTGTATATATGTGTGTACATACATACATACATACATATACATATATATATATATATATATATATATATATATATATATATATATATATATATATATATATATATATATATAACTGCTTATCACCATGATGGGAATGACCAACGAACCCCAGAGACTTTTCTGGCAGCATCTGCCAGAAAAGCCCAGTCTCATCGGCATCGGCATTGTACACGTCCCGAGGCTGATACCTTTCCAAGATGTCTTTCAATTTGCCATCCTTCCAGTCGTGCACCACTGCCGAATCCACGCTGCCTGATTCGCCGCACTTCTTGACCTTGCGATTCCCCACCTCACTTTGAATCTGTCTATCCAGTGCATCGGCAAGGTCTCGGCATCATCATGCCCGAGGTCCACAGCGAATTTACGTGCCTTCAGCAGCAACATTTCACCGTCCAACCGAATATTTGGTTGAGCCGACATTTGCCGAAACCAGATTATGAGCGCGTCATCGATATCTTAAAAGGACACACATTTCACGAGTTTCACATTTACCACCGGCCTTGCGATCTTCTCCACTTGTCCAAATATCTTGCCCTTGTTCTTCAAGATATCGTTCAATGTCTGCCGTTTGATGTCCAATTTCTCAGTTATGGCTGTTTTCTTCATCAGTGGGTTTGCCTCGCAAAACTGGATAATGTCGTATTTTTCTTGGTAGGTTTTAGTTGTAAGCTTACGCTTAGGCACCATTGTCCTGCCTGCAGTGCGATAAACGTGTGTACGCAGTTATAAATAGCCTATCACTGGCGGTGTACACCAATGAGCGAGCATCACGATTCCATGAAATCGGGCTTCTCAGGAGGCAGCAGTTCCGTGTGACGAGTTAGGAGTGGTAATTTACTTGAGTTTCTATTACGCGGGAACGGACAACATCTGACGACTGAGACGAAGTGACGACTTAGAGATGACGACTTACAGAGGGATGACCCTTTATTCAAAGGATTTAACATGAGATAAATTCGGGACTTTTTGACGCTGCCGACTTAGGCGAAGTGACGAGTTACACGCTGCCGACTTAAGCCTTGTCTACTGTGTATATATATATATACATACACACTGATAAGCCAAAACATTATGACCACTGACAGGTGAAGTGAATAATATTGATTGTCTTGTTACAATGGCACCTGTCAAGGGGTGGGATATATTAGGCAGCAAGTGAACAGTCAGTTCTTGAAGTTGATGTGTTGGATGCAGGAGAAATGGGCAGGAGTAAAGATCTGAGCAACTTTAACAAAGGCCAAATTGTTATGGCCAGAAGACTGGGTCAGAGCATCTCTGAAACGGCAAGGCTTGTGGGGTGCTCTCGGTCAGCTGTGGTGAGTACCTTCCGACAGTGGTCTAAGGAGGGACAAGCCACACACCAGCGACAGGGTGTTGGGTGTCCAAGGCTCATCGATGCACGAGAACAACGAAGGCTATCCCTTCTGGTCCGAACCCACAGAAGGTGTACTGTGGCACATCACAGAAAATTTTCATGGTGGTCATGGGAGGAATGTGTCACAATCCACAGTGCATCACACCCTGCTGTGTATGGGGCTGCGTAGTCGCAGACCGGTCAGAGTGCCCATGATGACCCCTGTCCACCGTTGAAAGTGCCTACAATGGGCACCTGAGCATCGGAACTGGACCTTGGAGCAGTAGAAGAAGAAGGTCGCCTGGTCTGATGATTCCCGTTTTCATTTGGATCACGTGGATGGCCGTGAACGTGTGCGCCGTTTACCTGGGGAAGTGGTGGCACCAGGATGCACTGTGAGAAGACGACAAGTCGGTGGAGGGAGTGTGATGCTCTGGGCAATGTTCTGCTGGGAAACCCTGGGTTCGGCCATTCATATGGACGTCAATTTGATACGTGTCACCTACCTAAACATCTTTGCAGACCAGGTACACCCTTTCCAGGATGGCAATGGTATTCCCTGATGGCAGTAACCTCTTTCAGCAGGATAATGTACCCTGCCACACTGCACACATTGTTCGGGAATGGCTTGTGGAACATGATGAAGTGTTCACGGAGTTGCCATGGCCTCCAAATTCTCCAGATCTCAATCCAATTGAGCATCTGTGGGATGTGCTTGACCGACAAGTCTAATCTGGACAGCGGCTCAAACTCACAACTTACAGGACTTAAATGATTTGCTGCTAATGTTTTGGAGCCAGATACCACAGGACACCTTCAGGGGTCTTGTAGAGTCCATGCCTCGGTGGGTCGGCACTGTTTTGGCGGAACACGGAGGACCAATAGCATATTCGGCAGGTGGTCATAATGTTTTGGCTCATCAGTGTACATGTATTTGTGCTCATCTACTCCGCTGTGCACCGCTCAGGTTCCTCCGCGGACACGAGCCCCAGGCGTGTGACTGCGGGCCTAGCTAAAGGACCATTGTTGGGTGCTGCACCACGAAGCACCCCTCCCTCCAACGTGCAGGTACCCAGCCGATCCGCGACCTCTCCCTGGCTGTGAGGTTCCTTGGAATTCACCTGGGTTTTATTTTCGTGTGTGTGTGTGTGTGTGTGTGTCTGTGTGTGTGGCGCCGTCTGCTAAGTACAACTGCATAAGTGTTTTCGATCATTGTAAATCTCCTGTATATCCGCGATAAGCTTGCTCTGTGTCCTTCTTGCTGTAAATAAAACAATTGTAGAAATGTTCCCAGTTCGTTTCCATCCTTTCTTTCATTGGTCCAGCATGGTTCGGATCTGAGTTTTAGCCGGGTCTTTGTTCCTGTTAATCTGCTCATCCTAGCCAGCACGGCTTTGGCAGTTCCGCTCGACTGCACCCGATCCGGAGTTGGTAGTTGGTAGTTGAAACTCTACCGTAGTCGGTAGAGTGACCCGGTTCGAGCAAGACATGCCGAGGGCGTGGTTCCCCAGTGGACGACACCGCGTGGTTAATTGGGTAAATTGGTTCGAGACAAAAAGACCCTACGTTACGCGGTGGAGGTATTGGCATCCATGGTCGGTTAAGCGACCAGCCGCCTCAAGGAGTTATCCATGAGCGACGGCCTGCAATTCCGGGAGTCTGGTGGGACGTGGGAGATGACGTCACTTCCCCCACCTCGCGGTCGTTCTTGCCACAGGACCCTGACCCACAACAGTTTGTTGTCAGGAGTTCGGATCTCGAACCCCTCCGCCTCCATGGAGAAATTTACAGGATTCGGACCAGGGGTGTGCTTGGCAACCCCCACCCTTTCCCTCCGAAATTAAGAGCAGCGGTAAAATTTTATATAATTCTCAGTACGAACCATGGCGGACCAAGACGAACTGATACAGGTGGGTTCTGAGATAATCTGAGAGGAAGCTGTGGCTCAGGACAACACCTTGCAGGAAGACCCTTCCCTGCAGCCAAACCCAGAGGTAGCATTGGGGCAACGGCGACAATGCCGGAGCTCCCCTGCATCAAATTTCCCCCACGGAGGACTGAGCGATCCCTGTCGGATCCGCGACCGATCGTGGCGTATCGGCGTCACCAGGACCATTTGACTTGAGCCAGTTGGTGAAAATACTAAAAAACATGAAAAACAAAATGAATGGAAATATGCAAAACATGAAGAATGATATGTAAGCACTGAGAGGTGAAATGCAAAGCATGGGAATGAACTTGCAAAACGAAATGAAGGGGGATATGCAAAAGATGGAAGAACGCATGGGTTGGAATATGCAAACGCTGAAGGCAGGTCAGGAGGAAATGAAGGCAGAGCTGCGGAACTGAAACGTCGAATTAAAAGAAATGGCCGAGTCAAGGGGGAGTGTGGAGGCTGTTCGGACCGCGATGACGACGGGCAAGGTCGAGGTGACGAGTGATGCCACGATAATTAAGGGAGAAACCTGTAAACTCGGACAGGGGATGACGGAATTAACAGAGGCACGAAGGGAGATAGAACAGGTAAATGATGAATTATACGAAATTAAAGAGGAGCACACACATAGAACTGGTAGGGGACATTGGGGTTGAGCTTGTGGAATGTATTGGGACCCAATACTGGGGTCGGATTAATCTCCCACAGGAACAAGGGGAGACGATATGCTCCCTCGAGGCAGACCGTGACGAGGTGGGTCTGGTAAGACCGTACGAGGTGGAGCCATTGTATATTGCGAAAGGGTACATGCCAGGTTTGGGGGGTTGGGGGGGGGCATAGACCTCGGGTTCTCGTGGGCGAACCCAAGCACCCAGTGTGATTGTCCCAGAGTGTGTGTCAGAACGTGTGAATCGTGCAAATGACATAGTATGTGTGAGTGCCCGTGAGGAAATGGGACACGGACCGACCCAGACGGGAGACACGGGTCGTGTAACGGACGGAGTTATTTCGCACGTCGCGTGCGAGGCCGTTCCGTAATTTTCGAACGGCCCAAGCGCGTGTGTTTGCGTGATCGGGCGCCGGCGTTTAACGCGGACAGCGAAAATGGAGGCGATTTGAATCGTTTGAATTTGGAAAGCATGAATCCCCATGTGAGCACGTGTATGGAGGCGAACGTGCTGTGCACTGACAGTGGAATTCGTGGTACGTACGGAGCGGGTCCCCGAGACGACACGGCCGAGCCCGTCTGCATGACAACAGAGCGGTCCGTGTGCGAGTGGGGGGATCCACAGGGATCACGCCGCACAAAGGCCGGGTGAGTAACGCACGTTGGCTCGCATGGGGAATACCTCGAAAACGAGTGGTTAATGCAATTAATGGGGCGACCTTATGGCTTCACGAATCGGTCGAACGAAGGGGACGAGCGTGTTCTAAACCACCGCCCTGGAGATGCAAGGCTCGTCGAGTCTTGCCACAAGTACACAAGCCCAGCCAGGATGTGGCAAACATCCTCGTGGGCAAAGGAGCACTCGTTAGGGGAGGGGTTTAGCGTTAGATAGACCGGCCTCATGGGGCATGAGCAGTCCTCCATGGGGCCCGGTGGAACGAGTTAGCGGGAATTTTAGTTTAGAATTTAGAAATGGATTGGAGACATGGACAGACATGGAATGTGTAGTGGGGATGTAGATTAGCTACGTAGTATTAAATGGAACGTGCATTTGAGTAAGGGATGACGGGGAGCACGAGGTAGTTAGGGGAACGTAGTTAGTGTCAGTATTGGTGTGAAGAAGAAAAAAATAAAAAAAGAAGAAAGAAACATGATGAATGAATGTGGGTCAGCGGGCCTGAGTGTGAATGGAGTGAATGGGGAATGCATGGTGCGAACGAATGATTGGGGAGAGGAGTGAATCCCACCCAAGGGAACTCGGGGTTAGTGTAATGTTAGGGGGTTAGTTAAATTAACCAAAACAGATGTCAGTTTGTTGTTGGTGTCGAACGAAGGCAAAAAACCTTTTGAAGGGTGCAGGAGTCTATTGACCAGCTGGTAGCATGGCTGTGGAAATATGCGTACTGAGTAGAGGGGACCCTGGGCACCAAAGTGGTTGGCCAGAGTAGGCCATGGGTCCAAGGGACTGAGTTAGTGTAATGGGCACGGATAGCCCACGGAAATGGGACCCGGAGCACCAAAATGCCACACGGGCATCGACAGGGAAGATGCCAGGATGGGCATCCCCCATGTTCATAAGGAATAGGTAGACTCAAAGACAGCCTCAGCGACCTGGGGGTGCCGTAGTTCGAGTTCGGCAGATGGGTATCCCTGCCAATGGAGCCACGCTGCCCAGCCACGAAATTGTGCAAGAGCACGAGAGAAAATTTGCAGGCCAGGCCCAAATTAATAACGAACACCAACACAGGCGACGGGAATCGTGGTTGCCAGAACCGATAGTTTAAAGAGACAGGTGTGTTGAAAAGCCCCGGGGATAGATTAACGTTTAATAAATGCTGGGGTAGAGAGGAAGCATGTACCCTTTCACACCATCCATACCTTCGCTGTTCGTGGCCGCTGGACTCAACTTGGAAAATTGCTGAAACCTGTGGGAGTTATTCTGAGGCTGCATTGGGCCTCGAGACAGATTCACTTGTCTCTTCCTCAATCCCCTCAAAAAGGGATCTTAAGGATTGGGAGTAGACAGTTTTGACAGGTTAACCGAACAAGGACAACAAGGGGGTTAGGGACACGCATAATTGTAAAATTATTTAAAAAAAAACAAATAATAATAATAATAAAAAGTATAAATTCCGTCGTGGTTGTTACAAGCTAATGGGGGTGGATATGGACAAGGACAGGCATAGGCAATAGGTTGGGGGGACACCGTAGGGTAGGACCGAGCCCGTCTTCAGGCCGGCGGTGCTACCACACTCTCTCCACAACCTCACGAGACCACGCCGAGGCCAGCCAGCTTCATGTGCCGATCTGTTGTATTGCACCTCACCTGGTCTGCATTTGCCATGCCTTGCTTTTGATGACTTTGCCTTGACTCCATACCTGTCCGTGCCTTTGTTTGCATTGCCATATCACCACCTTAAACATGTGCTCCAGGACCATCTCTGAAAGTGTTTGTAAGGACTGCCCTGCAGGCAGCCACGTTGCCGGGGACTGCACTGAGCAGCCCGGATATCTCCTTCTTGTGTAAAGGCCAGTTCAAATGGACGGGGACTGCATTGAGCAGCCCGGATGTCTCCTTGTTACATAAAGGTCAGTTCAAATGGCCCATGAAATGGCGTATGGTCTGCCGTATGAGGGTGAGTTGCCTCCAGCAGCCGAAATGAAATAAAAAATAAAACTAGAACTACGTTGTCGATGGCACACCATCGCATATACCCGCGTGCACTGCTTTGTCCCATTAACGCCAGGTGAAATTTTATCTTGCAAAATGGATTGACTATTCTTTTCTATTTGATGTGCTTTATGACCAAAGACTTACTATGTTTACTAAATCAGAAGTCATTGCAAGCATGTCAACATTTCATGAAACATTAATTTAACACTGTCTCGCAATATAGAACTGTGCATCAATTCAATCATAGGAAGGAACTGTGTATAATATTAATTATAATTATTCACAATCAATTAGATAAATACAGTGAAACCTGTGACTGTTTGTCACTCATGGGGGCCACATAAGTAAGTTCTTTATAAAGGAATTTACCATGTACAATGGAAAATACACTTAAAAAAAAATCAGCCCCCATGACCCCACCCCCTCTGGCCCGGCCCCGAGGGGTCATATCAAAAATCCGACAGTGTTGTGCACTTCCCCATACATATATCTACTATGTCCCAAAGTTTCAAGTTCCTACGTCAAACGGTGTAGGAGGAGCTATTTTGACCCCCTATCCGCTAAGCACCCCCTATCCGCTAAGCACCCCCTATCCGCTAAGCACCCCCTACCCCCAAGCACCCTCTGATCATCATGTGTTTAAAAAAATATTTTGTATAATGTATAAATTATGAATATATTTGATTTAAAAAGCAATAAGACAATTTCTTTTTGTTAATCGACCCCCATGACCCCAACCCCTCTGGCCCGGCCCCTAGGGGTCATATCAAAAATCCGAAAGTGTTGTGCACTTCCCCATACATACTGTGTATCTACTATGTCCCAAAGTTTCAAGTTCCTATTTCAAACGGTGTAGGAGGAGTTACAGGGTAAGACAGACGGACGGATGGACGAGACAATCACAATATTCCCGCTTTTCTTCGAAAGCGTAGGAATAATAAAAAAAAATCAGTGACAAACAAGGGACCATTGAAGGCCCTGAAAACGCCCGATCATCGATTGCCTGCTGTGCACTCATCCACAAATGTTACCTTTGTTGTGTTTTCTCTCCTCAAATCACAGGTCCTGAGCCATGGGTAGTGTAAATTTTAGAAATGTACATCGTCCTAACCCACCTGTTGTTGTTTAGTGCCGGCAATATAGGTAAGTTGTCCGAATGAGTCTGTTAGTTTAGTTACGCAACGTACGAGGTTATTTATTTTTGAGACATGTATTCAAAATGTCGCACTCAGAGATCCGTAGGTAAAACGTACTTGGGGAAACCTACACCTGCATGCCACACAAATGTTAAATGACTCGGGTCGGTTCTCGGAACCGTATGCATTCAAACATACAGGTGCCCCGAAGTTGGTTATGCTGTTAAGTATATGTGTAGACAGAACCCCTCCTCGTGTTTAAATTGAAGGGGTGCGTTGTGATGTTTTTTTTAGTTAGGTTAATAAATCATTTTATTTCCCCTCTTATGGAACCACGGTACCTTCCTAGTGCTTGCAGCCCTCGGTTCGCTGGCCACAGCGTACCGCTGTCCACCCGCTGTCTACAGAGACTCGTTTTTCCGAGGCAAAATCTCCACGTTCGCTGTTCCAGTTCCTTCTCGGCTTCCCCAAACGTATGCAGTGTGGCTGCACCATCATTCACCTTCCCCAAACACCGGTGGAGTGGGTGGGCCTCGCCGGTGCCTGGCCAAGGCCCCGCCCAAAAAGGGCAGACCCATGGGAGCCCCGTCCATTTAGGGCAGACAGTGACGTCAGTTTTGACCAAGGCCCCGCCCCGCTGAGGGAGGTCGATGGACTACAAAGGGATCCTCTGAGACATGCGTTCGTGGGAGTTCAGTCAAAAGGCTCAGTTCAGTTCTGCATCCGCTGGGGCGTTCATTGGAGTTTTGCTGGAGTCTCGAATTCGGTGTACGAGGAGGATTGGCAGACTGATAGCTTTTTCATGAGTCTGTGGGTGGTGGTGCATGGCCGTTTTTCGTTGGTAGAGCGATCCGTCTGGTCGATTCCGATAACGACCGAGGACACGCGACCTCAACTGGGTCTCTCGCTGGGTCCTGTCCGTGACCCTGATCCCTGCCCTGGGACTCTACTCTGCTCCGCTCGGGTTCCTCTGCGGACACGAGCCCCACGCGTGTGACTGCCGGCCGAGCTGCACGACCATTTGTTAGGTGCCGCACCACAGAGCACCCCTTCCCTCCAATGTGCAGGTACCCAGCCGAGTCATAACCCCCAGCTCGTCTCTCTCCCTGGCTGCGAGGTTCCTTGGAATTCACCTGGGTTTTATTTTCGTCTGTGTGTGTGGCGCCGCCTGCAAAGTACAACTGCATAAGTGTTTTCGATCATTGTAAATCTCCTGTATATCCGCAATAAGCTTGCTCTGTGCCATTCTTGCTGTAAATAAAACAATTGTAGAAATGTTCCCAGTTCGTTTCCGTCCTTTCTTTCATTAGACCAGCATGGTTTGGATCTGAGTTTTAGCCGGGTCTTTGTTCCTGTTAATCTGCTCATCCTAGCCAGCACGGCTTTGGCAGTTCCGCTCGACTGCACCCGATCCGGAGTTGGTAGTTGGTAGTTGGAACTCTACCGCAGTCGGTAGAGTGATCCGGTTCGAGCAAGGCGTGCCGAGGGCGTGGTTCCCCGTTAGACGACACCGCATGGTTAATTAGGTAAATTGGTTCTAGACAAAAAGACCCTACGCTATGCGGTGGAGGTATTGGCATCCACGGTCGGTTAAGCGGCCCACCACCTCACGGAGTTATCTGTGAGCAACGGCCTACAATTCCGGGAGGCTGGTGGGAGATGACGTAGCTTTCCCCACCTTGCCGTCGTTCTCGCCACCTTATCCCAGGCCCGCAACAATATGTATATACATCCATACATACATATATATATATATATATATATATGTATGTATGTATATACATATATACAGTATGTATGTGTGTGTATGTATATATATATATATATATATATATATATATATATATATATATATATATATATATATATATATATATATATATATATATATACACACACACATGCATGCACATATATACACACTATATATATATATATATATATATATATATATATATATATATATATATATATATATATATATATATATATATACGTATATGCATACACATGCACGCACGCCCACACACCCCACACCCCACACCCTGTATAGGACTGGGAAAATAAGATCATCTTTGTGCTAACATAGATTATGGTGGTTGGATGGTTGCACTCTTTGCCCCTCACTCTCGCACTCCTGCCCACACTCCACCCAACCCCACTAGTATATTCTCCAGGGATGATTGGTAAGTGCTAGTTGGCAGCATTAGACGTTCGGAACTCATTTCAGTGCATTTTGTTTTAGTTCTTCATCAATGTGTACCATTAGGTGCTCAAGGCAGCCTTCTCCTGTGATTTGAGGCATCCAAGAGAGCTCGACATCCATCGGAAATGAGTTGCTTTCAAGGTCCATTGCCAGTATCTAAACACACACGATGGGCAATCTTTTAAGTAATGTTCCGCAGTCATGAACTGTGCATATTGCAGATGGGGTATTGCTGTTTGACTGGGTAATTTTTCGAATACATCATTCCTTTATAAAGTACCCGCATACACAAGTAACTCGAGCACGGAAATGCATGAAATATTAACTGTACTTTGAGCAACAGGCATGGTGGCTGTGAAACCTTTATTTTCTACATCTTTTATACTTGACCCTTGATGGACCATGCAATCAGCGGACCATGCTATCTGCAGTTGAAATGCAATTTTCTAAAGGTCAAAAGCAATGCAGATTTTTTTCCTCCACACTTTAAGGTTATATACTATAATCACAGTATTCATCCTATACGATAATGCCATCCACGGCTCTTTCTTATATGTTGCTTAATGACTCCATTCACTTCCAATAAATTGTGGAGAAGTGGCCTTCTATTTATTGCTTTCACGAATACAGCAGCATTATGAATAAATGCAATTTCTCTTTCTCCTATTTATTCCCAAACTTATTTCCCTCTCTGCGCACACTCCATGACCCTAGGTACACTTTTCTCTCTCTCCAAACACCCTACCTTCTCTCAATTTTATTTTTCTCAATTGTGTCCCCCACTCTACTGGTACATACATGATAACTAGATGATGCCTTACAATATTTGCTACCCTACCACCTTTGCTGTGTGCAGCTTTTCCGTTTGGCTCAGAATGTTTAAATGGACTTATATGTTCATTTTAACAGTTATTGGATGTTTTGGTGGCACTGCCTTTTATAAGCAACATTTTAGTGCCCATTTGAGATCATTTTGAAGGTAATTAAAGTCTCAACCAAATGATGTGGATTAGCTTCACACATCGACTGTACAAGACAGGGTAACCAGATTATCTTCCATCCTCCTGAACATCATAATTGATGTAACTAAGCTTTTATCTATTGTTTTCAGATGTTTAGAATCTAAATCCTTAATTTCGATGTTGCATATTCGTCACAGATTATTGGTGCTGCCGAAGTAGTTTCTTGCCAAGGGTAATACTGGGAGGTTTGCCATTGTCTTCGCAGGGTTGTTTGTCTGTGTTCTAACCTTTTAAATGCTGAGCGTCCAGCAAGGAAGCGGCACATAACATTTCTAGTCTTCGGTATGACTTGGACGACGTTTGAACCACTGACCTCCCAGACTCAGAGCGGACGCTATAACCATTATGCCACTGAGTCTGGTGAAATCATTAGTATTACTGCCTCTAGCCAGATTGGAAACACAATCTATAATTGTTCCCTCAAGGGCTTCACGCAGCCGGTCGACTGCCATCTCACGTCATCCTCCATCCCACCTGCAATCGTTATTTACACCCATTGATCCTGTCTCGCCAAACACTCTTACATGTTGCTTACTGGTTCCTCCCTTCCTCTCTCTCTCTCTCTAACTCCTCGTTCCTGCCCATTCATTCCCTTGCTTATTACTCCAAACTGTTGCCCCACTGTCATTTCATGCCCATGATAACCTTGCTCATCCATGAGCCTCCAATCTTGTAATTAAGATAGATATATCGAGAGATAAAGAGATAGATAGATATATACATGGTGTCCCAGAAGTCGGGACCCACAGGAAACAGACGTTTTATTGTAAAAGTTAAAAAAAAAAACACATTTGTAATGTCTGTTTTACATATTTCAAGCATCAAACAACCCTGATGGCTCAACAAACCAATCAAAAGAAGGTGGAACTGGTAATATTTTATTCCATGTTTCCAGAAGAAGCCAGAGGGAGACCTGTGTGTTATTTCACGAAAAGAATACCTTGAGAAGCCAAAGCTAACTCATCGATTTTGTCGGCAAATTGTTATAACGATTAAAAGATACTAGAAGTGTTGCTGATAGACTTCGTTGTGGTCGTGCTTGTTCTTCAGTGTAGATTGTTTTTGTTTTTTTGAGTCTTCAGTATAAATTGTGTATTTTTCCCTCTGGGTCCAGACTTCTGGGACACCCTGTCGATAGATATTCATCTGCAGATAGACAAGCAAATAAATAAACTCCAGGGATGCCAGTCTAGTACTCCTTTTGCATACCAGGGGTGCTACATTAAGGTTAATCTGCATGTGGGTTCTGACACACACACACACACACACACACACACACACACACACACACACACACCCTCTTCTGTTCCTTCCGGAATGAGTGAGGATATTAAGTCTTAATCACAAACTGGAAAGAGGAATGGTGAAAATCATTCAATTTCATTTACTTTTCAGGCTATCCAAAGAAAAAGCAAAATACAAATGAAGAAGGCAGTTTATAAATTCAACACATGCCAGCTCAACATTCCCTTTCAAGTTGGATTAACCCAGTGATGTAATATCATGCCTAAAGCGCCACAATAATCAGATCCCAGAAGAAGAACAAGCTCAAATGAGCTAAGATTCTCGTCCTCTTAATGATGACGTCATAAAAACGAATATGACGTCATTGTGATGTATCGGGTTTGCGATAAATTATCTGTGCTAATGCCCGGATTGATTCCTGCAAACAAAATTCAAACAGCTTGCCTAGTTTCAGAGCTAATAGGCAATTTCCATTGGTGGCGATATTATGACGTCAACCTTTTTTCTAGGAAGAATTTCCAAAATCGGAGATGGTGACTGCCTGCGAGTGGGCTTTCTGCATATACATGGCAAGTTTCACGAAGATCCGATGAAAACTCTGGGTTGTGAAACAAAAAATGTCAAAAAATAAGAATGATGTCATAAAAATTGATATGACGTCATAGTGATGTATCATATGTGCGGTAATTCATCTCTGCTAATGAATTCTCGATTCCCACAAACAGAATTCAAAAAGCTTGCCTCGTTTCGGAGATAATTTTTTAGGCGATTTCCATTAGGGGAGATATTTTGACGTCATAACTTTTTTTCTCGGAGGAATTTTCAAAATCGGAGATTGTTACTGTCTGCGCAGGGTATTTTTACATATATATGCCAAGTTTCAGGAAATTTCGATGAAAACTGTAGGCTGTGAAACAAAAAAGTCCACAAGAAGAAGATGAAGAACAACAACGTGAGTAAGACTGAGAGATCCTCCACGAGGATCTAAAAATCAAGGGAGGTGCAAAGCACCCCTCCTTTATATGGGACAGTTTCTCTGCATGCAACTTTAGCACAGGGACTGAAAATTCGTTTGTTGGCTTTTACTGAACGAAATCGGCTGCAAATTTCAGAAGAAACTCCTTTGTACGTCGAGGTAATGTGTTCCAAATTTCAGCAACGTCCATTTCCGCATTCTCGAGTTTTTAATGAAAACGCCCAAATCTTTCTTTGGTTCTGGGTTTGGAGCATTGGCAGGTCTCCTTGGGGGCTCCCTGCTGACGATCTCAAAGTTAAGTTTCCGGTCGTTATCTGTCCCGTTTTAACTGTTTATATTCTCACCTACATGTTACTATGTGTTCCTTGTTCGGTTTTGTTTCAAATATCGTGCTATTTTGTGAGATTTCGTCGTCTTACTGGGTGCTTGAGGCCTATCCTCGAGGCTTGAGGCCGACCCTTTGTTCCCCTCGGTCTACGATCGTGTTTATTTGTTTTTTTCTCCCCATTATCTTCAATTTCTATCTTTCCCACTTTCTTAATGTCCCCCATCCCAACTAGTCACTCAGTTTCTTATCTTTAAAAAAAAACAAACAAAAAAAAACGCTACCTTTATCTGATTCTTCTTCTTCTTCTTCTTCTTCTTCTTCTTCTTCTTCTTCTTCTTCTTCTTCTTCTTCTTCTTCATTTCCTCTTCTTCTTCCTCTTCTTCTTCCTCGATTTTTTTTCAACAACACTTCCATGACCTAATCTGTTGAAAACTCTCTCAAACATTAATAATAATAACAAAAACAATCTCTTATAATGCTTCCTCTTCCTCTTTCACACGTGTGGTACTCTTTACTGTATGAGAATGCACTACTCTTCTGCTATTGAAACAGACTGCTCTCAATTTGACCTTTCCTTCATACCTTGCCTAAAAAATCCAACTGTTACAGCGTTTATTCTCTCCATTCTCTGAATTCGCCTTCATTGCATCCCTCAAGAAATGTGTTTAATCACATAAATGACCTAAAACTTAAAAAAAAAACCCAGTTTGCTATGAATATTCGCTTTCCATCAACCATTCTTTTTTTTCCAACTTCAGTGCCAACTCACTCCTCTCACCCCTCACTCTCAAAGCAACCATCCCACTCTTCTCCCTCCAAGCCTCCCTCTCACCTCTCTCAAAAACTCCCCCCTCACCTTTCTCCCACCATTCATCCCCCTTACTCATCCTTCCCAAAGTTGCCCCCCCTCGCATCCACAGAGCTGCCTCCTTCCACTGCCCTCTCACCTCCATCTCTTCACTCCACCTCCTCAAATCTTCAACTGCCTTCTTTCCCCTCTCTTGTTCCCTCTCTCCCCAGCACGACAGAGCCTTTTCTCCTCCTCATTCGGCCCCTTCCCCGAGCTATTCTGCAAACCCCCACACTCTTTCAACAACACTCCTTACCTCCCCCCTCATCCCTTGTCCTACCCTCCCCCTCCCCCACCCCCTGCACCCAAAGCCTCCTCCCCTACCTCTTCATTCAAAGTATGGACCTCAAATATCCGGGGCCTTCGCTCAAACCTTTCAGATCTTTCCATACAGGTTGCCACTGACAAACCAGACATAATCTGCCTAACAGAAACTTTCCTCCCCCAAGACGTGTCTGACTCCCAAGTATCTCTCCCTGGTTACTCCCTCCTCTGGTTTGACAGACCTGACCCTCGCCCTGGTGGAGGAGTTGCTCTCTTCATAAAAGACTCTATTCCTTACTCTCCCTGCACTGGCCTCACTCCCCCACACCCCCAGGAATACCTCTGGCTACGGCTTCCCCTCAACTCCCACCTCATGTTTATATGTGTACTGTACCGTCCACCGAACAGTAATGAGTCCATCTACACCTCACTATCTGAAAACATGGACCAACTTCTATCTTCTCATCCAAACTCTCTCTTCCTCATATGTGGCGACTTCAATTGTCATGATGCCAGTTGGCAAGGTGTGGGTCGAGAGATCAGGTTCCAAGGCTGATTGATATCAAGCAATGTCCGCACTGATCGTGGTAGAGAAGAGCTTTAATTCACATCAAGGTGTATACACAGGAGTAAGTGAGGCACAGAATGCCTACAGTATACCAGCTCAAAAAAACTCCGGCTTGCTTAGCAGTTTGGCTTACTATATATACACTTTGTTCTGCCCCCCTTGTGAGGCCATCTGTTTTCATGGTTTACCCCACTTCCATCTGGTTTCTATTTAGATTCCTTTCTCAGAGATCATTTTCTTTTGAGGTAACAACACCCCAGCACTGTTTTCTCTCCCTGGACTGGCAAAGCATTGATCTTTCATTCATAAGATCTGTTTTTGGTCAATGTGACAGGAAGATCTTTATCACAATATACCATCTTTTTGCTCTACTAGCCAGATGCTCTGCAGTAACGATAAATCAAATAAAATGAAAGTAACCTTTTTTAAAAGGTTACTTTCGACCGTTTAAAGTATTTCCACCAAAAATGGCTGTTTTCAGTGTTGGGAGATGTTCAACAGCTCCACATGGGTACCTCTCTCACCTGTCATGGCACCTCGGCAAAAGCTTTCCGCGACTCATTGGGACTGACTCAATCGGTCAACTTCCCTACTCGGATCCCAACCAATGGTACTCCATCTCTTCTGGATCTGATTTTGACAAATTTCCCTGACAAGATCTGCTGCTCTTCTACCGCTCCAATCGGTTCTTCTGACCACGTCCTTGTCAAAGTGGACATGTCTCTGGCTATTATCAGAGAACCAGCTCACCGCTGTCGAGTCTGGCATTTCACTCAAGCCGACTGGCAGCTACTTTCTATCTATCTATCTCCGATCGCTACTTTCTCCAACATCAACTCATCCTGGGAATTCTTTCAAAGAAACTTGCTCTCCCTCATGCACAGATTTATCCCCTCTCGTCTTCAGTTGTCCTACCCTTCCTCCCGTCCTTGGTTCACTGAATATTGTGGTGAGGCAGTTGTTCTGAAACAACTTGGCTTTGCCTCATGGAAAGCAAACCCAACTGAGGGCAATCTCAGTTCCTTCCATAAAGCTTGGAACAAGTGTGTATCTACCCTCAGGAGAGCCAGAAAACAACATCTTTCTCATCTCAAGTCTGAACTCTCAAAACTCTCTCCCTCCTCAAAATCCTGGTGGCGTCTAATCAAATCTGTTTCTGGTGTATGTTCCCCCTCCATCCCTCCCTTACCTCAAATGGCCGCACTGCTGATACTGCACGTGAAAAGGCTAAATGCCAAAACTCGGTGTTTGCATCGAAATCTTGTGTCCGAAACCCTTTACTTTCTGTACCCACCTTACCTAGTCCTAGTCGCACCCAACTGTCCCTGGACTCTGTGTCCTTTTCTCCTGATAAGGTGGAGAGCTTGCTGTCAAACCTCGACTCGGATTCTGCAACCGGTCCAGAGGGCATCAGCCCACGTGTCCTCAAAAACTGCTCTTCTGCTCTTGCTCACCCTCTCTCTGTTCTATTCACCCTCTCATTTGCTCAAGGTCATCTGCCATCTGCTTGGAAATCTGCTAACATCACTGCCCTGCACAAAAAAGGTGCAAACACAGATCCCTGCAACTACAGACCAATCAGCCTTCTCCCAATCATCAGCAAGATTATGGAATCCATCATCGCTTCAGACATCAAATCCTTCCTCTTCTCCAATGGCTTGATTTCTGATCATCAATTTGGTTTCAGACCAGGTCACTCTACCCTGGATATGCTGCTTCTGCTCTCCCAACAATGGATGGAAGCCCTCAATGCCAGACAGGAAATCCGAGCCGTATCCCTGGATATATCACGTGCTTTTGACACAGTCTGGCACCCTGCCCTGCTCACCAAACTCTCTTCCTATGGCATCCAAGGCCATCTCCACTCATGGCTCACAGACTTCCTCTCCTGTCGCCGTCAACGTGTGGCCCTAAATGGAGTTCTTTCATCCCCCTTCCTGTCCAGGCTGGAGTTCCTCAAGGTAGCGTTCTGGGCCCTGTTCTTTTTCTGGTTTTCATCAATGATCTCTCAGACTCTCTGGAAAATCCTCTATATCTCTTTGCTGATGACTCCACCCTCTGCCGTACCATCGGTCATCCCTCAGACAGGCAAGCAGCAGCTTCTTCGCTCACTGCTGATCTGGATAAAATCACAAACTGGTCCAACACGTGGAACATGTCTTTCAATCCGGACAAATCTCACACTCTCACTATGTCTCTTCGAAAGGACTGTTTAGAACCCCCCCCCCCCCCATCCACTTTCTCAACAATCCTCTGGAAGAAGTCCTTTCTTTCAAGCTTCTGGGTCTCACTATCTGCCATGACCTCTCCTGGGAAAGCCACATTTCAAACCTCGCCTCCAAAGCCAGTCGCCGACTGGGAATCCTCCACCGTGCAAGGTCCTTCCTCAGCCCACCTGAGCTCCTGATCACTTACAAAGCTTTTGTACGCAGCCTGATGGAGTACTGCTCTCCCCTCTGGGCTGGTGCTCCTGCCTCCCACCTTTCTCGGCTTCACACTGTAGAAACCAAGGCATTTCGGATCATTGGCATCTCCCGCAATGAGGCTGAGTCTTTGGGCCTCTCACTCAATCACAGCAGGTTCGTCGGTGCTCTTTCTGTCTTCTACCGTCTCCTCTCCAGTCTCGCTCCCCTGCTCTCTCTGCGATTTGTCCCCACCACATTTCCGCAGGGCGCTCAAGGTCCGCCAACAACCCCCTTCTGGTAAAACTACCAACATCACGAATCACTGCTCACCTTCACTCTTTCATTCCTCTTTTTTCCCGCCTTTGGAATAAACTCCCTCGCTCTATTCATTCCCATTCTTCCCTCCAGGCCTTCAAAACAGCTGTTCACCACCACCTCTTATCATCCCCCATCCAAATCCTCGACCTTTTCTACCCCCGATAATCCACCCAAGCCCACCTCCTTCAAATTCCCTGCTTTCCTTCCTGAAAGTCCCTGTAATGTCCATCTTCTATTCCCCATGTTCCCCATCCCATCCCTCTCCCTTCCACAGATCTCCAAATGTCTCTGTTCCCCACTGTTTTGTCCTTCCAACTCCCTCCCCTCCTGTCTCATGCCCCCATTGATGTGTGTTGTGTGTTAGCTCTCATACGAGCCTCGACAAGGTATACAAAAAAAATCTGTCTGTTCGTCCATCCATCCGTCTGCCCAAATTGTGTTGGCACTCATCTGAAAGGCTATACATTGAAATGAACTGAAACTTGGAATATACAGTGTACAAAGCATTCGGAACACCTGCTCTTTCCACGAAATAGACTGATCAGGTGAATCCAGGAAAAAGCTGTGATCTATTACACTGGGCTGCATTTGAAATATTTTTTTCAGAGGTCTAGGTTTTCTCACCGATTCCTATATGTTTTTTGCATGCCGAATTCAGAAATGTATCTAATTTCGCTCAATCAGGTCAAGTTTTTATGCTCTCTCAATTTTAAGGAAAAAACAATAATCAAAATTTTTGTTTTTTTAATTAGCATTTTTTAAATTCAAAATCAGACTTACATTGACACAAAATGTACAAACTATACATATAATGACACACAAGTACACTTAATGTGTAAGAAAGTGCCTTCTCAATTACTTTCATTTCAATTTCAGAAAAATATAGATAAATCGTTGTTTCTGGCAACACCCAACTTCAGTCGCTCCAGCAGTCGACGTTTTCCTTCGTCTTTTTAATGTTGAATTTCACATTAACGGTACTTGTGCGTCAATTTGGTTACACCAAAATGTCGATAGTAACACCACTGACATCCAACTCAACCAATCATCAGTTTGAAATAAACATTAGTGATTAAATCAGATCCTTCGGTGTCCTAGGTATTGATGATATGGAGAAAGTTCATGTTGCGGATTATCCTTTGTGCAATTTAGAGCTCCTGACTTGATCGCGCTGAACTGACATCTATGGCACTAAGTGAGGAAGTCCCGATACTACATGGCATGGCAAGACACTAAATTAATTTAATTGTTATGTGAGCAGACTGGGTCCTCCTCCAAATCCTCACATAGCGGGGTCAAGTTCATTGAATATTTTTCGAGCATATCACATGAAAAGTGGTAGAAACACTAGTGACGCGAGATGATCAGTGACCAGGTGAAACACCAGTGCCAAACCATATCAATGAAATATATCAGTTCCTTTATTAATAATGCCAACAAATTCCAAACATATTTCATTCATTGAAGAATGGCAAAAGGGGGATTCGGGACCACTTCACTGAAATGTGAGCATCTGAAGAGGCCGTGTAGGGGTTCACACATATAGATAGGTGCCCTACTACAATTCCAATTCTTCCTCTATCAGCAACCAGGTATTGTTGTGAAGCTTAGCAAATCCCCACTGGCCCATTTCGGCTCTGGGACCAGACACAGGATTTCCTCCTGAGAGTACATCTCAATGTCATCCTGAAGACTCGGCCAGTGGAGTGAGATTCCTCCCCCCCCCCCCCCAATATAGCCACACACTTGACATTAACACTCTATCCGTCAGTTTCCAAAATCTTTCCAGGATATGGTTTAGCATCATACACGACGACACAATACATCCCCACATAACTACTGCCAATCACATCCGGCTTATTCAGTAATGGTGGAGTGCTCACGGTGGCCTCATTTCATATGGAGAGAACTTTGCTTTGATTGACCAATATCAGCATCATTGGTATGCACATAAAACTGAAATGTCTTGGGGTCATAGCAAGGGCAATTCAGTATTCCATTGCTCAGTCTGTACACACATCTGATGTCACAATAATGGAATGCTCCTTTGCTCACTGAGACAGTTTCATGCAGCTTCATCATGCCCTTGATGGTCGGCATTTCAAGAGAATTGAACTTGCTGGTTTCCAAAAGATCCTCCTCCTGCATTATGTAGAACAGTTTGATTGATGATTGCGTGCATTCTAGAGTTTCTAAACAGCACTTCTGCACTTGAAATGTCCATACCAAGTTTGACCTGACAATCCGCTGTTCGTTTTAGAGATCCCCCAATACCATCTGGTGCACCCTTGCCATGGTCAGATTTAAAGAAGTACCAGGTGATGGAGTCAAATCCAAATTCAAATGGCTTGGTCATCAGGTAGTAGAAACTATCCTTCTGGCGATATTGACTGGTTGGTCCATCACTGAATACGTGAAGTGAGCAGATATCTGGATGATCCCTTCCAATCATCCTGCAAACTTGTGTCAGATGTGCCCAGATGGCTGGTGGGTCATGTTGGGTACTCGGCGATATTGAAAAGAATGGTATCACTTCATCCTTCAGGTACAGCAAACCAGTGCGTAAGCTCATCTGTCGATACAATCCTCCGGAATCAATGGACCGATTGTATTTCACTCGCATATTTACGACAATAGTTCTCATTGAAGTCTATGTGTATTAAGCACATGTCAGGGGTCAGATTCTCATGAATGCTTCTTTACTTCAATATTGATTGCGCACGTTGAAAATGTGCTTCTTGAGGAGAGGAGTTTCACACTGAAATTTGTCCACCAGTTCCCCAACACTTGAGATGGTTCCTGCTTTGCTATGATGGTGTACTCCTTAACAGAGTATACATGCCTAAATGTCTCTGTAACACTTTTCGTCTATTTGGACTTTGTGTTTTTTGAATGTATTTATTCTGGGATCTGATTATTGTGGTGCTTTAGGCATGATGTCCGAGAAGTCAGACGACTGATCGGACTTGTCACTATGAGAGACTTTTATGAGGCCCCATTGGAAGTATTTAATCTCTTCAATCTCTGCATTTCCCTACAGGTGAACGAGGCCTGGTTGGGGTTTTCCTTTAGAAACTGAACAGGTGTCGTAGGCACAATCCTTTGACATCATATAACATACTATGCCATCCATTAGTACTTCCAAATCAGATGGAGGCAAGATTTACTGTTCCATTTTTTTTTTTCTGACATGAACTTCATGTTTTCATGTCACTTGCATAGGCAGCTCTGCATGTCAAGGAGCTTGGGTTCAACAATCCAAAATGGTCTGAATCGGCAGAATATGGAGTAGTTGACCATGAATGTACGCTCCGTTGTGAACTTTTGATGGAGACTGATGAACTGTCTCTCGGCATTGGCAATCTTCGTTGGAGCCATACCTGGCAGAGACCATATGTTGGATAACCAGAGGAAGTAAAATTAGAGCATGCTGGCCAACAACAGCGCAGTAAGTCACAAGCTCAGCGCTGATTGGTCTTGGAGCAATAGAGACAACCAATGGTGAAGTGAATAAGCCTCACATGTATAATATATGTATCTATACATATAAAGTAGTCGTGTATCTTTGTTTGTCCTCTTATAACTCAAGAACTACGCATCACAGAGCAAAACTAAAGGCATATTCGGAATCAGCACGTCTCACAGGTACTACAGCATACCTTAGATGTTAAAAAAAAACTGAAAAAAAAATCGTCGATTTTTTTTGGCCGTTTCAATAAGGCAAAGACAGACCAGTGGACGTTTACAAAGTGTTTGATCGAAATTTGACTTTCTGATTCTAGATGCCCCGAAAAAGGAAGAGCTCCATTGGTCCCAAGGCAGCTGCAGCGAAGCGAAAACAAACTCAGAGACAACAAGAGACTGAAGAGGAGCAAGATGTCAGGCTAAATGAACAGGCACAGCGGCAACAGCAGCAGCGACAAAATGACACTGAAGAGGAGCGATCAGCCAGGCTCAATGAACAGGTTCATTGGCAACAACAGCGGCGAGCAAATGAGACTGAGGAAAAGTGATGCAAGACTTGAGGCGATGCGTCACCGCACTGCAGAAGCACGAGCCCTGGCCTGGGCACAAGAGCACAACAATGCCAACAGGGTGGCATTCACGTATGACCCGGCTGACCCAACAACTCATGCAGACATCGGCCGAATGGACCAAGTCTGCACCCACTGCTCTGCTTATAAGTTCAAGGGAGAGACCAATGGCGTGTGCTGCAGCGATGACAAGGTCGTCCTTGAGCCCTCTCCTGCCCTTCCTCCCTTGCTGAAGGAACTTCTCTCAGGTGAAGGTCCCCTCAGCAAGCACTTCCTTGACAACATTCGGACGTATAATGGCAGCTTTGTGATGATGATCTTCGCGCACAAGGAAGCTGAGGTCCAGGGCTGGAACCCAAGCTTCTGGATCCAAGGTCACGTGTTCCACCGCATTGGCAGCTTGCTCCCGCCTGAAGAGAGCCACCCAAAGTTCCTACAGGTCTACTTCCTGGACTCACACACCAAGGAGTTGGCTGCCAGGAACCACAGTGGCCTCAAACCACACATCTTTGAGATGCTCACAAAGTGGTTTCATGAGAATAACCATCTGGTCCTTGAGCTCAAGACTGCAAGAGATGTACTTGCAGAAGGAGGCAACTCTGAAGAGCACAGGATCATCATCAGAGAGAACAAGCGACCGCAAGGAGAGCACACACGCTGCTACATTGCCCAGTCTGCACCAGAAGTTGCCATCCTAACGGACAATGAGCCAACAGAACCTAGAGACATTGTCCTCAGACTTCGTGAATGGGCACTTAAAAGGATCAGTGAGCTGCATGCATCTTATGATGCACTCTTGTTTCCCATAGTATTCCCATCTGGAAGAGATGGCTACAACATCCATCTGGTGACCAGGACTGCTACTGGACAGGATGGATGAAAACTCACACAGCTGCAGTACTGTAGCTACTGCATCATGGTGAGAGAGGGCAACCACATACTGCAGATGCGACAACTCTTTCAGCAGTTTGTGGTCGGTCTACTGCAAGATCGAGACAGAGCGACTGGGCTTTCTCCGCCGGGAGCAAAAGAACTTGCTTGCTGATAACGACAACCTCCGTGACAGCCTCATGGCCAGCGATGGTGACCCTCGCAATGTTTGACAAAGGGTGGTCCTTCCATTAACATACACCGGTGGGCCGAGGTGGATGCATGAGAAACAGAGTGATGTCATGGCCTATGTGTGTCGCATGGGAAGGCCTGACTTCTTCATCATGATGATGACCACAAATCCCAAATGGACCGAGGTCCAGGACAACAGCCTCACGATCGCCCAGACATCATTGCCCGTGTCTTTCGCTAAAAGAGCAAGAAGCTCATGGAGTTACTAAAGAAGGGAGCTTTTGGGAAGATGAGAGCCTTCCTGTACACCATTGAGTACCAGAAGCGTGGTCTTCCTCATGCCCACATCCTCCTGTGGGTCACTCCAGAGGACAAGGTCAAGCCCGAAGACATTGACCTGGTCATCAGTGCTGAGATTCCCAACAAGGAGCAAGATCCATTGCTGCACAAGATGGTCATTGCACACATGATCCACGGTCCATGCAGAAAACTCAACCAGAACAGCCCTTGCATGAAGGATCGCATGTGCTCAAAGGATTTCCCAAAGCCATTCCTGCAGTGCACTGAGCAAGGAAATGACAGCTACCCCAAGTATCACGTCTCAAGCCAGAAGATGGTGGTCACACCGGTGAGATAAAGATATGCCAGCAGGGAAAATGGGTGGTATAGTTGTCATCCAATGTCAACCAGGTAGTCAACAACCAGTGGGTGGTACCCTACAACCCTTTCCTCCTCCGCCAATTAAATTGCCACATCAACATTGAGATCTGCTCCAGCATCAACAGCATCAAGTATATTACAAAGTATGTCACCAAGGGGACCGATCAGGCAGTGTTTGAACTGCAGCGAGCCAATGAGGAGGCCGGAAACCATCAAGTGGATGAGGTAGCTCAATTCCAGAATGCACGCTATGTAGGCAGCAGCAAGGCAGGCTGGAGGATCCTGGAGCACCCAATTTCCGAGCATCTCCCTCCAGTCATTGGCCTAGCCGTCCACTTCGAAAATGGCCAGCGAGTCTACTTCAATGTGGACAATGCCGTCGAGAGGGCACAGCGACCACCACCAGCCAGTACGCTGACTGCCTTCTTCGACCTCTGCAGTCATGACGATTTTGCCAAGACACTCAAATACCACGAGGTGCCCGAGTACTACACGTGGGACAAGTCGCGCAAGAATTGGGCCCGCCGTAAGTGAGGAGAGGTGGTCAAAGGTCCACATGCAATCTGGAAGGCTCCGGCAATTGGCCGCATCTACAGCATCAGTCCGAGGCAGGGTGACTGTTACTACCTTCGACTTCTCCTAACTGAAGTCTGTAGCCCCTCCTCCTTCACTGCTCTGAGAACCGTGGATGGCCAGGAATTGTCCTTCCGTGAAGCCTGTCTCGCAAGGGGACTCCTGAAAAATGACCAGCACCTCCATCTTGCTATGGAGGAGGCAGGCATCAGCCAGTGTGCACCAAACCTCAGGAGTCTCATGTCAGTCATCCTCACCACCTGTTTCCCTAGCAATCCACGCACACTCTGGGATTAGTTCCGTGACCTCCTCTCTGAAGACTACCTGTTCCAGCACCGTCACAATGTTGGCAATCCTGATGCTGACTACAATGAGGAGGTCTATAACCTTGCACTTTGATCCTTTGAGGACAAGGTGATCATGATAGGCGGCCATCATCTCAGTTCGTATGACCTACCTACACCAGAGAGGGGCACAGAAGATCGGCTCGAGAGAGAGAGTACTTCAGGGAAGTGGATGACAACCAAGAGCAGTTGGCTGTCCAGGCTGATGACCTCCAACAGCACCTGACAGATGACCAGCGTCAGGTCTACAATGCAGTCCTTGAACTGGTGCAGCAAGGTAGCACCATCAATGGCAACAGGAGCAGCAACATCATCTTCCTCGATGCACCGAGAGGCACAGGCAGGAGCTTAGTCATCAACACGATACTGAAAAAGATTCGCTCAGGAGACAAGATTGCTCTTGCTACTGCGTCCAGTGAAATTGCCGCAACACTGCTCCAGGGAGGATGAACGCTGCACAGCACCTTCAAGATCCCACTCGACACGCACCTCAAAGAGCAGCCAACATGCAACATCAAGTGTGGAACAGCAATGACCAAGGTCATGAAGGATGCTGCTGCCATCATTGTGGATAAGGCCCCGATGACTCACAAGTCAGCCTATGAAGCTATAGACTGCACACTGCAGGACATCACAGGAGTCCAGCAACCCATGGGAGGCATCCCCACACTGCTCTGCGGACACTTTCAGCAGATACTTCCCGTGGTCAAGAGAGGAACCAGATCCAACATTGTCAATGTCAGCCTGAAGACGTCCCACGACTCCCACCTGTGGCACCATGTGGCTGACAAGCACCTGACCACCAACATGCGAGCTCACCTGTCTGGCGATGAAGGGGCCACCAACTTCTCCAAGCTGCTCCTGGAAATTGGCAATGGACAGATTCCATTTGCAGCCAAACCAGACATGATCGCAATTCCTCCTGACTGGGCAAGGTCGTCTCCACACTGGAGGAGCTCAAGGCTGAAGTCTACCCTTGCTTGACCACAAATGGAGTTAGGTCTGAGTGGCTGGCTGAGCGTACAATTCTCTCTCCAATGAACACCAATGTCAACCAGCTCAATAACTGGCTCATGGGAGAGTTCCCCGGTGATGAGAGGATCGACAAGTCTGTGGACAGTGCCATCTACGACGAGGAGGCAGTCAACTTACCCTGTTGAGCTGCTCAATTTTCTCGAGCTGTCAGGAATGCCACCACACCTCTTCAAGCTGAAACTCGGTGTGCCCATCATGATCCTGCGAAACATGGAGCCACCCAAGACCACCAATGGCACACGCTGCATCATAACCCGCCTGCATGCCAATGCCATTGAGACCACCATCTCCTGTGGACCATACAAAGGAGAAGTCGTCCTTCTGCCGAGGATCCCGCTCATTCCATCCGACTCCGAGTTGCCCTTCCAGTTTCGCCGACTCCAGGTTACCTGCAAGCCATGCTTTGCGATGCCGATCAACAAGGCTCAAGGTCAGATGTACAAGGCAATCGGTGTCGACCTCTCTGTCCCATGCTTCTCCCACGGCCAGCTGTATGTGGCTGCCTCTCGGAGCGGCAGCGCAGTGAAGCTCAGCATCCTGGCACCCAACAGTCACACACACAATGTGGTCTACCCCGAGGCACTGGAGCACTGATGACGAACACTGACAATGACAAACAAATGTGAAATGTGTCCAAATTAAATGTGATATATATTTATATATATATATATATATATATATGTATACACATCTTCTTTTGGCTGCTCCCACAGCGGATCATCCGCATGATCCGCATCGTGATTTGGCACATGTTTTACGCCGGATGCCATTCCTGACGCAACCCTGGTCACCTCTTACGACACAGGGATATGGTACACCTATTTTAACTGGGGTATACACCAGCCCAGTACACTGGGACTCATTTCGCCGACCTCGGAAGGATGACAGGCTGAGTCAACCCCCTGGTGTATTAATTCAGTGGCCCAACGAGGCTTGAACTCAGGACCTTTTGGATCCCAAGCCGCTGCCCTAACAACTGCGCCAACACCAGGCATATGTATATATATATATATATATATATATATATATATATATATATATATATATATATATATATATATATATATATATATATATATATATTTATATTTATATATATATATATATATATATATATATATTTATATTTATATATATATATATATATATATTTATATTTATATATATATATATATATATATATATATATATATATATATATATATACATATATATATATATATATATATATATATATATATATATGCATATAAATATGTACCACAGATTACCCCTTTCTTATTCCTATTTTTTTCCCCCGGCCAATGCTTGGTACTCCAGCTGGTGCATTATAAACTCCATTATAATGGGATAGTTAATATTATTGGTACAGTATGTATATATATTGTTGCGGATTCGCGCCTGCCGGCGTGCGAACGGCCACGTAACTCGAATCGCGGCACGTCGCCCACCGGACGGACAATCCCGTCGTGACCCTCTCGGACTAACGCCGGGAACTAGTCACGGGTGGGCCTTTCGGCCTCACCACGATCGTGCCAATCGGCCCCCCGCGTGGGATAGGGTTGCTCGCCAAATTCGACCTACCTAAGTACCCACACGGAGGGTAGACCGGGCGATCGCACCTCGCCGCAGGTCGACTTCGGACACGGGCCACTTTAAGCGACCCGTTCCGTACTATCGGGATAACCGAGCGGTGTTATCGTCGGCCTCGACGGTTCGATTAATTATCGGGCGTATTTGCCCACGACCAACCCTTTACGTGAAGTAAGATGGAGATACAATAAAGGAAAAGACGAAGCGAAACGGGAAAAAAACAGTTCAACATAAAGCACATTTATTTCGCGATGAACGGAAAGCACACCTATACAATTACACCAAAAGCAAATGTAAAAGAAGAAGAAACACACAATAATGCACAAAAAGCAAATGTAAAAGCAAAACACAATGCAGAGCGAACCGACTACCGAGCATACGGCAACACTTATACAGTTTTACTTCACAGACGGCGCCGACAACACATATACTCAAAGCAAAAGAAAAGGACCACCCTCAAGGATGATGGGGGCAGACGGGCCTGGGGCCAAGACCGCGTCGGGCCTACCCGTCTGATGATGAGCCGCAAAATGGCGGTGGCGCCCCGACTCCGCGGGCCTCGCGGACAGTGTCTGGAATTGGGTGGGAACGGGGCCCCCTTCTCGCACTATCTCAGCGCGGGGGGGAAACAGGAGGGGGTTGTTGATGCTCGGGGGAAGGAGGATATCTCCCTGGCTCGGGTCCCGCGACGAGCGTCTCCACCACGACCTCGGTCGCGTTGCCGGCCTCTCCTCTCCGCAGCTCCCCGACTCTGACACGAGCACCCCCTCGACTGCATTCGCCGCCGCCACCTCTCCAACTCTCCACAGCTCCGTCCAATTGCCTTCTCCGACTCCTCTCTTGACTGGCTCTTCCCAACTCAACTCCGAACTGCCTTGACTCAACTCAACTGCGAACTGCACTTGACTGACTCAACTACGAGCGAACGCGGCCCTTTATAGCCCCCGTGGCTTCGCTCCTTCGCCTTCGACCCTTTACCTTCGACCCGTCACCTCTGGCTGGCTCCCCATTGGACCGAGGAAAAGTGGGCGTGAATGCTTTTTGATCCATAAATTTGCATATAGCGACCACACTCCGACGCACCTGGAGGCGGGGCCAAATCGTCCCACGCTCGCCGATAGGACGGAACAGAAGTGGGCGTGAGTCGTTTTTGATCCGTTTTCTTCGGAAAGGCTGTGCCTCTGCACCCACTGCTCGGTGCGCGCCCTGCACAAGTCCAGCATCGGTGCCCACAAGCGGCGCGGGAATGACGGTGATGCGATGGTTGCGAGGGCGAGTTGTGACGGTAAAGGTCGTGGCTGTTGTTGTGAAGCGGCGTTGCGGTTGGTGGTTGTTGTGTGATGGCTGTTGAGACGTGGTTGGTGGTGGTAGTAATGGTAGTAATGGCGGCTGGTCCAAAATAAAGATAGTAAAAGAAAAACGGCTATCTAGAGGGGTCGCAGCCCGAATGAATGACATTTATTCCCTCTAAACAACGGGTTTGGGCCTAACTACACATATACTTACAGAGATATCTCACCTAAGGGACCTGAATGGTGGTTTGCGAATTCCGTCAACCACAACACTACCCCCTCCCCTTTTTACAGACTCGTCCCGAGTCGTCAAATTTTCGTGTGCCATCATGTGTAGTTTTCCCCTAGTACATTTTACCTACGGATCCCTGAGTGCGACATTTATGGTATTCGTGTCCCCAAAATAAATAACCTGAGGGCTGAGTAACTACCTAAACAAACTCACTCACATGGACGACTGAAATAAAATTGCCGGCGCGAAGACAGACATGCCGGGGGCGCTCTCATATGTACAGTACATCTTAACCTTAACTTACAAATTTTACACTAAACCATGGCCCAGGATCACTGAACTCTGCAAAAAGAAAGCAGTTAGCATGGAGCCAGGCTGCTCGCATGCAGTCTCTGACTCAAACAATGCAGGTGACAGGGAACGTGGCCGGCTGTTCACACGCAGTCCAAGGCCTTCCCTTTTGAACTGAACGCAGTGAACCACAACGGTGCATGGGCTGCACAAACGCAGTCTCCGTGCCAGCTCAAGTGGCACACGCAATGAACACAACGAATGGATGGATGAATGGTTTGAACTGAACGCAGTGAACCACAACGGTGCATGGGCTGCACAAACGCAGTCTCCGTGCCAGCTCAAGTGGCACACGCAATGAACACAACGAATGGATGGATGAATGGATGGACGCAAACACGGTGCACGGGCCGCCATTGCAGGCCCGTGTTGTAACTGCCAACAGGGCAGTTCTCGCAGCTTGCAAACTGTTGCTTTCTGATCCTGGCGCACATGGCAATGAACAGGGGGGGGGGGGGCCAAGCAAAAATTGAATGGGGCTGGTGAACAGGGGCAGTGGGCATGGCATGGCAAAGGCAGCAGGCAAACACAGCCCGCAGAAGAAGGCCGCTGCAGGCAAACACAGCCGGCAGATGAACTGGCCGGCACAGGCCTTGCAGAAAACAGCTGCAGACGATCCGGCCGGCGCAGGCCTTGCAGCACAGCAGGCCTATACAATTGCAGCAAAACCTTGCAGCAAAACAACAGCTGCCGATGAAGTGGGCCGGCCTTTGCCTTGCAGCTGGGGGTTGGTGGAGGGAGTGCGGTGGTGCTGGCCACTCAGAAGGCGGGCTCGGACGTACCCTACGGTCTCCCTCCCAACCTATCGCCTTTGTCTGTAACTGTCCATACCCACCCCCTTAATTTGTGAAACCCAATTTAGCCCCAACTTATTTTTTTGTTGTTTTTATTTTTACTTCCCCACTATAAATCGTCCCCTAACCCCTTTTATCGTCCTTGTTCGGCTAACCTATCCTGTCACCTAGCCTACTCCCAACCCCTATGTTCCCTTCCCGGAGGGGAATAAGGGAGAGCCAGCGTCCTGTGTCGAGGCCCAATTCAAGCCTCAGGATGGCCTCCCCAGACTTCAGCGATCTATAACCAAAGTGGGTCCAGCGGCCCACAACGAGAGCGAGAGGATGGATGGTGCGGAGGGGTACACTTCCTAATCTACCCTATCCATTAACTGTTAAACTACCCCGGGGCTTTCAACAAGCGCCTCTCACTTAAACTATTGGTTCTAACAACCCAGATTCCCGTCGCCTGTGTTGGTGTCCTCACAATTTCGGGCCTCGCCCCCCAATTTTCTCTCCGTGCCCTCACACGGTCTCATGGCTGGGACGCGTGGCTCCCTTTGGCAGGCACGACCCTCTGCCGAATCTCCCGCTATGGCACCCCCGGGCACTACACTGCCTCCGAGCCTACCAGCTCCCTAAACACCGGGGAGTGCCCCCCATGGCACCTCCCCTGAAACGCACACGTGGCAGGCTGGCTTCCCAGGCCCCTTTCCGAGGGTCACCCGTGCCCACAACACTGCCCACGTGGCTAATAGCGCCCCGGGCCCCCGCACCAAGCAGGCGCACCAGTGCCCACTACGCTATCCCGGCCCCCCATGGGCCCTTGGCCTACCACGGCCGACTAGCCTGGTGCCCGGGGTACCCACTCAGCGATACTCACCTTTCGCAGCCACGCTCCCAGCCCGTCAACAGGGCTCCTGCACCCCTCCAAACGGGTTTCGAGCCTACACTCCCACCAACAACAAAACGACCTCCATTTTTCAATTTAACTAACCTCCTAACTCACTCTACACTGACCCCGGGGGTCCCTTGGGCGGGAGTCACTCCTCCCCCCAATCACTCATCGCACCATGCATTCCCCATTCACTCCACACACACACAGACCCGCTGGCCTCACTCACTCAACATGTCTCCACCTCATAACTCACCAACAACTCTTCAACACACTCACCGCTGAACTCTGCCATCCTTCTAACTACCTCCCCTAACTAACTCGTGCTCCCACGTCGTCCCTTAAACTACAGCACGTTCCTTTTAACACTACGTAGCTAAGCTGCATCCCCACTACACATCCAAAGGCTGTCACTGTCTCCAAATCTCTAAAATAACTTTCCCAACCTAAATCTGGCTACAATCCCTCTAACTAATCCATTCCACGGACTCCATGAGGACTTACCCCTGCCCCATGAAGTCGGTCTAGCTAAGCTAACCCTTCCCCCTAACTAGTTTCCATCCTGTGCCCAGGTAAGGGGGTCTTCCACCCCTTGCCCAGGAATCCTGTGCACCCGAAAGTGAGGCTTGCTTTTTCTTTTTTTTTTTCTTTTTTTTTTCACATGCGCAGCACCAGCGCGGCAACTCACAGCTCGCGCACTTTGCACCTGCCCGTGACGTCATGCAGCTGCACGTGTACCTCGTCCCTCCTTGGACGGTACCATCCGGCAGGGATACCCCTCCTGCCGGATTCCAACCCCACGTGCAGCCATGACGTCACCGTGCGCATAAAAAAAACAAGCCCCACGTCTCGAGGGGTTCCCCACGCGAACACATGTGCTTTGCCCGTTGGAGCTCAACACACACGATCGCGTGGAGAACCCGTCCGGTCCAAATCCGTTATCCTACCTAAACTTTGTCCGTCCGCGGGATCGGCAAATCCACCGCTGGCGTTTCCGGACCGGGACTTCACTCTCGCAAGCGAGCACGTGGGGGCATCGTGCGTTGCACAGCACGGACCTCGTGCTCACTGCTGGGTGAACCCGGCACGGTCCCCGAAACAACTACAGCTGCAACCCGGCTTTCTTTCCTCACATGTCGCCGTCGTCGCCATTCAACACACGCGCTCCCGCGTGTTACGACGCTTACACACCTCACCATTAAACTCACACCGGGAGACGCGGCTGCATGTTCACACATGCCGACCGACATTACCCTTACACACAACGACCTTGCACATGCTGTCTCTCTCACACTCGGCCGCTCACTCACGCATGCCATTACCCTTGCACACGTGGCTCCACTCACTCGCGGCCTTTCACTCACTCGTGCCATTTCCCTCACACAAACCACACCACTCACACACGCGGGGGCACTCACCCGCGGTGCCTCATCCACACACCGTGCCTCACTCACACACGCGGGGGTACTCACCCGCGGTGCCTCACTCATACACCGTGCCTCACTCACACACGTGGGGGCACTCATCCCTTGCACCACACACACAGGGACAACCACACTGGGGATTCGTGTCCCCACAAGGGTCTCCGGGGCCTCTATACCCCCCAAGCTCTCCGTGCACCTGTCCACAGCACCCGTCCCCTCAACCTCGCAAAGCACGACCGAACCCACCTGGTCGTGACTCGCCTCAAGGGGGAATACTCCCTCCCCTCGTTCCTGGAGGAGGCCATCCAGCTGCTCGCACCGGGCCTCCACCCAGTCCACGAGCTCACCCCCATTATCCTCCACTACCTCCGTGTGTGTTTGTGCGTCACTTACCCCGTCTTCATCGTGCAGTCTTCCCTCTATCGTTCCCATCTCCCGTGTCTCTGCCAACTCAGTCACCTCTTCACCCTTTACCTCCCTTGTCTCAACTATTATTTCCGTCTCTTCCCTTGTTATCTCCCTCGTGCACGTCTCCGTCACTCCAATTAGTTTGTCCCTCTCGGTTACCGTCACTTTTTCCGTCACGACCCTCGCCCAACACATCCCCCGAATTATTTTTTTACCCGCCTCCACCGCGGGCCTGTCAGCCGTTGCACCCCCTTCCAGCTCGTTCGCTCCCACACGTGGAGTCGCCATTCCTATCTCCCTGGTCACGGCCTTCATGCCCGCCTGCAGGCATCGGCCCATGTTCTGCGTCTCACCCCGCAGCTTTTTCGTTTCTTCCTTCATGTTTGTTTCCATCTTTTCGTTCATGCTTTTTATTTCGTTCATTTGTTGTGTATTCGCATCCATTTTTTCGTTCATTTGTTGTGTATTCGCATCCATTTTTTGTGTATTCGCATCCATCCTCGTTTTCACTTCGTTCATTTGCTTGTTCATGTTCGCATTCATCTTCGCTGTCATTTCCACCAGCATGGCGCATAGCTGGGCCATGTCGGGTGCGCTTGGGTGAGCCGATTCGGCAAGGATCGGGGTGTTTTGGCGGAGGGGGGAGGGGAGGTGTCATACACCGCGGCCGCCGCCACACCTATTTCGGGCTCTGGGTTCAGTTGGGGGAGTTCGTGTTCCTGCACAACCAACATTTCCTGCACGGGGATTTCATCCTGGACCATGGATTCTACACATTCTACATCCATTTCTAATACCCCCGGCTCCCGCTCGCCTTGAGACGCCATCTTATTTCTCGTAAAGGGTTAATTTAGCTCGCTCGTAATTTGGAGGGAATCGGGGGTCGCTCCTCTCACCCCTGGACCGATTCCCGTGAATTTAGCTGGAGACAGGAGAGCCCGTTTTCCCGTTCTCCGATACCAGTGCTGCGAGGAGGGCGATGAGTTTATATCGCACGACCTGACACCAGTGTTGCGGATTCGCGCCCGCCGGCGTGCGAACGGCCACGTAACTCGAATCGCGGCACGTCGCCCACCGGACGGACAATCCCGTCGTGACCCTCTCGGACTAACGCCGGGAACTAGTCACGGGTGGGCCTTTCGGCCTCACCACGATCGTGCCAATCGGCCCCCCGCGTGGGATAGGGTTGCTCGCCAAATTCGACCTACCTAAGTACCCACACGGAGGGTAGACCGGGCGATCGCACCTCGCCGCAGATCGACTTCGGACACGGGCCACTTTAAGCGACCCGTTCCATACTATCGGGATAACCGAGCGGTGTTATCGTCGGCCTCGACGGTTCGATTAATTATCGGGCGTATTTGCCCACGACCAACCCTTTACGTGAAGTAAGATGGAGATTCAATAAAGGAAAAGACGAAGCGAAACGGGAAAAAAACAGTTCAACATAAAGCACATTTATTTCGCGATGAACGGAAAGCACACCTATACAATTACACCAAAAGCAAATGTAAAAGAAGAAGAAACACACAATAATGCACAAAAAGCAAATGTAAAAGCAAAACACAATGCAGAGCTAACCGACTACCGAGCACACGGCAACACTTATACAGTTTTACTTCACAGACGGCGCCGACAACACATATACTCAAAGCAAATGAAAAGGACCACCCTCAAGGATGATGGGGGCAGACGGGCCTGGGGCCGAGACCGCGTCGGGCCTACCCGTCTGATGATGAGCCGCAAAATGGCGGTGGCGCCCCGACTCCGCGGGCCTCGCGGACAGTGTCTGGAATAGGGTGGGAACGGGGCCCCCTTCTCGCACTATCTCAGCGCGGGGGGAAACAGGAGGGGGTTGTTGATACTCGGGGGAAGGAGGATATCTCCCTGGCTCGGGTCCCGCGACGAGCGTCTCCACCACGACCTCGGTCGCGTTGCCGGCCTCTCCTCTCCGCAGCTCCCCGACTCTGACACGAGCACCCCCTCGACTGCCTTCGCCGCCGCCACCTCTCCAACTCTCCACAGCTCCGTCCAACTGCCTTCTCCGACTCCTCTCTTGACTGGCTCTTCCCAACTCAACTCCGAACTGCCTTGACTCAACTCAACTGCGAACTGCACTTGACTGACTCAACTACGAGCGAACGCGGCCCTTTATAGCCCCCGTGGCTTCGCTCCTTCGCCTTCGACCCTTTACCTTCGACCCTTCACCTCTGGCTGGCTCCCCATTGGACCGAGGAAAAGTGGGCGTGAATGCTTTTTGATCCATGAATTTGCATATAGCGACCACACTCCGACGCACCTGGAGGCGGGGCCAAATCGCCCCACGCTCGCCGATAGGACGGAACAGAAGTGGGCGTGAGTCGTTTTTGATCCGTTTTCTTCGGAAAGGCTGTGCCTCTGCACCCGCTGCTCGGTGCGCGCCCTGCACGAGTCCAGCATCGGTGCCCACAAGCGGCGCGGGAATGACGGTGATGCGATGGTTGCGAGGGCGAGTTGTGACGGTAAAGGTCGTGGCTGTTGTTATGAAGCGGCGTTGCGGTTGGTGGTTGTTGTGTGATGGCTGTTGAGATGTGGTTGGTGGTGGTAGTAATGGTAGTAATGGCGGCTGGTCCAAAATAAAGATAGTAAAAGAAAAACGGCTATCTAGAGGGGTCGCAGCCCGAATGAATGACATTTATTCCCTCTAAACAACGGGTTTGGGCCTAACTACACATATACTTACAGAGATATCTCACCTAAGGGACCTGAATGGTGGTTTGCGAATTTCGTCAACCACAACAATATATATTGTTGCGAATTCGCACCCGCCGGCGTGCGAGCGGCCACGTAACTCGAATCGCGGCACGTCGCCCACCGGACGGACAATTCCGTCGTGACCCTCTCGGACTAACGCCGCGAACTAGTCACGGGTGAGCCTTTCGGCCTCACCACGATCGTGCCAATCGGCCCCCCCGCGTGGGATAGGGTTGTTCGCCAAATTCGACCTACCTAAATACCCACACGGAGGGTAGACCGGGCGATCGCACCTCGCCGCAGGTCGACTTCGGACACGGGCCACTTTAAGCGACCCGTTCTGTACTATCGGGATAACCGAGCGGTGTTATCGTCAACCTCGACGGTTCCGATTAATTGTCGGGCGTATTTAGCCCACGACCAACCCTTTACGTGAAGTAAGATGGAGATTCAATTAAAGAAAAGACGAAGCGAAACGGGAAAAACAGTTCAACATAATTCACATTTATTCCGCGGCAAACGGAAAGCACACATATACAATTACAACAATTATGCACCAAAAGCAAATGTAACAAAAACACAACAATTATGCACCAAAAGCAATTGCAACAAAAGAAACACAATGCAGATCTACTACCGACTACGCGAGCACACGGCAACACTTACACAGTTTTACTTTACAGATGGCGCCGACAACACATATACTCAAAATCAAAAGAAAAGGGCCACACTCAACTACAAGGGGGCAGACGGGCCTGGGGCCGAGACCGCGTCGAGCCTACCCGTCTGGTGATGAGCCGCAAAATGGCGGCGGCACCCCGACTCCGCGCTCCTCCGCGGGTTTCGTTGGCACTGCTTGGAATGGGGTGGGAACGGGGCCCCCTTTTCGCACTATCTCAGCGTGGGGGGGGAACAGGGGGGGTTGTTGATGCTCTGGGGAAAGAGGATAGCTGGCTTGCTTGGGTTCCGCGACGAGCGACTCCACTGCGCCCTCGACCGCGTTCCCGGCTTCTCCTCTCTGCAGCTCCCCGACAGACTCCGAACCCCGACAGACCGACTCTCCTCCAGACCCGTCTTGACTGCTGCTGCCACTTCGCCGCCGCCACAACTCGCCCGAGCCCGAAACAGAAATTCTCTCTTCTACTCGAGCCCGAAACAGAAACTCTTCTCTCAACTCGAGCCCGAAACAGAAACTCTTCACTAACTCGAGCCCGAAACAGAAACTCTTCTCCAACTCGAGCCCGAAACAGAAACTCTTCTCTCACTCGAGCCCGAAACAGAAACTCCTCTCTCACTCGAGCCCGAAACAGAAACTCTTCTCTCACTCGATTCGCCCCGCGCTCGGCGCTTTATAGTCAGCAGGAGAAACCACATGCAGATTTTCGGATCAGGATCGGCTCGGGGGCGGAGCCACGCTCGCCCATTGGACGGAGGAAAAGTGGGCGTGAATCATTCCTGATCCTCGAACTTGCATATATCGATTCTACTCCGACGCGCCTGGAGGCGGGGCCAAATCGCCCTTGCGCTCGCTGATAGGACGGAACAGAAGTGGGCGTGAATCATTCTTGATCCGACTTCTCGGAAAGGCCGCTTTTTGCACCCGCTGCTCGGCGCGCGCCCTGTACGAGTTCAGGATCGGTGCCCACAAGCGGTGCGGGAAAGGCCGCAGAAGGAGAGGTGAAGGTGGTGGAGGGTTTATTGTGGCGGGGATGGCCATGGCGACATGGTGATGGCCAGAAAATGTGTCAATTCTCATGAGTAATTGTCATGATCATTTTATAGATCTGAGTGACCACTCAAATTATTACATGTGGAGTCTGACCCTGGTCCAATGTTTCGCTGGAGACTCTGCTTGGACATGAAATATACGATATTTTTTATCAATGACCCACGCCTTATATGCCACAGTGGGAATCGTATACAGTATAATCAAGGCATTGTATCAAACAATGGAGATCAATGTGAATGGTTGATGGCCCAACTCAACCATTGGGCTCGTCGTGCAACTAGGTATGGTTTACACAAGGGGGGTGTTGCGTTAGCGTGCAGCTTGCTATCGCTTTCCAAGCCAGTCGTTCCATATCAACCGCCTTGCAAACAATTTTCCTAGCCGCTCAGGAAGAGGAGCAACCTCAGTAAGAGGATTGAGAGAGGTGCTTCAATAAGTAAGCAAAATGTCTGCCATAGTCAGAGTCAAAATGATACTACAACCAATGAAATGTTCTGAGGGATACCCTTGTCAGAGGGATAACTTCTACCTACTCTACTTTTAATCCGAATTCGTCAAGATCTATAAATATGCACAGCTCCTCCCCATTCCCTCAAAAATGCACAATGGTATCGCTTCTATGGGTAATCTTGGCAGGGGCTCCTTCTTACTCCCCATTTAATAATTTATATTTCTTTCCCTCTTCCTCGTACTCAGTAGCTGCTGCAAACACAATAAATTTGTTTGAAGGTGTTGTCACAAGAGGATCGAGTGAAACAAAAAACGACGTCCCGGAGAGCATTTGCTTGAGTACTGAGATAGCCAAAAGGTGTCTCGATAAGGACTGAGTCCTTAGAGATCAATCAACATAGGCTTTATTCAGCAAGAACAGGACAACCTGTAAGAACACAAATGCATAGCCAGCATAAGATATTCGCATAATACAACAAGCATAAGAACACTGCATGCATGATAATTCAACAAGAATGAATAACGATAAATAGGTCTACTGTAGTTATCAATCCATCCACACAATACAAGCCCGTTCAGTATCCATCTTCAATATCACAATAACTATGGGTAATATAATGGGAGGATCCGCATATACAACCTAAAATGCTGATGTTCTTATTGTTGTTTAGCTCTGCGAAAGAGAAAGATCTAGGTTATAGGGCTAACAGTATGGAGGATTTTGAATGACAATCTAAACTCGTAAGCCCCGACAGATTCAGGAAATCAAGTGGTTTTCTGTCACACCCCAATCTGTGCAGCGGAGGAGCATCAGGAACATCCTTTAGGGGTGCTTCCAACATCTGAGAAGCTGGTAGTATTTTCATTACCAGTCGTGAACTGATTGTGTTACAGATCCCCCCGGGTTGCAACCGTAACCAGTCCAGGTGATTTATGGACAAGCCACCAGGGTTTTGGACCTCATCACATGGTGTCAGGTTACGCAGAGCCACAGTTGTCTCTTTACCTCAAAGGTAGTACACACATGAGCATCCTGAAGGTCAGCCACAAGCAGTTCCACCTCCTCAATGACAGGGTCATACTTTGATTGCAGCATGTGATGTTTCGAGAGAACAGGTCCTTGTGAGGATAGCCATGTCAGAATTGAGCAGCCACTTGTAGACCGACATTGGTAATTGAATAAATGCTCGTGTGAAGTAACATTTGCAGCAGTCGAGAGCAGTGAACGTATGGAATGCAAGACGTCTGACAGAACGTTCTCCCATTGAGGAGTAGGCCTCGTGATTTGAGAGCCAGAGTAATATTCTTCCAAATCGCACCATTGCAATGTTCACACTGGCCATTCCCTCCGGGATTATACAGGGCAGTGTGACTGGTCGAGATACCACGGGAGTGTAGGAAGTGCTTCAATTCTGATGACAGAAAGAAACCTCCCATCAGAATGTATGTAAGCTAGCATTCCAAATTTAGCAAAGAGTTGACTAAGACATCTAATCATGGTGAGCGCTGGCACAGAGGCAGAGCGCTGGCAGCGGGAACGAGCCAAGCTGTTGAGAGCTCATTTGGAGAGGTAGACAAGACACGCTCACACATTTTGGTTTATTTTAGTAGATGCACGACTTCTGCCTTGGTAAGCCGAGACCGGATTTCTTTTCCCCCAGAATGATCTGCTGGGTATTCCATGTCTCGTGTTTAATTGTTAAGTAAGGCATAGTGATAAGCATCTGCTCTTTGTCCATTTTTCTATAAATGCTTGTTGAATTCTTTATTTGTTTGAGATTATTTTTCTGATTGAACATTTGATTTGAATTCATCCATTTAATCGACAAGGGAATAAAAAGTCGTTCGGTTTATTTATTTTTCTTCATAAAAATTTCCTTGTTGACATTTCATCTTGTCCGTGATTGTCATTTCCTTCCACTGATCCAGCATTGTCTGAACATAGATAGACTGGGAGATTATAATTCCAAAACTAATTAACCTGTCATAGTCGGCGTACACCAGCGGTAAACGCTCAGCCGCATTACTTAAGATCTACTCAAGATAAGATTGGTGCATTGTCGAGGGCACGTTCCCCGGTCAGTAAGCCACATGGCCTCCAGTTAAATGGCAAATTAGATGGTGGACACTGGAACTCTTGGTTAACTGATTGGCGTTTATAGTTGTTAAGCAACCCACTCCACCACAGAGTTAATTGTGAGCAGTGTTCCCAGGTCCAGTTCTTCCAAGGATAAATGAGCATAATACACTTGGTACCCATGGCCGTAACAAACTGGAGTCAGGTAGTGGGATTTTTTGAACCCCCTGATCAACAAACTGGTGTCAAGAGTGTGGGATTCAAACCCTGATCAACAATTTTGTTGATCAGGAGTGGGATATTTGGACCTGTGGTGCACTTCACACTCCTCAAAATTCAGAGTGATTTAGCCACAATTTTAGTGAAATTTATTTGTGCGGACAATGGTGGATCAACACAGGCAGGTCCCGGTAGGCCATGCAGACAATGGAAATATGGATAAGGAATTTATCCGGGACCCGCATGAAGTCGCAATGGAGGGTGAAGAGGAAGCAATTGGAGAGATGGAAAATAATTCCCACCCTCGGTCTCAGGAAAATGTAGCGCTAACAGTGCAGAACGGCGGGTTATCACCGCCAGTGCATTCCGAGAATGACACTACCTTGTTCATGAGGCGATTAATGGCACAAATAACTATGATGGACCAAAACAACAGCAGCAGAATGGACGCGATGAGCAGACAAATGGACACAAATGACAGAGAAATGGACGTGATGGGCAATGAAATAAAAAGGGAGATGAGTGAAGTGATGAGCAGCGAAATGGCGGCGGTGCAAGCGGAGGTAAGGGAGTGCAGGATCGGTGTCCGGGAAGAACTGAGGGAGAGCGAGACCAGACTGAAGGGACAGATTGGGAACATAACGAAGGAGGTAAAAGGACTGACGATAGGACAGAATTAATTGAAGGAACAAATGGAGAAGAACACAGGGGCGATAAAAGAGCAAAGAGCCGCCCGGAAGGAAACAACAAGAGAGATGACGGCAAGTAAAAACGAATGTAAAATGGTACATGAGGAACTAACGAAGAGAGTGGAGGAGGTGACACAGACGATGGGGGCAAAGGAACGGGAAATGAGAACACAAATAGAAACAATGAAGGTGACGTTAGAGGTGGAAATGCAAGGGGCACATCAGGAATTAACGAAGGTAAAAAGGAGGTGGATGAGGTAAAAATCGAGTTAAGTGAAATTAAAGCAAAACAGGTAGAAACAGGTGGTAGAATAAAGGAGGAGATTATTGAATGCATGGACATGTTATATTTGCAGCGTGACATTGTGCTCGAAGATCAAGCGAAGAGGATACAGGTCCTTGAGACGATCCGGGAGAAGGTGAGTCATGGTGAGACCGGGCACGTGCATGATGCGATTTGGTGTGTGTGTGTGTCAAGCTTGGGGGGAACAAAGGACCCGGGGTTTCTTGGAGAGATGAAAGGCATGGAGTGTATGCCAAGTGTGCAGAGAACAAGCGTGATGGAGTGCGTGCCAAGAACGAGTGAAGTGGAGTGCATGAGCGAGTGGAAGAGTGCAGAACATGCATTGACATGGACGGGGGTAGCTGCTAACTTGACTGACGGGAGTGAGCCTTCTGTGAGCAACTAATTTAAAAAGTGGATGTGTTCTGGTCCCGAGCGTGGGAAGTTCATTATGGATTTGGGATCCACGCGGCCCCACGAGGTACGCTTACAGGGCACGTCCGGGAGTGTGCATGATCCGTGTCTCACAAACTGCACAAGCACGGACGATTGCTTGGTTCAGTGACAAATGCTGAGTAGCCGGCATGTAAACACCCCGTGACAGATAAATCACGGGAGTAAGGACGGCGAAACAAAAGGAATTTGGATGTAAATTTTTTTCCCACGAGGACCAGGTGTGCAATGTGCATGGTGCGCCCGACATGAACAGTGGGCGCGGCGAGCACGGCTTGGTTCACCGTGGGAAAACCCTAATGCCCAGTGGAATTTTTTTTTAAAACAAATTGGTTGGCAACAGACATATGGCTGAGCACCTCCGTGGATGCAGAGGGCTCATTATAGTCAGGGTAAGAGATAGCGAATAATGCCCACATGGGGGTGCCAGCGATGGTTACCTCCATATGGGCTCAAGAGCTCCAGCCTTAGTGGGATGCCATTGTTAGGCTCACATGGGGGTGCCAGTGATGGTAGCCTCCATGTGGATACCGAAGCAGTGAACATGACGGAGGGCTAGTATAAATTTAGGGACCGAGAGCAACAATAGGGACTGTTTAGGTAGACAATGAACATGTAGTGGAGACGTAGAGAGGTATAGACGGCAGAGTTAAATGGGAGCGTGCGTAGTACAAGGGAAGACGAGGGTGCACGAGTTTGTTCGGGGAAATTAGTTCGGTGATTCTGTGTTGGTGAGTGGAAATGTGTTTGTGTGTGGTCGACGAATTATGAGTGTGAGGGCAGGGCAATGGCTGGTATGAATGTGAGTAATGGAATGCATGATGTGAAGGATTGAATGGGGGGAGTGGATCCCACCCAAGGAAACCCGGAGGTTAGTTTAAAGTTAGATAGGGAGATTAGGCAAATTTAAAAAAGGAAGTTGTTCTGTGGTTGGTGCTGATTGTGGAAAATATTTTGATTTTTTTTTGGGGGGGGGGCGGGGTGCAGGAGATAATGGAGCAGTGGGGGGTGTGGATTGCGAGCGTAGTTTTCTGATGAAGCAGGCACCCCGGGCGATGGGGGCTCGTCGGCCAGGTGAGGCCATAGGTAGGTACAGGGGGCCAGTAGTATGTCAGTGGGCACAGGTACCTGAGAAGAGGGGCCTGGCACACCAGTGTAGTGTTTAGTGTAGTGTTCACTGGGCCCTGGTGCCCGAGCAACGGCACCCGGGGCGCCAAAATGCCATGTCGGCATCAAGGGGGGAAATGCCAGCCAAGGCATCCCACATGTTAGGGTGAGGAGCAGACAAGCTCGGAGATGGCTCCAGCATCCCAGGGGTGCTAACGGTGAATATGCAGGTGGGCAGACCTGCTATTGGAGCCACACTACCCAGCTACGAAATTGTGCGATGGCACGGAAAGAAAATTTGGTGGGCAAGGCCCAAAATTGTAAGAGCACCAAGGTGTAGGTGATGGGAAGTTGGGTTTTTAGAACCCCATAGTTTAACAAAGGCCTCTTGGCAGGGTATAACCCTGGGGACAGTTTAAAAGAGTAACAATATTAGCATAGTTAGGATTGATGAAGACCCCTTCGCACCATCCACTGTCGGGATGATCGCTGGCTGCTGGACTTGCCCTTCTGACGGACTTGAGAATGAGAAGAGTCACGACGTAAATGTAAGATTGCATATAGTTCGACTCTTTTTTTCCTTTCCATAGAACCTTGGGGGATTGAGTATGAATTTGGTAATGGGGACAGTGGGATATAGGAGACAAGACGCAGTAATGAATTGTAAAAAGAGGGGGCTAGGGTAGTGCATTTGAGGGAAAAGACATTGGATGGGTGTGGTTGAGTAAGGTCAATCTCGAGCTCTCTCTCCTGGCACCACCACCACTGCCCCAGGTATGTGCACACCAGGAACCGGCTGACCATGTTGGTCGGACCTGGTGTTTGATGGCCATGTTGGTCAGACATGGTTTACTTTTTTCCTCTTGTGCTGTTTGCATTATCGTTTTGCTTTGTCTCACCATCACCAGGACCATCATTGCATCACTCACCTGGCTGTTTCCCTTGCTCTGCGTCCATTGCATCACTTACTTCACTGCACCATTTGCTATGTGGCTTGTGTTCCACCTCCACCTTTTCTGTGGACTGCCACTCCCTGCAGCCTCACACCAGTCCCATATCAGCCTCATACCAGCCACACACTAGTCTCATGCCACTCTGCTTCACTTCTTGTGCCACAAATTGCCACGACCATGAACTGCACAAACGCAACTCGTTGGTGGAAGTGGCTTGGTTCTTGTTGCTGCTTCTTTTGATCATTTTTGTTTTTAAGGCCACAACATTTATGGCCTGTATGCTGGTCACTGGCCTGCCAGTTTGTTGTTGTTAGGTGTACTGGTGAAGGGCACAAAGAGCATGAAGGTGGCAAGAAGTCAACAGGTGTCCCCCGACCACAATTTTCCTTTTGAATTTCTGTAGGTCCTGGGTCAGAAATTGTATATACGAAGTTGCGTAAAGTGTAGATTATTAAAGCCCATTGTTTATATGTTTTACTTTCCAAAATTTTTGTGTGGCATAAGGTTGTTTGTGTGAGTCAGTTAGGTAGTTGTCAATGCATCAGGCAGGACATCTAGTTTAAATTGTCGCACACACTAAAGGGTAGAGTTAAAACCTACTAGGTAGTGGTAACTTCACCTGCATGTCACACGGTAATGCTAACTTTTAATGACAATGATGTTACTTTTAACCGGTCTCCAGCTGTCGGATGACTTGGGGCGAGTCTGGGATAGGGGAAGGGGTAGTGTTATGGATTTCAGAATCGGATCCGACGAATGCAGACAACATTCAGGTCCCCAGACAGTTTTTTCCATAAATGCATGTCCAGAATAGACCCATCCCCTTTGTCTGGTGGGATTATAACTCTTTGATGCATTGGAGAAGAGTATAGAACAGATTCCCTTTCTTATGGGATGGCCTTTTCGTCGAGACAACACATTCATGCATGTGAGAGATAGCTGTTAGCCCAACAGAGACTCATTATACCCCTTTCCATCAGAACACTTTTGACTTCCAGGATATTTGATTAAACACACCATGGGTTTTTCACATTTCATTAATTCTGACGGTTAAATACGGCTGTGGATCATTTACCTCACCCATCTCTCTTCCAATGAAGTTCAACACCCACCTCTCTTTCACCGACATTGACATCCACCTTTTTCCATTGACGCCTGACACCCCGTTTGGCAGCTCCATGGATGCTGGTTGGCTCCTGCTCGTGTCAGGCTGAACGAGGAGGCGATGGCCACCGTTGATGTGTTGTGAGTGCCCCACGTTTTTGCTTGGAAATTCCGGCAAATGGCTGCCCTTTGGCACCTGTCCAGTGTCCCAAACGTGGTGTCGTGGACAGGGCCTGTTTTGATTGGGGGTTGCGTCTCGCTCTGGGAAGGAAGGGATGATCTCAAGATTGATGGTTGGAGGTCATGTGCAACCATGCACCAGTAGGCAAGTTGGATTTGGCTGAAGTCTGCTTGAGGCCCCGCCCGACGGTTGGTGATGGTTGGACCGTTCCTGCTGGTTCTGCTCGGTACCCGATTATTGGCGTACCTGATTCTTGGCATCCCTGGTTCCTGGGGGTGATAATGTGACGTTGGCTGGTGTTCGAGCCTGTTTGCAGGTGGGGGCACAGCGAGGCAGGGAGCTGGCTGTGGACCAAGGCACGCTCACACATTTTGGGACATTTTATTGGACGCACAACAACTTCTGCCTTGGTAAGCTGAGACCGGATTTCTCCCCCCCCACCCCCCGAATGATCTTCTGGATACCCTTGCCTCGTGTTTAATTGTTAAGTAAGGCATCGTGATAAGTGTCTGCTCTTTGTCTATTTTTGTATCAATGCCTGTTGAATTCTTCATTTGTTTGAGATTATTTTGATTGATTTGAATTCATCTATTTACATCAGAAGGAAATAAAAACTTCTTCAGTTAATTTATTTTTGTTATTAATAAGTTCCTTGTTGACGTTTCAACCTGCCCATGCTTGCCGTTTCCTTCCATTGATCCAGCATTGTCCAAACCTAGATAGACTGGGAGGTAATTCCCAAACTAATTAACCTGTCATAATCCGCATGCGCCAGCGGGAAGTGCTCGGTCACCCTACTTAAGATCTAATCAAGATAAGTTAAGATAAGAATTATCAACAAAAGATAAGATAATCTATCTTCTGGAAGAGGTCCTTTCTTTCAAGCTTCTGGGTCTCGCTATCTGCCATGATTTTTCCTGGGAAAGCCACATTTCCAACCTCGCCTCCAAAGCTAGTCGCCGAATGGGAATCCTCCGTCGTGCAAAGTCCTTCTTCGGCCCACCTGAACTCCTGACCACTTACAAAGCTTTCGTCCACAGCCTGATGGAGTACTGCCCTCCCCTCTGGGCTGGTGCTCCTGCCGCCCACCTTTCTCGGCGTCACGCTGTGGAAACCAAGGCATTTCGGATCATTGGTATCTCCCACAATGAGGCTGAGTCTTTGGGCCTCTCACTCTCTCAACGCAGGCAGGTCGGTGGTCTTTCTGTCTTCTACCCTCTCCTCTCCGGTCTCGCCCCCACTACTCTGTCTGCGATTTGTCCCCACCATATTTCAGCAGGGCATTCAAGGTCTGCCAACATTCCCATTCTGGTAAAACAACCAAAATCACGAATCACTGCTCACCTTCACGCTTTCATTCCTCTTTTTTCCCGCCTTTGGAATAAACTCCTTCACTCTGTTAAATCCCATTCTTCCCTCCAGGCTTTCAAAACAGCTGTTCACCCATCCAAATCCTCGATCTTTTCTACCCCCGTTAATCCACCCCAAACCCACCTCCTTCAAATTCTTTGCTTTCCTTCCTGAAAGTCCCTGTAGTGTCCATCTTGTATACCTCGTGTTCCCCGCACCAACCCTCTCCCTTCCACAGATCTCCTAATATCTCTGTTCCCCACTGTTTTGTCCTTCCCACTCCCGCCCCTCTTGTCTCATGCCCCCCTTGATGTGCCTTGTGTGTTCGCTCTCATATGAGCCTTGACTTGTATACAAAAAAAAAAATCTTATCTCATCTTATCCAAGGGCACGTTCCCTGGTCAGGAAGCCACGTGACCTCTAGTTAAACGGCAAATTAGATGGTGGACACTGGAACTTGTGGTTAACTGATTAGCGTTCGTGGTTGTAAAGAAACCCACCGAACCACAAAGTTCATTGTGAGCGGTAAGGCCGCAGGTCCGGTTCTTCTGAGTTCTTCTTCCGACCCAAACCCTTGTAATTTTTTTCACAAAAACATTTTAACCATTCTTTTTTTTTCTTTAAATACTGTTATACCCTTATTTTTGAATTGAAATATATTTTTGGGCAGTGTGTCTCGTACCTCCAGCTTGGAGGTTTCAGGTACCCCTGGTATAAGAACTTAGGTTCTCGGGACTGCAGTATGGAGGATTTGGAATGACAATCTACGACAAGTACCACGACAGCATTGTTTGCATGGAGACCGCCATATTGTTAAGCGGTGCCGAGCACTCGGTTCCGTTGGAGTGCTTTCTTGAACGCTTTGAATCAAGCAAGCCGCTTGGCAAGCGATAACAAGCTGCTTGCCAACGGAACACATCCATAATCCGTGCACTTCCTTTTTTCGAAATTATACGATCGTTTTTGCCAGATAGACTCGTCGGCAAAAGGAAATTAAACAGCAATTAATTATTATTTGATTTTGCAGAAATGGCTTACACTGACTGGCACATATCGAGTGAGCCTGTACTTCCAACTGCGCACTTGACAAGCCTTGAACATGATGGTGGGCTTCCCAAGTGAGAAATGCAACGGACAGTGATGAGCATCGACTCCACCAAAAAGTACGTACATATGTAGACATGCGTGAGGGGAGAATGAGGAGGAGGAGGACGAGGTCATGAGTTCGGCATACTACTCCATGGTGAAAATTTCGCGTCAATCCGACGAGCGGTTTTAGAGAAAAGGGAACAACAAAATGCACACACGCACGTCCACTTTCTTAACTCCGATTTTGGCTTCGCGAGCGCGGGCTAACTCCTTGTATATATAAAACGGTCGTGCGTGCGTCCGTGCGTGCGTGCGTTGAAGGGTTGTATCATATTGGTCGATCTTTGACACAAACTGTAAAATATACACAAGCCAATCAGTACGGGGCAGTTAAGGTCAATTCCAACGATTCGAACTCGCGTTGCCCAATATATTACAAAAATAGGAAGAAAGTACTGGTTTTTTTTTTAGGCGGTGTATAACCTCATTTATCCTGAACAATATCTTACATTGAAATCACTTTTTTTTTCCATAAAGGCACAATTATTTGGACGCATATGTTTATCACTTCCATGTATACTTGTGTTTGTAATGCACGGAGAAGTTATTTAAATTGCGATGGTGTATAGTGTGCGTTTCGGTTGCTGAGAAAAAAAAATGGCGCAAAGTTGTTCAAAATTTTAAGCCATGAGGCGAAGTAAAAAAAAAAAAAAAAGATAAAATAGAACCCGTAGAAGGTTTGAGGAAAAGAAAGAGAAAAAATGATGAAGCAAAGTACCGTTTGGAGCCCGAGCTACAACTGGCGCCAATGGCAAAAATTGATGAGATTAAAACGTATTGTGCAGAATTCTTCCGATTCCGCATTTCCCTCCATCGACGAAGCTAATGGCTTCACAGCATATCCGTACCTGATTATTTCCACGTCAAACGATGTGCGTTTTTAATGATATTTTTTTTTACCACAACGGAAGTCCGCGATCGCTCTGAACGGGTTTTGCCGAGGTGAGGTTTGAATCGTCATGCTCGCTGGGAAGGATTCAGACGTGCGGTGAGAACCACGTCCACCTCAACATATCACATCTTTCATTCAAACGAACGACACGAGGTAACGGTATTAAATAAAAGGTCTTTGTGTTTCATGTCCCGTCCTGTGTGCCCGACGTGCAATGTGTGTCCGTTTACCTCATATTGTGGCACGCACTGTATATTTCACATACTGTACTTATACTGTACAAGGTGATACTTTTCAACGTTTGATGGCTGACTGGCCAGTTGGTAATCTATATACAATTCCAGCAATCTGTCTGTGAGTCTGCGACCGCTGTTTCTCGACAACCACTGGTCCGATCTCGTTGAAACTTGCCAGGTATATTGCTGGGGCCCTGTGGATGTGCCTTGTCAAGGTTTGATATTAATCGGACAAGTGGTTCCCAAGTTATGGCCATTTATTTACCAAACCAATGACAGGACGCTGTGCTGTGACGTCACGATTTTTTTTTTTTGCACGAGCGGGCACGCGAGAGCGAAGGAACGGCCTGTGTGGTTGTTTCTGGCACGTTTTGAAAGTTTATTTATTTTATTTTTTTGCACGCACGTACGGGCACATACTGATTATTAAATAAATCTGCTTACTGGCTTCTGTAAACACCTGAAAAGACTCGTCTTTGTACCTACAGGTGAAGTTTTACCAACAGGTGCAAACTACAAGGTGTTTGGTTGGAACGCCCACTCTGAGTTTGGGAGGTCGGTGGTTCGAATCCGTAGAACCCCGATCAAGTCGTTCCCAAGACTTAGAAAAATGATGGTATATGCTGCTTCCTTGCTTGACGCTCAGCATTTAAAAGGATAGAGAACGGACAAACAACCACCACCACAACCACCACTACCTTCTTTCACGACCCAAGTTGATCCTATCTTTGTGGGGTCAGCTGAAGAATATTTTTGGCTCAAGTCTCTCACGAACCTGCTGTCCAGGCCTGACATTTGACCAGAGGTGGTTTGGGCAGGAAGTCAGAAATTTGTTCAAGGAACTGGCTGGCGGTAACTCGTCTACGCTTCGCAAAAGTCACCAAATGTTATTTAACTTATAGCACCTCAGGCGAGCAGACGGGACACTCGGGCCATTGCAGGAACGGTGCACTTTGGTTGTGGTCAAGGTTTAAAAAAAAAAAATATATATATATATATATATATATATATATATATATATAGTGTTGTGGTTACCAGATTCGCAAACCACCATTCAGGTCCCTTAGGTGAGGTATCTCGGTAAGTGCATGTGTAGTTAGGTCCAAACCCGTTGTCTAGTGGGAATACATGTCATTTATACGTGCTGCGACTCTTCAGGATAGCCGTTTTTCTTTTACTATCTTTATTTTGGACCAACCGCCATGATCACAACCACAACATCAACCACCGACCCCAACCACCGCTTCACCACAACCGCCACGACCTTCACGCACACCTCACAACCGTAGCATCGCCACCGTTCTTGCCCCGCTGTGGGTACCGGTGTTGGACTCATGCAGAACGCGCGTCGAACAGCGTGTACAAAATCACGGATTTTCTGCTTCAAAAACGGATCAAAAACGACACACGCCCACTTTTTGCCGTCCAATCGGTGAGCGAGGGGCGATTTGGCCCCGCCTCCAGAACGATCGATATATGCAAATTTGTGGATCAAAAAGCCTTCACGCCCACTTTTTCTCGGGCCAATGGGGAGCGAGGTGAAAGGTCAAAGGGAGGGGGTCAAAGGCGAAGTTACGGGGGGATAAAAGGACGGTGTTCGTCAGTCAGGGAGAGTCAGCAGAACGAAAGGGAGAGAGTCCAAACGAGAGAGTCGCAAACAAGAACGCGGTCGGAGAGTCAAGAAGAGGAGAGTCGGAAGCAGAGGGTCAAGACTTCGCGGGCGGTGGAGCTGCTCGTCGTGTGCGTTGGAGTCGGAACGGAGGGGACGGAGCTGTGGAAAGGCGGCGACACCAGACGAGGGGGTGCTCGCGTCGTGCAGGAAGCTGCACCCGAGGGAGGCCGACAGCGCGACCTGGCCGAGGTGGAGACGCTCGTCGCACATAATAAAGATCCTCTATACCCCGAGCATCAGCAACACCCCCTGGTTCCCCCGCGCTGAGATAGTGCGACCAAGGGGGCCCTGCTCCCACCCCTGCCAGGCACTGTCCACGAGGCCCGCGGGTTGCGGGCCATCGCCGCTCCGCGTCTCATCACCAGACGGGTAGGCCCGACCCGGTCTCGGCCCCAGGCCTACCTCATTCTTGGGGGATTTCTTTTCCTTGGTTTTGGGTATGTGTTGTCGGCGCCGTCTGTGAAGTAGAATTGTATAAGTGTTGCCGTGTGCTCGGTAGTCGGTATTAGCTCTGCACTGTGTTTTCACTTTTATGTTTGCTTTTTGTGTAAATGGAATTGTGTTTTCTTTTTTTTGTGTGCATTTGGTGGAATTGTATTTGTGTGCTTTCCGTTCGTCACGAATAAATGTGCTTTATTGTTGAACTGTTTCCCGCTTCGCTTCGTCATTTCTTTCTTTGAATCCCCATCTTGCTTCACGTAAAGGGTTGGTAGTGGGCTGAATACGCCCGATAATTAATCGAACCGAGGTCGACGATAACACCGCTCGGTTATTCTGATAGTACGGAACGGGTCGCTTAAGTGGCGCGTGTCCGAAGTCGACCTGCGGCGAGGTGCGATCGCCCGGTCTACCCTCCGCGTGGGTACTTAGGTAGTTCGAATTTGGCGAGCAACCCTATCCCACGCGGGGGCTGATTGGCTCGATCGAGGAGAGACCGAAGGTCCACCCGTGACTGGTTCCCGGCGTTAGTCCGAGAGGGTCACGAACTGGATTGTCCGTCCGGTGGGCGATGTGCCGCGATTCGAGTTACGTGGCCGTTCGCACGCCGGCGGGCGCGAAATCCGCAACACTGGTGTCAGGAGTGGGATACACCATCGCCTCCTCGCGGCACTGGTATTGGAGAACAGGAAAATGGGCTCTCCTGTCTCCGGCTAAATTTACGGGAATCGGTCCAGGGGTGAGAGAAGCGACCCCGATTCCCTCCAAATTACGAGCGAGCAAATTAACCCTTCACGAGAAGCAAGATGGCGTCTCAAGGCGAGCGGGAGCCGGGGGTATTAGAAATGTATTTGTGTAATAATGTAGAGTCCATGGTCCAGGATGGAATCCCCGAGCAGGAAATGTTGATTGTGCAGGGAACACGGACTCGCCCAACTGAACCCAGGGCCCGAGGTGGGTGCGGCAGCGGCACCGCGGTGTATGACACCTCCCCCCCTCTCCACCAAGACCCTTCCCCAACCCTTGCCGAAACGGCTCAGCTGAGTGCATCCAACATGGCCCAGCTATGTATGCCATGCTGGCGGCAATGAACAAACAAATAAATGAAATGAAAAATGAAATGAAAAACGGAATGAAAGGCATGAACGAAAAGATGGATACAAATACAAATGAAGTGAAAACGGCCGATGGATGCGAATACACAGCACATGAAGGAAGAAATGAAAAAGTTCCGGGGTGAGACGCAGAACATGGGCCGATGCCTGCAGGCGGGCATGAAGGCCGTGACCGGGGGAGATAAAAATGGCGACTCCACGGTGGGAGCAAACGAGCTGGATGGGGGTGCAACGGCTGACAGGCCCGCGGTGGAGGCGGGTGAAAAAATGGTTCGTGGAGCGTGTTGGGCGAGGGTCGTGACGATGACCGAAAGGGAGGAATTAAATGGGGAGACCAAAACGTGTGAGACGAGACACGGTGACGACAACAGAAATAATAGTTGAGACAAGGGAGGTAAAGGGTGAAGAGTTGGCAGAGACACGGGAGATGGGAACGATGGGGAAGACTACACGATGAAGACGGGGTAAGTGACGCGCACGCACACACGGAGGTAGTGGAGGACAATGGGGGTGAGCTCGCGGAGCGTGTAGGGACCCGGTGCGAGCAGCGGGATGGCCTCCTCCAGGAACGAGGGGAGGGAGTATGCCCCCTTGAGGCGAGTGCGACCAGGTGAGTTCGGTCGTGCTTTGCGAGGTTGAGGGGACGGGTGCTGTGGACGGGTGCACCCGGAGAGCTTGGGGTGTAGAGGCCCCGGAGACCCTTGTGGGGACACGAATCCCCAGTGTGGTTGTCCCTGTGTGTGTGGTGCAAGGTGTGAGTGCGTCCCCGTGTGTGGAAGCGACCCCGTGTGTGAGTGGTGTGGTGGCGATGGTGCCAGAGTACGTGCTTCCCAGCACGCCGTGTGTGGATGAGGCACCGTGTGTGAGAGAGGCCGTGTGTGTGGATGAAACGGCCAGTATGAATGAGGCACCACGTGTGAGTGGTGTGGTGGCGATGTTGCCGGATGCGTGCTTCCCAGCACACCGTGTGTGGATGAGGCACGGAGTGCGAGTGAGGCACCGCGGGTTAGTGCCCCGCGTGTATGAGTGAGGCACGGTGTGTGGATGAGGTACCGCGGGTGAGTGCCCCGCGTGTGTGGATGAGGCACGGAGTGCGAGTGAGGCACCGCGGGTTAGTGCCCCGCGTGTATGGTGAGGCACGGTGTGTGGATGAGGTACCGCGGGTGAGTGCCCCGCGTGTGTGGATGAGGCACGGAGTGCGAGTGAGGCACACCGCGGGTGAGTGCTCCCGCACGCGTGAGTGAACGGCCGTGTGCAAGGTCGCTGTGTGCCAGGGAGACCGTGTGTGAGAGAGCGGTATGAGAGGGAGATGTCGGTTGGCATGCGGGAGCACGCAGCCACGTCTCCGGTGTGAATGTGATGGAGTGGACTGTGTGTGCGTCGTAACACGCAGGTGTGCGTGGGTGGAATGGAGACGACGACGGCGACAGAGGAGAGAAAGCCGAGTAGCGGCTGTAGTTGTTTCGCGGACCGTGCCGGGTTCACTCCAGCAGTGAGCACGCGGTCCGTGCTGTGCCTGCACGAGACCACCACGTGCTCGCTTGCGAGAGTGAAGTCCCGGTCCGGAAACGCATGTGGTGGATTTGCCGATCCCAGCGGACGGACAAAGTTTAGGCAGGTAAATGGATTTGGACCGGACGGGTTCTCCACGCGATCGTGTGTGTTGGCTCCAACGGGCAAAGCACATGTGTTCGCGTGGGGAACCCCTCGAGACGTGGGGCTTGTTTTTTTTTTATGCGCACGGTGACGTCATGGCTGCACGTGGGGTTGGAATCCGGCAGGAGGGGTATCTCTGCCGGATGGTCCCGTCCAAGGAGGGACGAGGAACACGTGCAGCTGCATGACGTCACGGGCAGGTGTAAAGTGCGCGAGCTCTGAGTTGCCGCGCAGGTGCTGCGCATGGGAAAAAAAAAAGAAAAAGAAAAAGCAAGCCTCACTTTCGGGTGTACAGGATTCCTGGGCAAGGGGTGGAAGACCCCCTTACCTGGGCACAGGATGGAAACTAGTTAGGGGGAAGGGTTAGCTTAGCTAGACCGACTTCATGGGGCAGGGGTAAGTCCTCATGGAGTCCGTGGAATGGATTAGGTAGAGGGATTTAGTGAGCTTTAGGTTGGGAAATAAAATGATTTATTTGAGACAGAGACAGACTGTGAATGTGTAGAGGGGACGTAGTTTAGCTACGTAGTGTTAAAAGGAACGTGCTGTAGTATAAGGGACGACGTGGGAGCACGAGTTAGTTAGGGGAGATAGTTAGAAGGATGGCAGAGTTCAGTGGTGTGTGTGTTGAAGAGTTGTTGGTGAGTGAATTGGAAGCGTGTACATGTTGAGTGAGGTGGAAGCATGTGCTTGTTGAGTGAGTGAGGCCAGCGGGTCTGTGTGTATGGAGCGAATGGGGAATGCATGGTGCGATGAGTGATTGGGGGGAGGAGTGACTCCCGCCCAAGGGACCCCGGGGTCAGTGTAAAGTGAGTTAGCTGGGTTAGTCAAATTGAAAAATGGAGGTCGTTTTGTTGTTGGTGGGAAAGTAGGCTCGAGACCCATTTGGAGGGGTGCAGGAGCCCTGTTGACGGGCTTGGGAGCGTGGCTGCGAAAGGTGAGTATCGCTGAGTGGGTACCCCGGGCACCAGGCTAGTCGGCCGCGGTAGGCCATGGGCCCATGGGGGGCCGGGATAGAGTAGTGGGCACGGGTGCGCCTGCTTGGTGCGGGGCCCGGGGCGCCATTAGCCGCGTGGGGCAGTGTTGTGGGCACGGGTGACCTCGGAAAGGGGCCCGGGAGGCCGGCCTGCCACGTGTGCGTTTCAGGGGAGGTGCCATGGGGGCACTCCCCGGTGTTAGGGAGCTGGTAGGCTCGGAGGCAGTGTAGTGCCCGGGGTGCCATAGCGGGAGATTCGGCAGAGGGGTCGTGCCTGCCAAAGGGAGCCACGTGTCCCAGCCAGGAGACCGTGTGAGGGCACGGAGAGAAAATTGGGGGGCGAGGCCCGAAATTGTGAGGACACCAACACAGGCGACGGGAATCTGGGTTTATAGAACCAATAGTTTAAGCGAGAGGCGCTTGTTGAAAGCCCCGGGGTAGTTTAACAGTTAAATGGTTAGGGTAGATTAGGAGATGTACCCCTCCGCACCATCCATCCCCTCGCTCTCGTTGTGGGCCGCTGGACCCACTTTGGGTTAGATCGCCGAACTCTGGGGAGGCCATTCTGAGGCTTCGTTGGGCCTCGACACAGGACGTTAGCTCTCCCTTATTCCCCTCTGGGAAGGGAACGTAGGGGTTGGGAGTAGGCTAGGTGACAGAATAGGTTAGCCGAACAAGGACGATAAAGGGGGTTAGGGGACGATTTATAGTGGGGAAGTAAAAATAAAAAAATAAGTTGGGGCTAAATTGGGGTTTGACAAATTAAGGGAGTGGGTATGTACAGTGACAGGCAAAGGCGATAGGTGGGAGGGAGACAGGTAGGTAGGTCCGAGCCCGCCTTCCAAGTGGCCAGCACCACCGCACTCCCTCCACCAACCTCCACTGAACGGCAAAGGCTGGCCAACTTCATCGGCTGGCCGTGTTTTGCTGCAAGGCAGAGGCCGGCCAACTTCATCGGCAGCTGTTGTTTTGCTGCAAGGCCTGTGCCGGCCGGATCATCTGCAGCTGTGGTACTTCAAGGCCTGTGCCGGCCAGTTCATCTGCCGGCTGTGTTTGCCTGCAACGTTCTTCTTCTGCGGGCTGTGTTTGCCTGCTCACCTTTGCCATGCCATGCCCACTGCCCCTGTTCACCAGCCCCGTTCAATTTTTGCTTTGCCCCCCCTGTTCATTTCCATGTGCGCCAGGATCAAGGCAACAGTTTGCAAGCTGCGAGAACTGCCCTGTTGGCAGCTACAACACGGGCCTGCAGTGGCAGCCCGTGCACCGTGTTTTGCGTCCATCCATTCATGCATCCATTCGTTGTGCTCATTGCGTGTGCCACTTGAGCTGGCACGGAGACTGCGTTGTGCAGCCCAAGCACCGTTGTGGTTCACTGAGTTCAGTTCAAAAGGGAAGGCCTTGGTCTGCGTGTGAGCAGCCAGCCACGTTCCCTGTCACCTGCATTGTTTTGAACCAGAGACTGCATGCGGGCAGCCTGACTCCCTGCTAACTGCTTTCTTTTGCAGAGTTCAATGATCCTGGGCCATGGTTTAGTGTAAAATTTGTAAGTTAAGGTTAAGATGTACTGTACATATGAGTGCGCCCCCGGCATGTATGTCTTAGCGCCGGCAATTTTATTTAAGTCGTCCGTGTGAGTGAGTTTGTTTAGGTAGTTACGCAGCCCTCAGGTTATTTATTTTGGGGACACGAATACCATGAATGTCGCACTCAGGGATCCGTAGGTAAAGTGTACTAGGGGAAAACTACACATGATGGCACACGAAAATTTGACGACTCGGGACGAGTCTGTAAAAAGGGAAGGGGGTAGTGTTGTGGTTACCAGATTCGCAAACCACCATTCAGGTCCCTTAGGTGAGGTATCTCGGTAAGTGCATGTGTAGTTAGGTCCAAACCCGTTGTCTAGTGGGAATACATGTCATTTATACGTGCTGCGACTCTTCAGGATAGCCGTTTTTCTTTTACTATCTTTATTTTGGACCAACCGCCATGATCACAACCACAACATCAACCACCGACCCCAACCACCGCTTCACCACAACCGCCACGACCTTCACGCACACCTCACAACCGTAGCATCGCCACCGTTCTTGCCCCGCTGTGGGTACCGGTGTTGGACTCATGCAGAACGCGTCGAACAGCGTGTACAAAATCACGGATTTTCTGCTTCAAAAACGGATCAAAAACGACACACGCCCACTTTTTGCCGTCCAATCGGTGAGCGAGGGCGGTGGCCCCGCCTCCAGAACGATCGATATATGCAAATTTGTGGATCAAAAAGCCTTCACGCCCACTTTTTCTCGGGCCAATGGGGAGCGAGGTGAAAGGTCAAAGGGAGGGGGTCAAAGGCGAAGTTACGGGGGGATAAAAGGACGGTGTTCGTCAGTCAGGGAGAGTCAGCAGAACGAAAGGGAGAGAGTCCAAACGAGAGAGTCGCAAACAAGAACGCGGTCGGAGAGTCAAGAAGAGGAGAGTCGGAAGCAGAGGGTCAAGACTTCGCGGGCGGTGGAGCTGCTCGTCGTGTGCGTTGGAGTCGGAACGGAGGGGACGGAGCTGTGGAAAGGCGGCGACACCAGACGAGGGGGTGCTCGCGTCGTGCAGGAAGCTGCACCCGAGGGAGGCCGACAGCGCGACCTGGCCGAGGTGGAGACGCTCGTCGCACATAATAAAGATCCTCTATACCCCGAGCATCAGCAACCCCCTCCTGTTTCCCCCCGCGCTGAGATAGTGCGACCAAGGGGCCCTGCCCACCGCTGCCAGGCACTGTCCACGAGGCCCACGGGTTGCGGGGCCATCGCCGCTCCGCGTCTCATCACCAGACGGGTAGGCCCGACCCGGTCTCGGCCCCAGGCCTACCTCATTCTTGGGGGATTTCTTTTCCTTGGTTTTGGGTATGTGTTGTCGGCGCCGTCTGTGAAGTAGAATTGTATAAGTGTTGCCGTGTGCTCGGTAGTCGGTATTAGCTCTGCACTGTGTTTTCACTTTTATGTTTGCTTTTTGTGTAAATGGAATTGTGTTTTCTTTTTTTGTGTGCATTTGGTGGAATTGTATTTGTGTGCTTTCCGTTCGTCGCGAATAAATGTCCTTTATTGTTGAACTGTTTCCCGCTTAAACGCTTCGTCATTTCTTACTTTGACTCCCCATCTTGCTCCACGTAAAGGGTTGGTAGTGGCCTGAATACGCCCGATAATTAATCGACACGTCGAGAACGACGATAACACCGCTCGGTTATTCTGATAGTACGGAACGGGTCGCTTAAGTGGCCCGTGTCCGAATCGACCTGCGGCGAGGTGCGATCGCCCGGTCTACCCTCCGCGTGGGTACTTAGGTAGTTCGAATTTGGCGAGCAACCCCTATCCCACGCGGGGGCTGATTGGCTCGATCGCGGTGAGACCAGTCCACCCGTGACTGGTTCCCGGCGTTAGTCCGAGAGGGTCACGACTGGATTGTCCGTCCGGTGGGCGATGTGCCGCGATTCGAGTTACGTGGCCGTTCGCACGCCGGCGGGCGCGAAATCCGCAACAATATATATATATATATATATATATATATATATATATATATATATATATATATATATATATATATATATATATATACACACACACACATATTGGAGCAGGGGGTGCATGTGTCCATGCGTGCTTATCATGAAGCACTGTAGTTCTCCATAAAGCGGGATGATGGGGAAAGAAAGGACACTGGACATAACCATTCCAAAAGCGATTCATGTCCAAACCATCAACCAAATCAACTGAAACGAGTATTAAAACAATTTATTAACATAGATAAGCCTGGTATTGGCTTAGTGGTTAAGGTTAGTGGCTTGGAACCTCAGGGTCTTGAGTTCAAGCCCCTATCATCTGTTGAATTCACTTTCTAAAGCATCACTTGTTACAAGCAAGGAAACTTTATTTTATATCAAATAAGATTTTGAAATGTTTAACGATGGTATAATTATATTTTATTATTGTTAATGTCTGGCTCGGCGGTGATTTTTCGACTCAACAGTATTTGCCTGATCAGTCGCCGGCTGATTCGGTTTATATTTATGCTGATGTGTTTAATTTATCATTTAGTGCATGTTGTTATAATCACCAGCAAAGTGATTCACAGTGATGTCAAGCCATTGTGTGTTTGTGTGTTTTTCGTTGTTTTGTTTCAAGGCTTTGTCTGAAAGGAACACAGTCTATGAACTCTGCAAGGAAAAGAGTTATGAACTTTGTCTGTAAGGAAAAGGGTTATGGACTTTGTCTCATTGTGGGAGATACCAATGATCCAGAATGCCTTGGTTTCCACTGCGTGAAGCAGAGAAAGGTGAGAGGCAGGAGCACCAGCCCAGAGGGGGAGAGTAGTACTCCATCAGGCTGTGGACGAAAGCTTTGTATGTGGTCAGGAGCTCAGGTGGTCCGAGGAACGACTTTGCACGACGGAGGATTCCCAGTCGGCGACTGACTTTGAAGGTCAGGTTGGAAATGTGGCTTTCCCAGGAAAGATCATGGCAGATAGTGAGACCCAGAATCTTGAAAGAAAGGACTTCTTCCAGAGGATTGTTGAGAAAGTAGATAGATGGGGGGTTCAAACGGTCCTTTCGGAGAGACAGTGAGAGTGTGAAATTTGTCCGGATTGAAAGACATGTTCCACGTGTTGGACCAGTTTGTGATTTTACCCAGATCTGCAGAGAGCAAAGAAGCTGCTGCTTGCCGGTCTGAGGGATGACAGATGGTATGGCAGAGGGTGGAGTCATCAGCAAAGAGATAAAGAGGATTTTCCAGAGAGTCATCGAGATCGTTGATGAAAACCAGAAAAAGAACAGGGCCCAGAACGCTGCCTTGAGGAACTCAAGCCTGGACGAGTATCAGCAGTGCGGCCATTTGAGGTCGGGGAGGGGATGGAGGGGGAAATCACATGAGAAACAGATTTGATTAGATGCCACCAGGATTTGGAGGAGGGGGAGAGGTTTGAGAGTTCAGACTTTAGCTTAGAAAGATGTTTACTGACACTTGATGGTCGATACACACTTGTTCCGAGCTCGATGGAAGGAACTGAGATTGCCCTCAGTTGGGTTTGCTTTCAATGAGGCAAAGGCAAGCTGTTTCAGGACAAATACCTCGCCACAAGCTTCAGTGAACCAAGGGCGGGAGGAAGGGTAGGACATTTGAAGACGAGATGGGATAAATCTGTGCATGAGGGAGAGCAAGTTTCTTGGAAAGAATTCCCAAGATGAGTTGATGTTAGAGAAAATAGCGATGGGAGACCAGTCTCGAAGTTTGATGGCTGCTTGGAGACCCTGCCAGTCAGCCTGAGTGAAATGCCAGACTCGACGGCACGGAGGTGGATCTCTGATAACAGCCAGAGGGATGTCCACTTTGACAAGGACGTGGTCAGAATAACCGATTGGAGTGGAGGAAGAACAGTTGATATTTTCAGGGAAATTTGTCATAATCAGATCCAGAAGAGATAGAGTACCATTTGTTGAGATCCGGGTCGGGAAGTTGACCGATTGAGTCAGTCCCAATGAGTCGCAGAAGTCTTTTGCTGAAGTGCCATGACAGGTGAGAGAGGTACCCACACCTAGCCAACTAGCATGATGATGATTGAAGTCACCACATATGAGGAAGAGTTTGGATGAGAAGATTGAAGTTGGTCCATGTTTTTGGACAGTGAGGTGTAAATTGAGTCATCACTGTTTGGTTGACGGTGCAGTACACATATAAACATGAGGTGGGAGTGGAGGGGAAGCCGTAGCCAGAGGTATTCCTGGGGGTGTGGGGGAGTGAGGGCAATGCATGGAGAGTGAGGAATAGAGTCTTTGATGAAGTGAGCAACTCTGCCGCCAGGACGAAGCTCAGGTCTGTCATACCGGAGGAGGGAGTAACCAGGGAGAGATACTTGGGAGTCAGAAACGTCCTGAGGGAGGAAAGTTTCTGTTCGGCAGATTATGTCTGGTTTGTCAGTGGCAACCTGGATGGAAGGATCTGTAAAGTTTGAGTGAAGGCCCCAGATATTTGAGGTCCACACTGTTAAGGAAGAGGGAGGGGAGGAGGCTTTGGGTGCAGGGGATGGGAGGGGAGGTGGAGGGTAGGACAAGGGAGGAGGAGGGAGATAAGCAGAGTTGTTGAACGAGTGTGGGGGATTGCAGAAATGCTAGGGGAGGTGGCCGGATGAGGAGGAGAAAATGCTCTGTGGTGCTAGGGGAGAGCGGGCAGAATGCAATTGAGGATTTGAGGAGGTGGAGTGATGAGATGGAGGTGAGAGGGCAGGGGAAGGAGGCAGCTTTGTGGATGTGAGGGGTGGAGGCAACTTTGAGAAGGGTGAGTGAGGGGATGAATGGTGGGAGAAGTGTGAGTGGGGAGAGTTGAGGGAGAAAGGTGAGGGGGAGTTTTTGAGAAAGGTGAGAGGGAAGCTTGGAGGGAGAAGAGTGTGATGGTTGCTTTGAGAGGGAGGGGTGAGAGGGGTGTTGCCACTGAAGTTGGAAAAAAATAATGGTTCATGGAAAGTAAACATTCATCGCAAACTTTTTTATTTTTTATTTTTTGGTGAGAAATCCGATTAAAGACATTTCTTGAGGGATGCAATAAAGGCAAATTAAGCGAATGGAGAGAAGAAACACTGTAACAATTGGATTTTTTTCCGCAAGGTATGAAGGAAAGGTCAAATTGAGAGCAGTCTGTCGAAATAGTAGAAGAATAGTGAATTATGATGCAGTAGTTTCCCCATATCTCGTGAAATTGTGAGTTGGACAGGTGACCTTGACGGGTTTCTTTAAAGTCAGTTATAGCATGTTAGGGGAGGGGAAAGAGTTAAATATTCCAATGTTTTGATATGGGAATGCCCATTTGCTTTTATGAGTGGAATGAGGGTGAGGTGGTGAGCACAGATTTGGAGTGTGGAGGAAGTTAACATGGGACAGAGTTGGAAGATTAGAGTTGTAGGAGGGTATGGGTTGATAAATTGTGGGGGGGGGAGGGCGGAGAGAGTGTTTGAAAGCTTGGAGGGGAGGGGATCGACGCTTTAGGGTTGCGAGGAGGAGGGTGAGTAATTGGGGTCGTGAGGGGGGTGGGGTGGACTGGAGGAGAGCAAGGATGGGACAGCATTGTGAGAGGGAGGTTTAAAATTTGGGGGGAGGGGAAGGTGAGTGAGAATTTTCTGTTGGGAGGGGGAGGGGGTTGAGGGTTGTGGGGAGATGGTTTGAAGGCTTGGAGAGGAGAGGGGTTGAGGACTTGGGGTTGAGGAATTTGGGGAGGGAACGTTTTACATTGCGTGGATGTTCTGTGGGTTCCTTCTCATGTATGTATGTATGTATGTATGTGTGTGTGTGTATGTGTATATATATATATGTATATATATATATATATATATATATATATATATATATATATATATATATATATATATATATATATATATATATATATATATATATATATATATATACATACATACATACATACATACATACACATACATACAGTATATATATATATATATATATATATATATATATATATATATACACATACATACAGTATATATATATATACACACACAGTGACAGTTGTCCCTTTCCGAATGCAGTGAATTTAAATGATGTCAGGAGCATCACAAAATATGTCAATCGTGCAAAAAGTGAAAACAGGGAAACAAAAGATCTTTCATAACATGTAGTTTTTGTTGTGGTGGTTAATGTTGTTTGTTATGCCTAAGTCACATTTGCTCTACGGCGAGGATACGGCGGCCGTACGCCCTCTGAATTGACAGAAACATGCGGCGGCCGCAGAGTTTCTGCGGTGGCCTCAGGGTGGCTCTACGCCCTTTGGCTAGCTTTTACAGGCTGTCGGGGTCGCCGTGGAATTACAACGCGGAGTTATAACTTTTTTCATTTCTACGTTCGCCGTAGCAATTCGACAAGCCAAAAAAAAAATTAATTAACCCATTCCTTACCGTCCGTCTGGCCACATGTTCGCCTTAGGGCCCCCCTGCAGTCGCGTTGCTGGCACCTTGAGGCTACCTTGCGTCTGCCTTAAAAATTTTATGGTCACCGCAGGGCCCCCTTAAGGTCACCGTACGACATCAAATCAAACACCGTACGGCAACCCCACGTTTTCGGTCTCCACAATTTATAAATACGCCGTGCGGCTCCCCGAAAAAATAAAAACATATGTGATTGCTACATTGTGTGACCGTGGAAATACTGCGCCCGCCGTATAATTGCTAGTGGCCGTAGATTTTGGAGACCCCACGGCCGCCGTGGCAAATGTGACTTAGGCCTTAGCTCCTTCCGTGCACTATTATATATTTACCTCCGCCCACCGAAGGTGGACAGAGGTTATGCTTTCACCCCTGTCTATCTGTCCGTCTGTCTGTTTGTCTTGCTTGTTTGTTTGTGTGTAGTTTGATTTGGTGGGCAGGTTTATTTGGTGTGACAAGAATGAAATGATTATGTTTTGGTGAAGATCGGGATCGGATCGGAATCTCGATTTTTCACCTTTGAGGGATATGACCAAAAACTATTTATAGCTTAATATCTCAAAATGTTAGAGACGATTCGGGCGGAACTTAGTGGACAGGTTGGGTGTGTGACAAGGACGAATTGATTATATTTTGGTGAAGATCCAAATTCGGAGGTCTGCGCTCCACCAAGTGCCCTTCCAGTTTTTTTTTATTGTTTTGAGAAGTTTTTTTCTGCATACAGTTGAAGTTCGTGGAAGAGGTAGTATAGTTGTGGGCCGGGGGGGGGGGGTCGATGGCGAGGAGCGATCGCTAGGTGGAGCAGTAGGGTTGTCTCCACCGCCGAACACCCCGGAATATAGGTTGTGACTCTTGGATAAGTCCGAAAGTTCACGGGTCCCTTCGCGGACCGTGGTCGCCAATATTTTGACGGCGTGGGGTAGGGTTAATTGCCTAATTTCAATATACCTAAGTACCCACGTCGTCAAATTACCGAGGAAGTCACACCCTCGATGGACTCTGTCCAACCTGGTCGCTCTAGCGACCTCGGTCCGGTGTAACCGAGCGGAATTACCAGAGTACGTCGGTCAAAACGACAACTTACGGCACACAGCCTCCCAAATTCTCAATACGCACCATGCTGGCTCAATGGTAGAAACGACAGGCAACGAACTGGAACATTTAACAGATATTCATTTACAATAGGGAGGGAGACACAGAGCATAGTTATCCGAATAAAAGAAATGCAATTTACAATGAACGAAAAGCACTTAACAATTCTACTTAACAGACTGGCGCCACACACAGACACACACACACCCAAAAAGAAATGGACCCCGTGGGTCTTTATTCGGTCCTCCCGCCGAGGAGGATTGTTCAGCTGGGGAACCAGAGCCGAGCCGGGAACCTTCCCGCCTCGTGCGGTCACACCGGACTCCAACCCACCACGGTGCGACTCGAACCCACGTCCCGGAATCCACGGGCCCACGATCCTGGCTGCTCGACCACCACCACCCCGAGAGCCCCGCCAAGGACCGCAGACCACGTTCGCAGACCAAGCCACGGCGCCAGACCAGAAGCAATAGGCCACAATGACTACCATACTCTGGTCCTGACAACCACTCCACTCTTTCTCTTCTCCGGCCACTCGCCACCTGATTGGACGAGGGGTTGTTGGGCGATCAGTGGCCTCCCCTCATTGGTTGGGCTGAACACTCCATCTGGCTGCGGCGGAGTCGGCCCTCAGGTCATGAGCCTCCTGATTGGACGGGGCGTCTCGGGGGGGGGGGTGTCGGGGCGTCTTGGAGGCCCGCCCCAGAAGAGGTTCCGTAGTAGCTTTTGGCACTCTGACCTCCCATTGGCCGGAGCGCCTCAGCCCTGCCCGCCCTTCGCCCATTGGCTGGAGGAAACGCTCCATGCCCTTCCTCGGAGCGGAGCCTCGATCTGAAGCGATGGAGGCTCCGCCCACGCCTTCAGCCAAACACACGTGGGCAATGGAATCTGTGGTTTGAAGAAGTGAAGGGGATTTGTTGTAAAAAACTAACTATAAAGAAACTTTGCAGCGCACACATGTAATTCCCGTTTGACATAGGGGATGGGACCCTAACTATAGCACATACTTATCGACATAACTGAACTGCGGGGACTGCTGACTGTCTGTGTGCAGGAGGCTTCCAAATACGTAACAGTATTAGTACACTGAATGGATCAGGGCACAACAGGTCAAAAGGAACAGTTGATAGAGGGTGGAAACACCAACAGCAGAGTTGAAGGCCAAGATAGACACAGTCTTGGACAAACAATGGGTGTGGGGAGGAATGAGCGGCACGAGAGGATGCTTGGGTTGGATAAGATGGATACAGAAGGTAACTCTCAGGAGGGAAAACTGTAAATTTGGAAGGAGGAGGAATTTTGGTGGAGGTTTAACAAGGGTAGAAAAGGTTATCCTTTTGGATTGGGTAGATCTTATATGGTGGTGAGGAAAGGCATCCAGGTCTTATCCATAGTCACAATGGTGTTCATAAACTCTCACCATTCACGTGTGTTTTCACCATGTGGTGTCTTTTTCCTCATCTGTGATTAGTTTCAACACTCAGTGTGCGGAAATTTTTGATATTCTGAGATCCGTGTGAGAAGTTGTATATCTTGTATTGGTTCATATGGGTCCTTAAACCCATAAAAGTCCAACATTTCTGAGTTGTACAATTTAAGTACTTAAATGTTCAAAAGTCAATAAAAATCAGATTTTCCTGTTATTTGGTGAAGGGTGTTTCATTTTCCTCGCACTCGTATTCTAACCAGAGTTGGTGTCAAAGCCACCCAATGCTCGCCTGTTTATACATTTATCATTTTTAAAAGACGAGTCTAATAATTAATATTTTTTATAAAGCATTGCAGTGAAGTATAATTATAAAGCAATATATGTATTTGTATATTGTAATCAGTAACAAGAGCGCAAGTGAGCACAATATACGCCCTAACAAGAAGGTATATACAGAATTGTGCTACTACATAGAAAACAGCATCCTGGTTGCCATGGCAACCACTTTAGATGACAAACGTGTGTCATGACACACCATCTCCACAGTCTGTACCGATGTACCAAATATGAAACGTGAAAGTTGAAAACTTTGGGAGTTAGAGTGCGGACAGACAGACAGACAGACAGACGGACGGACGACTGGTATCACATAATATGCCCCGATATATATATATATATATATATATATATATATATATATATATATATATATATATATATATATATATATATATATATATATATATATATATATATATATATATATATATATATATATATATATATATATATATAAAAAGTGTGGTAGATAAAAACATTAGAAAGGAAACTAGAGGGGGAGCACTCGGGAGAGTGCAAAACCTCCGCCGCCAATACTGCTGGGTCACTCAAGTGAACCTTATATCTTATTCATTAAATATGATGTGAACAGTGCTGACAGTTATAGTTCTTTTCTCCATTTTTTTTTTTGGGGGGGGGGGGGGGTTGGAAATGACTTAAAACATGTAGAAATGCAAAAATAAGAAATCAAAATTTTGTTGAAAAAAAAAGTTGCAAAATTTTTTTTTCTCCACCAATTTTTTTTTGGGGGGGGGGAGATTGGAAATCACTTAACACATGTAGAAATGCAAAAACATAAAAAATTTTCTCTAACACTTTTTGGGGGGGGGGTAGAAATCACTAAAAACGTAGAAATGCAAAAAAAAAAAATTTTTTTTCTCCAACAATTTTTGGGGGTCGGAGGGGGGGGACCAAGTCCAAAATCTAATGGAATGATTCTTGGACCATACCTAACCCCCCAACCAAGTTTCGTCGAAATCTGTTGAGTTTTTCCGTAATACAAAAAAATTAACATTTTCACGCTCACGCCGGGGGTATCGCTATAGCTCTCTGTTCTTCGAACAGGCGAGCGAAAAAATGATATTTTATTGAAAAAAACTGTTTACCAGTTAAGTGGCATGGTTGCATTTCATTCCCGTCCGCCCTCATGCCAGAGCACGTGGCTTTGTTTTTGCGCGGCTGCCGAATTTGTCACGTGTCTGCATTCGAGTCATCTTGGCAAACTTCGGCCGCCATTGTGATCGCGGTCATCTATCTATAATTCCAGCAGTGTGTGTGTGTGTGTGTGTGTGTGTGTGTGTGTGTGTGTGTGTGTGTGTGTGTGTGTGTGTGTGTGTGTGTGTGTGTGTGTGTGTGTGTGTGTGTGTGTGTGTGTGTGTGTGTGTGTGTGTGTGTGTGTGTGTGTGTGTGTGTGTGTGTGTGTGTGTGTGACTTTCTCGACAACCTCTGGTCCGATCTAATTGAAACTTGCCAGGTATATTGCTGGGGACCTGAGGATGTGCCTTTTCAAGGTTTGATATTAATCGGACAAGTGCTTCCCAAGTTATGGCCATTTATTTACCAACCAATGGCAAGACATGTTGTTGCGTGGGCGTGGCCGATGGGGAAGGGAAGCACAGCCACGTTCCCCATTACGGGTTACAACTTACGGGCTTCCGGAGAGTGATGACTTCGTGTATTCTAATAATAATTTCTCGATTTCTTATGCGCATTTATAGATAAATACAATGGCCCAAGTTATGATCGTTTTCATATTAGACGGTGTTATAAATTTCAGGAACATCAGAGTGCTGGTATGCTCCGAACCAGGAAGTGAATTTTTTCTCTCTCTTCTCTTCTCTTTTTGTTTTTCCTTGCCACGACATTGCGAAAAAGTAAAATACGTTGGCGCTAATTGAATAATTGGGTATTAAAAATAAATTGCGAATAATCGTAACTGCGAACAATATCGAACTTCCGGGTCACGCACGTACGGGCACGTGAGAGCGAAGAAACGGCCTGTGTGGTTTATTTATTTATTATTATTATTATCATTATTATTATTATTATTTTTTTTTTTTACGGGCACGTACTAGTCACGATAAAAGAGCTGAACAATACGCCTATTATATCCATTATCATCGGCATTTATAGAATTTGTTGACCCAAATTTATATGCACAATACATCAAAGGATGCCTGGACAATGCTATTTCCAAGCTACCTGGCTTTATAAACCGGAATTCAAAGGATGGTTGGAGAAAGATCCCGGATGTCGATCTTCTGCTCGTTGTCGTGTGTGTCGCAAATCTTTCTCTGTGAAAAGCTTGGGAGTTTCTGCCGTCACCGTCCATGGTAAAGGACAAAAACATCTACAAGGTGAGTGAAACTGTGTTTGCCTATTCTGATACAGTATATGATCAACGATCTTTTGGGCATTGAGTGATTGACCGAATTGTCTCGCAGTATGCATGGTATCTGGTATGTATTTGATTACAATGTAAATACATACCTGGTACTTTTCTATTTTTCAGCTATGAGGTCTGTAGGTTCAACTTTGGGTGGAATGGGAGATTATTTTAATACGGGAGCTGCGACAACCTCAGATGCAAATCCAGCAAGTACTGCCCCTGCTCCTCAGCCTGCTGCCCCTCAGGCTGCTGCTCATTCTGTTCGAGTGCCAGCTTCTTCTTGACCTGGATGTGGTGGAACACAGACTCTAATAGCAGAAGTGTTGTGGGCAATGAAATGTGTCGAGTCGCATTATTCCTTTCGTTCGTGTGAGGGAACTTCTGATTTATTTAAAAGGATGTTTCAAGGGTATCCTGTTGCCGAAACATTTGCCTGCGGTGAAACAAAATGTAGATATCTGCAAATTCGGGCTTGCTCCTCACTTCTCTTCTCTTCTAAAGAGTCGCATAAATAAAGACAGTGAATATGTTTTGCTGTTCGATGAAAGCATGAAAACAAAGATTAAAAATAAACAATTAGACATTCATGTCAGACTTTGGCACCATGGCCAAGTCCACACTGGATACCTAACATCACAATTTATTGGTCATGCTGCTGCAACTGATTTATTGGAACACTTCAATGCATCAACTTCTAATTTACGTAGAAGTGGTTTGTTGCAGGTATACAGTGGGGATAGGAGAACAAGTATTTGATACACTGCCGATTTTGCAGGTTTTCCCACTTACAAAGCACGTAGAGGTCTGTAATTTTTATCAGAGGTACACTTCAACTGTGAAAGACGGAATCTAAAATAAAAATCCTGAAAATCACATTTTATGATTTTTAAATAATTAATTTGCATTTTATTGCATGAAATAAGTATTTGATCACCTACCAACCAGTAAGAATTCTGGCTCTCACAGACCTGTTAGTTTTGTCTTTAAGAAGCCCTTCCATTCTCCACTCATTACCTGTATTAACTGCACCTGTTTGAACTCGTTATCTGCATAAAAGACAGCTGTCCACACTCAATCAATCAGACTCCAACCTCTCCACAATGGGCAATACCAGAGAGCTGTCAAAGGACATCAGGGACAAAATTGTAGACTTTCACAAGGCTGGGATGGGCTAGAAGACAATAGGCAAGCAGCTTGGTGAGAAGGCAACAACTGTTGGCGCAATTATTAGAAAATGGAAGAAGTTCAAGATAACAGTCAATCTCCCTCGGTCTGGGGCTCCATGCAAGATCTCACCTCATGGAGCCTCAATGATCATGAGAAAGGTGAGGGATCAGCCCAGAACTACACGGCAGGACCTGGTCAATGACCTGAAGAGAGCTGGGACCACAGTATCAAAGAAAACCATAAGTAACACACTCCGCCGTCATGGATTAAAATCCTGCAGCGCACGCAAGGTCCCTCTGCTCAAGCCAGCGCATGTCCAGGCCCATCTGAAGTTTGCCAATGACCATCTGGATGATCCAGAGGAGGAATGGGAGAAGGTCATGTGGTCTGATGAGACCAAAATAGAGCTTTTTGGTTTAAACTCCAATCGCCGTGTTTGGAGGAAGAAGAAAGATGAGTACAACCCCAAGAACACCATCCCAACCGTGAAGCATGGAGCTGGAAACATCATTCTTTGGGGATGATTTTCCGCAAAGGGGACAGGACGACTGCACCGTATTGAGGGGAGGATGGATGGGGCCATGTATCGCGAGATCTTGGTCAACAACCTCCTTCCCTCAACAAGAGCATTGAAGATGGGGCGTGGCTGTGTCTTCCAGCATGACAACGACCCGAAACACACAGCCAGGGCAACTAAGGAGTGGCTCCGTAAGAAGCATCTCAAGGTCCTGGAGTGGCCTCGCCAGTCTCCAGACCTGAACCCAATATAAAATCTTTGGAGGGAGCTGAAAGTCTGTGTTGCCCAGTGACAGCCCCAAAACCTGAAGGATCTGGAGAAGATCTGTATGGAGGAGTGGGCCAAAATCGCTGCTGCAGTCTGTGAAAACCTGGTTAAGAACTACAGGAAACGTCTGATCTCTGTAATTGCAAACCAAGGTTTCTGTACCAAATATTAAGTTCTGTTTTTCTGATGTATCAAATACTTATTTCATGTAATAAAATGCAAATTAATTATTTAAAAATCATACAATGTGATTTTCAGGATTTTTGTTTTAGATTCCGTCTTTCACAGCTGAAGTGTACCTCTGATAAAAAAATTACAGACTTCCACGTGCTTTGTAAGTAGGAAAACCTGCAAAATCGGCAGTGTATCAAATACTTGTTCTCCCTGCTGTATATGGATGGCCCTTCAGTGAATTGGTCTTTTTATGACAAATTGGGGAAAGAAATTAAGGATGAGTGTGATATGGGCCTGATGAATATTGGGAGCTGTGGCCTCCATGTCATTCATGCGGCGTTCCAGACCGCTGCTTGTGAGACTGGTTGGGATCTCGGTGATATTCTCTCCAGTCCATACAACCTGTTTAAAGATACCTCTGCCAGGCGCGATGATTTTACTGATGTAACTGGGTGTAAAGACTTCCCATTGAAATTTTGTAAGCACACGTGGGTTGAGAATGGTCCTGTCTGCAGCAGAGTTCTTCTATTGTGGCCTCACCTGAAGTTATTTGGTGAGGCATGTGAAAGCACGAAGAAGCCAAAACCAACCAGCAACTCTTACAAAACTCTGCATGGTGCAATGAATGATAAGCTATCTGTCGCAAAACTGTCTTTTTTCAGGTCAGTAGCCAGTGCAGTTGAACCATTTTTAGCCTTGTACCAAACAGACAAGCCAATGGGTCCCTTTCTTGTTCATGATATTGAGAGACTTGTCAGAAATTTGTTAGAGAGTTGTGTTAAGCCAGTTGCATTACAAAATGCTTCTACTGCATATGACTTGTTAAAGCTGGATCTTGAAAAGGAAAGGGTAGAAAACAAAATGATTGCAGTTGGTTTTAAGATTGAAAGTGAACTGAAGTCCCTCCTGAGAACCAAGGCCATCAGCGAATTCCAGGTGTTTCAGTTCAAAGAAGAATGTCGGCTATTTGTGGTGAAATGTGTCAACAAAATCTTTGAAAGGTCTCCTCTTAAGTATAGTTTAGCCAAAAATATGGCTTCTCTGGATCCCAGGTTGATGGTGACTGATGAAGAACACTCAAAGTCCGAATTCAAATGCTTGTTGGAAAATTTGCTGACTCTGAACAGAGTTGATGGTGATAATGTAGATATGTTGGTTGCGAGCTACAAATAATTACTGCAGGATGTAGCAGGGTGTGAACTGAAGTCGAGGTTCAAGGACTTCAAGGTTGAAGATGACAGGGTAGATGTGTTGCTCTATGAATGTGTGGGTAAAAACAAGAAGTTTGAGAAGTTGTGGGGGGTAGTTCGTAAAGTGTTGCTAGTTTCCCATGGTCAGGCATCTGTTGAGAAGGGTTTTTCCCTCAACAGACAGATAGAGAAGGACAACCTGGGTGAAGGCATGCTTGTGGCACTGAAGCAGATTATTGATTATTTTGTACTGGTAGGTGGAATGCTCAAAGTTGAAATCACAAAGGAACTGCTATCCTCATCCTCCAGTTCTTGACATAAATACCATCAATATCTTGAAGAAGAGAAAAGAAAGAAAGGGCAAGAAGCCATCCAAAGAAAACAAAAAAATGGTTGAAGATGAAGTGGATGGTTTGAAAAAGAGAAAGAAGGTGTTGGAAACTGACATAGAAGGACTGACCACATTGTCAGAAAAATATGCAGACTAGGCTGAGGCAAAAGGTGGAAAAACTAGCCACAGTCTTCTGGTAAAATCAAATGCTCTCAGGCACTCTGCCAAGCAAAAACGGGGGAACTCAAAGTTCTAGAAAGAGAAATTGAGGTGAAGGCTAAATCCTTGCCTGCTATGTCCTAATTGGATATTACAATGACATGTAGCTTACAAAATGTACTGTTCTGTAGTGTAGACACAGTCAGGAGCTGCTGCAACTTTGCAGGTGACAGCACCTACAATAATATTTAAACATAACACATTAACATTGAGAGTGCTGCCATCTGGAAACTCGTGACTGCTCCTGACTGATTCTACAGTAACTGTGAAGTGAATTTGCCAATTGGCTGTGGCGCGTTGTACCTTGTCGACTGAATAAGCTCCTGCTGTCGTGGGGCAACTAAGCTAAATATAGCATAACAATTGTGCATTTTGTGAGGAAAGCACCAAATGTGGCACACTAGTAGCCTATCATATTATGAACAGGTTTGGATAATGGGCCATCTCAAATTTTTGATGGCGGTGGAAAATGGCTTCCACAGCCATCAGCGGCTGAATTTGAGATGGCCCAATATCCAAATCTGTTCATAATATGATAAGCTACTAGTGTGCCAAATTTGGTGCTTTCCTCACAAAATGCACAATTGTTATGCTAAGTTGCCCCACTACTGTGTTCTGTATGTTCATTATTAAAATAGATTTTTTGTAAACTTACTATCTTTGTTAATTTCTAGGTGACTCACCTCAATTTACCCCTGGAATTTCTAGGATGTGGTCCTTAAAAAGAGGTTATTTTAGCCCTTAAAAGTCCTTAAAAAGTCCTTAAAAAAAAGACATCTCAAAATAAGTGGGAACCCTGTAATATGCAGAACCATTTGAAATGCCTGTGGCCATCGTGATTTCTTCCACTGTTATTCTGCGATTGTTCATCACCAATGCTTCCTCACTTTCATTGATTGGTGATTGGGTGAATGGCTTGTTCAGGATAGTTTGAAATGAAGCTCTATTTGACTGCTTTCATGTCCCTCTGTAAAGTTCAGCATGAAACGCCAACCTTTTTTTCTTTCCATTGTTGACACCACACACGACAACTGTCTGGTGATGAATATTCACAAGATGTTGCCTATTCAGATGCAAATACTTGCATGATAAGCCATTAATCATGCAAGGTGAAAGCAGCTATTTTGAGTGTATCAGTGCACAGTGCATCTATAGCACCACCAATGTGTGTTGCTAGTTCTGTTTTGTTTCAAAAATCGTGCTATTTTGTGAGTATTTTTGTCGACGTTCTTACCTGTGCTTGAGGCCTAGGCGTAGGCTTGAGGCCTACCGGTTCCACTCGGTGTTCGATCGTTTTTTTTTTTTGTTGTTGTTTGTTTTTTCTCCCCATTACCTTCATTTTCTATCCTCCCCATTACCTTCAATTTTGATCCTCCCCACTTTCCAAACATCCCCCATTCTCCCAACTAATCTTTCTTATCTCAACAAAAAAAAAAAAAAAAAAAAAAAAAACAAACCTATAACAACAACACGCTCACCTTCTCCCGATTCTGCTTCTTCTTCTTCCTCGATTTTTTTTTTTATTACACTTCCATGACCTAATCTGTTGAACTCTCATATATTAATATTAACAACAAAAAAATATATATATATTTATATATATATATATATATATATATATATATATATATATATATATATATATATATATATATATATATATATATATATATATACACCCAACAACAACACGCTCACCTCCCCTTCTCCCGATTCTGCTTCTTCTTCCTCTTAACTTCCTCCTCGTCTTCTTCCTCGATTTTTTTTTTTTTTTTTTTTTTAACACTTCCATGACCTAATCTGTTGAACTCTCATACATTTTTTTAACAACAAAAACGATCTTATAATGCTTCATCTTCCTCTCTCACACATGTGGTACTCTTTACTGTTTCACAATGCACTACTCTTCTGCTATTTTAACAGACTGCTCTCATTTCGAGCTCTCCTTCATTCCTTGCCTAAAAAATCCAACTATTACAGCGCTTCTTCTCTCCATGCTCTGAATTCGCCTTCATTGCACCCATCAAGAATTGTGTTAAATCGCATCTCTGACCTAAAACTTTTAAAAACCACAGTTTGCCATGGATGCTCGCTTTCCATCAAACATTCTTTTTTTCCAACTTCAGTGCCAACTCACCCCCCTCACCCCTCACTCTCACTCTCAAAGCAACCATCCCACTCTTCTCCCTCCAAGCCTCCCTCTCACCTCTCTCAAAAATCCCCCCCTCACCTTTCTCCCACCTTTCATCCCCCTCACTCTTCCTTCTCAAAGTTTCCCCCCTCTCATCCACCAACCTGCCTCCCTCCACTGCCCTCTCACCTCCATCTCTTCACTCCACCTCCTCAAATCCTCAACTGCCTTCTTCCTTGTCTCTTGTCCCCCCTCTCCCCCAGCACCACAGAGCCTTTTCTCCTCATTCGGCCCCCTCCCCTCTCTGTTCTGCAATACCCCACACTCCTTCAGCAACCCTCCTTACCTGCCCCCTCGTCCCTTGTCCTACCCTCCCCTCCCCCTCCACCTCCTGCACCCAAAGCCTCCTCCCCTTCCTCTTCATTAAAAGTGTGGACCTCAAATATCTGGGGCCTTCGCTCAAACCTTTCAGATCTTTCCATACAGGTTGCCACTGACAAACCAGACATTATCTGCCTAACAGAAACTTTCCTCTCCCAAGACGTGTCTGACTCCCAAGTATCTCTCCCTGGCTACTCCCTCTTACGGTATGACAGACCTGAGCCTCGTCCTGGTGGAGGTGTTGCTCTCTTCATCAAAGACTCTATTCCTCACTCTCCATGCACTGCTCTCACTCCCCCACACCCCCAGGAATACCTCTGGCTTCGGCTTCCCCTCCACTCCCACCTCATGTTTATATGTGTACTGTACCGTCCACCGAACAGTGATGACTCCATCTACATCTCACTATCCGAAAACATGGACCATCTTCTATCTTCTCATCCAAACTCTCTCTTCCTCTTATGTGGTGACTTCAATTGTCATCACGCCAGTTGGCTAGGTGTGGGTACCTCTCTCACCTGCCATGGCACCTCAGCAAAAGCTTTCTGCGACTCATTGGGACTGACTCAATCGGTCAACTTCCCGACCCGGATCTCAACCAATGGTACTCCATCTCTTCTGGATCTGATTTTGACAAATTTCCCTGACAATATCTGCTGCTCTTCCTTCGCTCCAATTGGTTCTTCTGACCACGTCCTTGTTAAAGTGGACATCTCTCTGGCTGTTATCAGAGAACCACCTCACCGCCGTCGAGTCTGGCATTTCACTCAAGCCGACTGGCAGGGTCTCCGAGCAGCCATCAAACTTACAGACTGGTCTCCTATCACTACTTTCTCAAACATCAACTCATCCTGGGAATTCTTTCAAAGAAACTTGCTCTCCCTCATGCACAGATTTATCCCCTCTCGTGTTCAGTTGTCTTACCCTTCCTCCCGCCCTTGGTTTACTGAAGCTTGTGGCGAGGCAGTTGTCCTGAAACAACTTGCCTTTGCCTCATGGAAAGCAAACCCAACTGAGGGCAATCTCAGTTCTTTCCACAAAGCTCGGAACAAGTGTGTATCTACCCTCAGGAGAGCCAGAAAACAACATCTTTCTCATCTCAAGTCTGAACTCTCAAACCTCTCTCCCTCCTCAAAATCCTGGTGGGGTTTAATCAAATCTGTTTCTGGTGTATGTTCCCCCTCCATCCCCTCCCTTACCTCAAATGGCCGCACTGCTGATTCCACACGTGATAAAGCTGAATGTCTAAACTCGGTGTTTGCAGCTTAATCTTGTGTCCTAAACCCATCACTATCTCTACCCACTTTACCCAGTCGCACCCAACTGTCCCTGGACTCTGTATCCTTTTCTCCTGACAAGGTGGAGAGCTTGCTTTCAAACCTCGAGTCAGATTCTGCAACCGGTCCAGACGGCATCAGCCTACGTGTCCTCAAAGCCTGCTCTTCTGCTCTTGCTCACCCTCTCTCTGTTCTATTCACCCTCTCATTTGCCCAAGGTCATCTGCCATCTGCTTGGAAATCTGCTAACATCACAGCCCTGCATAAAAAAGGTGCAAAAACAGATCCCTATAACTACAGACCAATCAGCCTTCTCCCAATCATCAGCAAGGTGATGGAATCCATCATCGCCTCAGATATGAAATCCTTCCTCTTCTCCAATGGCTTGATTTCCAATCATCAATTTGGTTTCAGACCAGGTCACTCTACCCTGGATATGCTGCTTCTGCTCTCCCATCAATGGATGGAGGTCCTCAATGCCAGACAGGAAATCCGAGCCGTATCCCTGGACATATCACGTGCTTTTGACACAGTCTGGCACCCTGCCCTACTCACCAAACTCTCTTCCCATGGTATTCAAGGCCATCTCCACTCATGGCTCGCAGACTTCCTCTCCTGTCGCAGTCAACGTGTGGCCCTAAATGGAGTTCTTTCATCCCCTCTTCCTGTGCAGGCTGGAGTTCCTCAAGGTAGCGTTCTGGGCCCTGTTCTTTTTCTGGTTTTCATCAATGATCTCTCGGACTCTCTGGAAAATCCTCTATTTCTCTTTGCCGACAACTCCACCCTCTGCCGTACCATCTGTCATCCCTCAGACCGGCAAGCAGCAGCTTCTTCACTCACTGCAGATCTGGATAATATCACAAACTGGTCCAACACGTGGAACATGTCTTTCAATCCAGACAAATCTCACACTCTCACTATGTCTCTTCGAAAGGACCGTTTACAAAACCCCCCCATCCACTTTCTCAACAATCCTCTGGAAGAAGTCTTTTCTTTCAAGCTTCTTGGTCTCATTATCTGCCATGACCTTTCCTGGGAAAGTCACATTTCCAACCTCGCCTCAAAAGCCAGTCGCCGACTGGGAATCCTCCGTCGTGCTAAGTCCTTCCTCGGCCCTCTTGAGCTCCTGACCACTTACAAAGCTTTTGTCCGTAGCCTGATGGAGTACTGCTCTCCCCTCTGGGCTGGTGCTCCTGCCTCCCACCTTTCTCGGCTTCACGCTGTCGAAACCAGGGCATTTAAGATCATCGGCATCTCCCGCAATGAAGCTGAGTCTTTGGGCCTCTCACTCAATCACCGCAGGTTGGTCGGTGGTCTTTCTGTCTTCTACCGACTCCTCTCCAGCCTTGCCCCCCTGCTCTCTCTGCGATTTGTCCCCACCACATTTCCACAGGGCGCTCAAGGTCCGCCAACAACCCCCCTCTGGTAAAACTACCAAAATCACGAATCACTGCTCATCTTCACTGTTTCATTCCTCTTTTTCCCGCCTTTGGAATAAACTTCCTCACTCTATTCTTTCCCATTCTTCCCTCCAAGCTTTCAAAACAGCTGTTCACCACCACCTCTTATCTTCCCCCATCCAAATCCTCGATCTTTTCTACCCCCGATAATCCACCCAAGCCCACTTCCTTCATTTCTCCTACTTTCCTTCCTGAAAGTCCCTGAAATGTCCATCTTCTCTTCGCCATGTTCCCCGTCCCATCCCCATCCCTCTCCCTTCCACAGTTCACCTAATGTATCTGTTCCCCACTGTTTTGTCCCTTCCACTCCCGCCCCTCTTGTCTCATGCCTCCTTGCTGTGAGTTGTGTGTTAGCTCTCATACGAGCCTCGACCAAGGTATACAAAAAAAAAAAAAAAATGATACCATTGAGGGTCTTGTATTGCTGCTACATGTCACATGATATGAGAAATGTTCCATTAACAATGTATGCTATTGTTCAAGTCATATTCACACATTTGATGATCATGATTTATTTTGGTTTTTGATGTACAATAATATTCTTTCCAGAGCATTTGTCCGTACTCTATCCTTTTTAAATGCTGAATGTCAAGCGAGGAAGCAACACGTACCATTTTTAACGTCTTTAGTATGACTTGGCCTGGGGTTTGAATCCCCAACCTCCCAGACTCGGAGCGTATGCTCTAACGTCTAACCATTATGCCACCGAGTCTGGTAATATTGAATTAGGAGACTCGTATTTGAACGCACCTCATTTTTTTTCTTCTGATGGCTCAGTTTGAAAATATGTAATTCACTGGATTGTCTTCAATGCTTCTTTGCCGATGGTTTGTTATCGTAACTTGTTTTCAGGCCTGAAGTTTTTTTATGTCCTTTGTTTTTTTTCTTTCATCACTTTCCTATGTGGGGTTTAGAGTTGTTTTTTTTGTTCATAGTTTTGTCTGCTGCTTTGGCTGAATGTTATGGAATGTGGGCTGGTCTTTTCTGTACTTTTTAAAAATTGTTTTAACTTCGTCCAAGGTTCGTGGAGGACAAGAAACACAAATCGTACACACACTTCCAAACAAATTTGTAAGACCGTACTCGACTTCAGAAAATTTGACCTTGTGGGAGGTGATGTGAAAGTCGTTGGCACTCTACTGGTGACATCTTTGAGACATCGTTTTTACTCCTCAGCCCGAATTGGGCTAAGGGGTATTGTCGTCACAGGCGTTGTCCAGGCGTCTGTCAACTTTTGGTTTCCGTCAATTTCTAGGAGAATGCCTTGTCTGATTAAATCCATTTTTGCAGTGTGTTGGGGCTGGGTAGAGGAAGGTTCCTTTCGATAATGAGGGCAATTTGATTCTCGGCTAGGCCACCAGGGGGCCAAAACTGAAAACCTAGAAAATGGCTATTTCTCCTGAAGGAATGGCTGGATCATCTCCAAATTTTTATCACAGGTATATCTGATGAGGATACATGATATATAACCTGGGTTTTTGATTTGACCTACTTTTCAAGGTCACAGAGGTCAAAGTTCATACTGCGGTGTTCGGGCATCCGTCAACTTTTGGTTTCCGTCAATTTCGAGGAGAACGCCTTGTCCGATTAAATCCATTTTGCAGGGTATGTTGGGGTTGAGTAGAGGAAGGTTCCTTTCGAAAATGGGCACGCTGCAATTTTCAATGTGGCCTCCATGGCAGCCATCTTGAAATTGGTTTCCGTCGATTTCAAGAACGCCTTGTCCGATTAAATCCATTTTTGCAGGGTGTGTTGGGGTTGAGTAGAGGAAGGTTCCTTTCGAAAATGGGCGTGCTGCGATTTTCACTGTGGCCGCCCCTGGGTAGTAGTCTTGAAATTGGTTTTCGTCAATTTCGAGAACTGCTTGGCTTGTCCGATTAAATGCATTTTTGCAGTGTGTGTGTGTGTGTGTGTGTGTGTGTGTGTGTGTGTGTGTGTGTGTGTGTGTGTGTGTGTGTGTGTGTGTGTGTGTGTGTGTGTGTGTGTGTGTGTGTGTGTGTGTGTGTGTGTGTGTGTGTGTGTGTGTGTGTGTGTGTGTGTGTGTGTGTGTGTGTGTGTGTGTGTGTGTTGGAGTTGAGTAGAGGAAGGTTCCTTTCAAAAATGGGTGCGCTGCGATTTTTACTAGCCGCGACGGTCGCCATCTTGAAGTCTGATTGATTTTTGATATGACATCCAACGTGCTCTAACTGACTGCATCATCGTGATATCACTGCTTCCTTTTACAATGCATGGGCTGAGGGGTTACGCCCGCTTTGCGGAGCTATTTTTTTCCCTGCAGTCAGTGCTGAAATGAAGGAGAAATTTCCTCCATGATGGTTTGTTCATGTCCATAGTCGACTGGGTCTGGTGGGATGCCAACTCATTGGGTTTGTTCACGCTATAAAGTCTCACCATCAAACAAGGAAGTAGCACGTAATATTTAATCATTAGTATCACTCATCAAGGATCAAAATCAAATTGATAATCTTCTAGATTCAGAGCGGGTGTTCGAACCATTGTGCCATTGAGTCTGATATAATTAAGTACATGGCCTTAAACCCCAATTTAAAAAGAGAGTGAATTTCAAAATGTATGGACGTGTTTTAAACGTTGAATTGCAAAGTACTGTTGGACCCTGCTATTTGTGGATTCGCTATTCATGGACCCCACGTGTTCGTGGTTTGTAAAATGTGACCTGCTTCAAGACATTCACGGCTCTGTGCTTTACGTATTCGCAGTTTTTTTTTCTTCGTGTTTTCACAGTTTTTCATGGGTGTATTCACGGTTTTTTTTGCATTTTCGTAGGTGCATTCACGTTTTTTTGTGGCCGTATTAGCGGTTTTTCGCGGTTTTTCATGGAATTGTTGATTTTCCCTGATGAATCACTGACCGCCGGGAACTTATCCCCCATTTTTCCATTGACACAATGTCCTGCTATTCGCGGATTCGCTATTCACGGCATTTTCCATGAACGTATCCCCCGCGAATAGCAGGGTCCAACAGTATATTAATTGTGCTGCAAAATACTTTTGAAAGCAACTTTGTTTTAAATTAATTTATCAAAAGTAAAACTAATCTTTCAACAATTACCAGTTTCCATTGAAGTTCAATTATTTTCATTCAGTGTTGGGATTAATTGTTGATTTCTGGTTTTGTTTTGACACTTATTTATCAATATTGCCAGAACCCTGAACAAATTCCAAATTCCTGCACCTTCAGCCGAGTTTTCTGCCACTCTGTCGCAGGATACTCAGCTGAGGGTGCAGGAGTTTGGAATTTGTTTAGGTTGCCAACGATAACTCACATACCCTTTGTGAAGGATGCCACGGGATCTTTAAGGTCCACCAACTCGTGCTTGCAGACTGGACGCCCAGTTTAATAGCCATCCCAGGGACGGCACACTCATTAAGGTCTCACCCTGCCTGCAAAAACAACAGAATGTTATGTGAAGATCAGGACTTTGAGGGGGTCACATTCTATTAGTTGGAGAGTTCCTGAATCAGATTTTACTTTGTAAATATGTTTTCATGACATTTGCAGTGTATTTGGGATCGTTGTCATGCTGGAAAACAGTCACCGCCAATTCGCCTCCTTCCTGACAGGATTGCATGGTAGATTAGGATCTGCTTGAACTTGTCAGCATTCATTGTTTATTCAATTCTCACCAAATGAACAAGGCCAATAGCAGCAATACATCCCCACACCTGAACAGTGCTTCTTGGTTAACTAACAATGCGTCTTGGTCAACTCTTGCAAATCATTTGATCAACTAACAAGGCAAACATGAAAGAGCTTTCCAAATACGTCAGACATAAAGTGGTGGAGAAGCACCATTTGGGAGAGGGTTATAAGAAGATTTCAGTCATACTTGTCCTTCTCACCAACTCTCCTGACAAACTGCTTTCTCTTTGTTCCAAATGTTTCAAACTTTGACTCGTCACTCCAAAATACCTTTCACACTGATTAGCATTCCAACTCTAATGTTATTGGGCATATTTCAGTCTCTTGGCTTTGATACCTTTATGTGAAGGGGCTTTTTGACAGCAACTCGCCCATGGTCGGAGACCACTTTTGATAGACCTTCTGACAGTAGAAGATGAGTCCACTTGAACCCCTGATGTCTGTGCCAGTTCTTGTGTAAATTTGGCACTTTATTTATTTATTTTCTCCTTAAGGAACCAGCCTGGTGTTGGCTTAGTGGTTAGGGTGGCGGCTTGCGATCCAAGGGTCCTGAGTTCAAGCCCCTTTGGCTGCTGAATTAACACCAGGGGGTTGACTCAGCCTGTCATCCTTCCGAGGTCGGCGAAATGAGTGCCAGTGTACTGGTCCCGGTGTATGCCCCGGTTAGAATAGGTGTACCATATCCCTGCGTGTCGTAGGAGGCGACCAGGGTTGGCGTCAGGAAGGGCATCCGGCCATAAAAACATTGCCTCAAGAAAAAGCCAAACCCCTGCACAGCAGGGAAAAGTGGCTGTAAAAACGGTCATTTTATTTTTTTATATTCTCCTTAAGGAACCTTTTCTCTGTTTTGCTCATCTGTTTCGCTGAGTTTATTTGGCCTTCCAATCCATCTTCCATCTTTAACTTCTCTGGTCTCATTATGCTTCTATGTTGTTGCATGAATGCCACATCTGGAAATACCTGTTTTTTGGAGATATTTCTCTGAAAATTATCTTGTTGGTATAAAACTATTTGGAGTGTTGTCGAGTTTGATATCTTGGGCAAGGTGTAGGTTTATATTACCGTCAAGAGAGAAATTTAAAGTTGGTGAAATAAATGTGGTGGCCTCAGACTGATTAGTTGGACAGGAAGAAAAATGAAACACAACCAAAATCGATGGCAATTATAATTTTTATTGATGTCTTTACATATTTTCTGTTTTTGTTCATAAAGGATGGACTGATGTTATTATCCTATATATTATTTCTGTTAATGTCTGCTCGTAATTTGACGGATCTCCTCCGAAACTGCGGGACGGATTGTCACCACTTTCGGCATGTGGGTGGTCTGTGGTCTAATGAACAGCATGGGCTATGTGAGATCATGCCAGATGAACAGGTTTCGGAATTGTTGGCGATTTTCTAATTTTAACATTCGTTTGCATGGCGACGTGTGATTTCACCGCTGAGAGGCGTAATGACGTCATGACATCATCGGTCATTCGCTGACGTCATTACGTCTGTCGTCGACAGACCGTCACCACTGAAGGGCGTAATGCCACTCCGAGAAAACAGCGTCTGCAATGTAAAACCCTCTTCTGCACATGCTGACTACCTCAGAAGTTGCATTTGACACAAAAATGTAACAAACATTGTATATAAAGAAAATCGATAAATAACATTGTGAACACTGGATATATTGATGTCCTAACAAACCCTCAATTTATAAACTTCGCTCGGTGCGTGGGTTTGGCTAGTTTATTATTATTAACAAAAGAAACTTTTAATCCATAAAATAATATGTTTACCATCGAGTTGTATTAATATTAGCACCATTACTTATACCCCAATGAAGCCCTCAGGGTCAGGTCAGGTATGGGAGCATGTGCCAGAACAGCGCGTCGCTGCGTCCACTTTCCGCCGGTACTCCAGGGGCCTCCGTCTGGCCATCCCCCAGGCAGATGCCAGGCCCATCCCCATCTCCTTGAGGTGATTCTCGTCCCGCTTACAGGGGAATTCGCGCATTGCGTTCATCCAAGCCCATCCCGCGGAGCACTGCAGTTAGAGCAGAGAGTGGTAGGCTCTTGACAGAGGAGTCTGAAGTGAAGGCCCGCTGGGCCGGTTACATTGAGCGGTTGTACCAGGCTGATCCCCCAGCTGTCGAGTTGGACGTCAAGGGTGTTACAATCCCTGTTGCTGACCCTCCAATCAACTGTGGTCCACCTTCGCTTGTGGAAACACGGGCTGCGGTGAACCGGTTGAAACGGGGCAAAGCTCCAGGGATCTGTGGCATCCATGCTGAACTTCTCAAGGTTGGTGGAAATGTTGCACTCGTGTCGTTGCATGCAGTTTTGTGCTCTGCCTGGAACACAGGCATCATCCCAACTGATTGGAAGATGGGCCTTGTTGTTCCTCTCTGGAAAGGGAAGGGTGATCGCCAAGACTGCAACAACTACCGAGGGGTGACGCTGCTCTCAGTGCCGGGCAAGGTCTTTGCTCGGATAATTCTTGATAGGGTTCGCCACCATCTGCTTGAGCACCAGCGTCCAGAGCAGTCAGGCTTTACACCAAAGAGGTCAACGATTGACCGTATCCTTGCTCTTCGTGTCCTCACTGAACGCAGACGAGAGTTTCAGCAGGGGCTGCTTGCAGCCTATGTTGATCTCTGTAAAGCTTTCGATTCAGTGAATCGGGATGCCCTCTGGAGGAGTCTTGGTCTTCGTGGGGTGCCACCAAAACTGATCGATCTGATGTCTGAACTCTACTCTGGTCCTGAGAGTGCTGTGAAGTGTGGTGGTACCATCTCTGACTTATTTCCAGTTGTTACTGGAGTTCGTCAGGGGTGTGTACTGGCCCCCACACTTTTCAGCACTTGTATGGACTGGATTTTAGGGAGGATGTCGGAGAGATCAAGCTGCGGTGCATCGTTTGGGAATGTCAAGATCTCAGACCTTGATTTTGCAGATGATGCAGTCATCTTTGCGGAGACTTTAGATATTCTTTTGGGGGCCCTCGAGGTGCTGAATGAGGAGTCGGAGCCGCTGGGTTACGGGTTTTTTGGGTCAAAAGTAAGATGCAGGCTTTCGGTGACATCTTGGATGCTGCTGTTCTGTCTGTGTCTGTTTGTGGTGAGGATGTTGAGGTCGTGGAGAGATTCACTTACCTTGACAGTGATATTCATCTCTCTGCTGGCTCTGAGTCAGAGGTCAATAGACGTCTGCGTCGGGCCTGGGGAGTCATGGATTCACTGGATCATGGGGTGTGGTGCTGCCGGTACCTGTGCGGGTGGACGAAAGTCCGAGTCTTCAAGTCCTTGGTACTTCCAGTCTTGCTCTATGGATGTGACACTTGGACTCTGACCAAGGATCTGAGACGGAGACTTAATTCCTTTGGTACCGGGTCTCTTCGGAGAATCCTTGGCTATCGCTGGTCGGATTTTGTGTCCAACGAGCGGTTGCTGAGAGAGACTTGGATGAGATTTGTTACCTGCATGGTCCGTGAGCGTCAGTTGTGGCTGTATGGACATGTGGCTCGTTTTCCTGACGCTGATCCTGCTCACCAGATTCTCTCAGTGGGGGAGTCTCATGAGTGGAGCAGGCCAGTGGGCCGACCACGTGCCTCGTGGTTGCAGCAGGTTGACCATCATCTCAAGGAGATGGGGATGGGCCTGGCATCTGCCTGGGGGATGGCCAGACGGAGGCCCCTGGAGTACCGGCGGAAAGTGGACGCAGTGACGCCCTGTTCTGGCACATGCTCCCATACCTGACCTGACCTCCAACAACCGTTAATGAGGACATGGTCAATCTCCTTTGCCACACCGCCAGCGTTGGAATACCAAGTCCAGCGATGAGCTTGTGGGCGCTGAAACCATGAACCAGCCACCCTAAGTCCATGACTTCTTGCAAAGTCAAGGAACTTAGTGCTATTCTGGTTCATAGTTCCTGACCCATGGGGACCAACACACACCTCATAACCATCCCTATCAGTTCCAGTCGATGCATTGAAATCCCCCAAGACTAGAAGTGTATCTCGTCTGGGGCACTGATCAACCACAGACTCGAGCGTGGCGTAGAATGCATCCTTCACGGTGAGATCACTCACTTCAGTCGGAGCATAAACAGAGACCAAGGAAATGACACCGAAGGAGTTACGAATCCTAAATCTCATAATACGCTCGTTGACCAGTGTTACCTCAATTATCATTGGTGTCATCTTATTGGACACAGCTACAGCAACTCCTTGGGTATGGTAACCATCAGAGCGACCAGACCAATAGTAGGTGTAACCACCCACCATTATCTCGCCGCAATCCGGTCTCCGAACTTCAGAGAGAGCTGCAATCCCGATGTCCAAACGCTTGAGCTCAGATGATAACAGAGACAGGTGATCATCCTCTCTTCGGGATAGGACATTCCAGACACCCACCCAAAGGGACCGCCTCAGGTTAACCCAAGGAGACCGCCGTCTGGTGGACGACACCTCTGGTGGTATGGTGGTATGGTGGATGCATAAGAAATAATGTTGTCTGGAACGCATCTCCATGAAAACAATGATATTGTTGTGGAAATGATTTCTCGGGGATAACATTGCATAGAATAGTTTAGTTATTTCCCACAATAAATGTAATAGAATAAGCGTGAGGTCATGCAGTCGCAATATTAGATATATGCGTCTTTTTGTTTCGACAGACGTCCACCCTTCCTAATGTGTGTTGAACACCAATCATCCCTTAAAACCCATATTTAATGTTTTTACCTTTGTAACCTCCCTTATATGTTCTTTTCAAGTGAACACCAGCTCTTGAAGTGACAGTTTTGGCAGAAAGCAGTGTGCCAGTTCTGTCCAAGGAAAGGGGGAGGACCGTCCGTGTAACACGTCTGGGGCCGGTCTTCTCGAGTCGAATGCATCAAACGGGTCCTCATGCCAAAAGCAGCCAAGAGTGGAGAGGCGAAGTACGCCATGGAGGCAGGTGGCGGCAAACCTGATAAAAGCAGGTGCAGTGAGGGAAATGGAGCAGATGCTCTGAACGGACCTCTGGGGGAGCTGCGTGAAGTCTGCTCAACCTGCCGATCTACACCATGCCCCACTCAGCCAGCCACACCCACTCTTCTGCTCTCACCTCGGGCTGGGCACGGAGAGTGTTCCCCGACGCAAGGACGTGTTGCTCCACATCAGTTTTGCTGTCTCCCACTGGGCGTAGCCGAGTATTTCAGGGTTTTTCCTGGGTTTTAAAATAACTTGGGTAAAACTGCCAACATGTATAATGCGGCCCGCGGCGACCACGATTAGTGGGCGCGGGGGAGGGGGGGAGAGTGGGAGAGGGGGGTCTCCCCCCTTTAGCTGTCGGGGGGTCTGGTGGTTCTACATCAGGAAATTTAGCAATTTTAGATGCTCGTAGGTGCATTCTGGGGCATTCTGAGCATGCAAGTAGACACAAATTAGTATCTTGGCATCATCAATTTTGTAAAAAAAATTCTCACTTTCAACATATCTTATATTTAGCATGTATGTATCTTCACCATAAATATTTAAAATCTTTTTCTTAAATCGTTTTTTTTTCTTTTAAATAAAAAATTAAAAGCAGTTGGGCGGCCAGAAATTGACTTAGGCGGCCGCCCAAGTGAGCCCTATGGATGGAAAACATTGGTATTTCTGTCTTGTCGAACCCTTGCTGTTGTCTATCTCATGTGGTATGACTGGACCCGTCGTTTCGTTTTTGGTTTCATTGGCGCATGTATTCGGTCATAGGTTAAGGGGTTATTATCACCGTTAATTGTTATTTTGCTTCACTTTGTACTCCTGGCCCATGTCAGTCATGTGACTTTCACTGTTAAATCCAGTTGATCTCAGGGTGAATTTGGGTGGTCTTTGTCACTGTCACAATTTGGCACATCCACTAACACATTCATCTAAAATCGATGATTAATACCCACAACAGGACTGTGCTGTGTGCTTACCGACTCCGTTTGGACGTTAATTGGAATTGGGCGCACTGCACCGACTAGTGTGACGTAACCACTGTTTTGGCCGTCCCACCAGCAAGGTATCGTGGCGAAGGATACATGATCCGGTTCAGGGCTACTGAAGCAGTTCAGCACCACGGCCGCTTTGACGCAGCCTGCCGGGATTCACACCCGATTACTAGGATGACCTACCAGCGATAACAATATAATGACACCTTCAAGCGCATTTTTGATTGGTGCTCTTTTCTCCAACAACACATCCTGACCGATTTTATAAGCGAGATCTACAGTGGCCTTCAAAAGTATTCACCCCCCCCCCACCCCCAAAGTTATGACATTTTGATGCCACCTGAGCTTATTTCATGATCCTGCCAAATCAAACAATATATAGAGTCTTCACAAACTACTCCAAGTGATGAAGCTAAACATTGAAGATAAAATGTGAATAAGTCAAATTAACAGAACATCAGATTATTCTCAATTATATTAGTCTTCAAACCATTTGCTGAAGTCACCCAAAATCACTTCAGGAGCAAATTATTTGTTTGAAAGGTTACAAAATTACTGCACATCAGCCAGTCAACAGCATCCCCAATGTGAAGCATGGTGGTGGCAGCATGATGTCATGGGGCTGCTTTTCATTTGCAGGGACTGGCATGCTTGTCAGGATAGAAGGGGCAATGGAAGGTGCAAAGTGCAGAAGAATCCTTGATGAAAACCTGCTCGTGTCGGCCAAAACTCTGAAACTTGGTAGGAGATTCACATTTCAGCAGGCCAATGATCTGAAGCACAAAGCTCAAGCCACACTGTTCTGTTCTTGCGTATGGCAGCTTGGCTGCTGGGTAGCTATCATTTCTTGGAAACACGGCTTTGCCGCTGATGCTGTGCCGCTCTGCCAGGACACTAGTACTCATTTCACTGACCTGGGAAGGATGACAGGCTGAGTCAACCCCACCTGGTGTTAATTCAGCAGGCAACCGGGCTCAAACTCAGGGCCCCAGGATCCTAAACCAGCCATCCGAGCCGCAAAGCCAACAATACCAGGCCGAAAGCCACACTGGAGTGCAAGAAGAAAATATATGTCCTTGAGTTTCCCAACGTCCTGACTTGAACCCAATTAAACATTTGTGGTGAGACTTGAACGTTGCAGTCCATCAACGATCCCCATCAAGCCTGGCAGAACAAGAGCAATTTTCACGTGAAGAAGAGGCAATTGTTTCACCATCTCACTGTGGAAAGCTGGTAGAGAACTACCCAAAATGACTCATGGTGGTCATTGTTGTCAAAGGTGTTTCCACCAACGACTGACCGAAGAATACTTTTGCAACCAGGAAATTTTAATTTATACATGTGTTTTTTGCAGGTATTCCTAACATGTAACCTCCTTCAACTATAACAGTGTTTAGTTTGATCTCTCCTTTATCTACTTTAAATGGATGAGGTGTGTGTGTGTGTGTGTGTGTGTGTGTGTGTGTGTGTGTGTGTGTGTGTGTGTGTGTGTGTGTGTGTGTGTGTGTGTTTTCATTATGTACCTTTTGCTCCTTTAAACTGCTGAGACCCCTTGGACCTTTTAAGACCCAGAAGACCCAAAAGGACCGAGAAGAACCATATAGATATTTATCGAATGCCGTCCTGAAGAGGGCAAATAAGGCTGAAATCCGGATTGGTGGCTCCGTTTGATGTTTTCTTTTAATATACACTGTCGAGGATTGTATGAGAGCTAAAATACAGAAATGCTCAACAAGGGGAGCAGGAGACAACAGAAGCGGTAGAGGGAAGGTCAAAAAACAGTGGGTAACAGAGACACGAGGAGATCTGTGGAAGGGAGAGGGATGGGGCGGGGTACACAGGGTAAGCAAGATGGGCACTACAGGGACTTTCAGGTCCTTAACACGACATGAACTTTCAGGAAGAAAAGCAGGGAATTTGAAGGAGGTGGGTTTGGGGTGGATTAACAGGGATAGAAAAGATCATGGTTTTGCATGGGAGAAGATTAGAGGTGGTGGTGAACAGCTGTTTTGAAGACTTGGAGAGAAGAGTGGGATTGAAGAGTGTGTGGGAGTTTGTTCCAAAGGTGGGGAAAAAGAGGAATGAAAGAGTGAAGGTGAGCAGTGATTCTTGATTTTGGCAGTTTTACCAGAAGGTGACTGCTGGCGGACCTTGAGCACCCTGTGGAAATATGGGGGGGGGGGGGACATGTCTCAGAAAGAGCAGGGGGAGCGAGGCCGAAGAGGAGATGGTGGAATACAGAAAGACCACCTTCCTGCCTGTGGTGAGAGAGTGAGAGACCTAAAGACTCAGCCTCATCATGGCAGATACCAATGATCCTAAATGCCTTGGTTTCCACAGCGTGAAGCAGAGAAAGATGAGAGGCGGAAGCACCAGCCCAGAGGGGAGAGCAGTACTCCATCAGGCTGCGGACGAAAGCTTTGTATGTGGTCAGGAGCTCAGGTGGGCCGAGGAAGGACTTTGCACGACGGAGGATTCCCAGTCGGTGACTGGCTTTGGAGGCGAGGTTTGAAATTTTGGCTTTCCCAGGTAAGGTCATAGCCGATAGTGAGACCCAGAAGCTTGAAGGAAAGGACTTTTTCCAGAGGATTGTTGAGAAAGTGGATGGGGGAGGGTGGTGGGTTCTAAACGGTCCTTTCGGAGAGACGTAGTGAGAGTGTGAGATTTGTATGGATTGAAAGACATGTTCCACGTGTTGGACCAGTTTGTGATTGTACCCAGATCTGCAGTGAGCGAAGAAGCTGCTGCATGCTGATCTGAGGGATGACAGATGGAACGGCAGAGGGTGGAGTCATCAGCAAAGAGATATAGAGGATTTTCCAGAGAGTCGTAGAGATCATTGATGAAAACCAGAAAAAGTACAGGGCCCAGAGCGGTGCCCTGAGGAACTCCAGCCTGGACAGGAAGAGGGGATGAGAGAACTCCATTAAGGGCCACACGTTGGCTGCGACAGGCGAGGAAGTCTGCGAAGAATTTGTGGAGATGTCTGTGGATACCATAGGAAGAGGGTTTCATGAGCAGGGCAGGGTGCCAGACCATATGTTTCACTGATGTTACCATGTAATCTTTGTCTGTTTGACAGAGTCGCCGGGCCGAGGCCTCTGGGTTGTAGGTGACGCTTTGGTGTCAATGGAGTGTCAATGGAGATCGTGGAAGTGCTCATCGCACTCCGCATGTTTCGATATATCCATATACTCTTCCGGTCAAAAGTTTGAGAACACCCCCATTTTTCAGTTTTTACTGAAATTTAAGCAGTTTAAGTCCAGTGAATAACCTGAAATGGGACAAAGCTAAGCGGTAAACTGGCAGAGGTAAAAAAAAAAAAAGTTTAGGGTACCAACAACTGAAAAATAATGTAGATTACAGTTGTTAAAAAAGGCCCTTTTCAGGGAACAAGTAATGGGTTAGCAACTGCAGCTGTTATGCAGCAATGGAAGTAAATTAAGCCTTGAAAGATGATGTAAACAATTCCTACAGGTGTCCCAACGTTTGTTGATTAGTTACAACTCCTCTGTCTGTATTTAAGCAGTGTTGGAACAGACTCTGTTGCTGCACCCTCTGAAGCATTGTTTGGACAATATTATACTGCAGGAAGTAGTATGTTTCTATAATAATGGCGAGAAAAAGACAATTAACAAAGGAAGTCAGACAGACCATTATAACCCTTAAAAGTGTCGGTCTTTCCTTTCGAGAAATTGCAAACAAGCCAAGGTGTCAGTGAGTACAGTTTCCTACACCATCAAAAGGCACTTGGCAATTGGAGGAAACTCTGACAGGAAGAGGTCTGGCAGACCCAATGCCACAACACAATCAGAAGACAAGTTTCTAAGAGTCAACAGCTTGCGTGATAGGTGGTTCTCACAGGACAGCAGCTTCAAGGACAGCTTAACTCTGGTAAAAGTAAGGAAGTCTCAGTTTCAACTGTGAAGAGAAGACTTTGAGCTGTAGGTTTGACATGTCAAGTGGCAGTAACAAAGGCATTGCGAAGATTGCAAAAAAGAAAAACAGGTTTGCCTGGGCCATGAAGCACTGCCAGGAACTACTGAAAACTGGAAGAAGGTCTTATGGACCGATGAATCAAAATTTGAAATTTTTGGTTCATCACGCAGGGTTTTTGTACGCTGTCGAGGAGGCGAAAGGATGGTTCCTCAGTGTGTGACACCAACTGTCAAACATTGAGGAGGGAGCGTGATGATCTGGGGCTCCTTTGCTGGATCCAGTCGGCGACTTGCACAGAGTGACTGGCACCCTGAACCAAAAGGGCTACCACAGCATTTTGCATGCCGTGCAATACCCTCTAGTCTACGCCTAGTTGGTCAGGTTGTCATCCTACAGCAAGATAACGACCCAAAACATACCTCCAGGCTATGTCAGAACTACCTTAGAAGAAAAGAACAAGATGGTAGGCTTCAAATCATGGAATGGGTCAGCACAGTCTCCAGACTTAAACCCCATTGAGCTGGTTTGGGATGAACTGGACAGAAGGGTGAAAGCAAAGCAACCTCCAACCTCCAATTTGTGGAAACTTCTGCAACAGTATTGGGAAGAACTTTCCGAATAATATTTGATTTCCATTGTAGAAAGAATGCCATGAGTATGTTCGGCTGTTACATCTGCAAAAGGTGGCTGCTTTGATGAGTCAAAAATTTAGATTAAATTTTGTTCAACAAAACGATTCCATGATTTCTTTTTTATCTGAAATTGTTTATTTGTTCCATGCTTTAATTTCAGAGGACATTGAAACATTAAGCTGCTTAAATTTCAGAAAAACTGGAAAATGCGGGTGTTCTTAAACTTTAGACCAGTAAAGTATCTCTGTAATATATACTAGAAGGGTACTCATCGCTGACGGGTTCGTCGACGTCTCACCTCAAATGAGTGTGTATTGGTAGAAACGGGAATTCAGTGTAAATATTCAATGTGCAGATATTGCAGTTGGTGGAGCTCGTAACCATCGCAACCTCGTTCCATTCCACAAGCAAAGATTTCCAATCCATGTTTGTTGTACCTCCGAAATACTGCTTGGGAATGAGGATGATATTATGAAAGCTCAGTAAGGAAACTAATTTCGCCACGTTTTCGGCCTCCCGCCTGACGGAAGATCACCAAAGTTATTTTCATGCCAACCAACAACCTACAGGCACCTATCCCTCTCCACATCACTTCTTCAGTCCCTAACCTGCCCCCTCTCTCTATACTTCCAATAGCTTTGCTTTTGACAATTTGCATTCTGTATTTCTCACAGCATTTCATTCTGGTTTCCCATTTGATGATCCATAGATCAGTAGTTTCAGGTTCACTTTTCAATATTAGTTTCACTTTGGGATATCAGTTTCAATTCGTCATTACAACTTGTGATGTGACGTGAATGGTGCACGAAAAAGATTGTCAAAAACTATTTTTGGTGGCATTTCTTTAGATTTTCTCAGGGGTGTAGAGGGGCCCAGATTGGCTTTAGGGTCTTAAAAGGTCAAAAAGGGGTCTAAAGTGTTTAAAGGGTCAAAGGGTCTTACATGGGTCTAAATGTCTAAAGGGGTCCAAATGGTCTAAAATTGTCCAAAGGGTCTTGACCAGTCTGAAAAGTGTTGAAAGGGTCGAAGAAGCTCTATACGTCTCAAAAGGGTCTAAATGGGTGTGAAGGGGTCTAAAAGGTCTTGACAGGGTCTAAACAGGTATTAAAGGGTGGAAGGGGTGTAAAGTGTCCAATGAGGTCCACAGGCCGTACAGGGTGAAACCGCTTGAAGCTTTATTAAAGAAATTATCTCATGTTATTAAATAAATTAACTCTGGAGTGCAACATGGCAATGATGAGCCAAATAACCTCATCATCACTGTTGAAAACACCTATTTAGGTGAATCGTGGTTAAAAATCTTATCATTGAAAGTTTTATCACAAATTAACTTTGGGAGCTCAAAGCAGTAAGGTCACAAACAACATTTCGCTTTTATATATAGAGATGGCCAATCTATTTTCTGTCTAGAGCCTCTTCTTCCTCCCTCTTCTTCGTCTTCTTCCTCTTCTCAGAGAGCTGGCTTAACTTTTTTCTTCCATCGACCAGCTTTCAGTGACATTTCCCAGCAAAGCCATGGCTAATAGAGAAAAGCTCTGTTACAACCTCATTCAAGGTTACGAAAAGCTCACCCAGAAACGTCCAAAAAGTCCTTTAATATGTTATGAAAAAGGTCGTTATGTAACTGCTCTGGAAACACCCCCAACCCCTGTAAAACTCTATCACATTTGGACATACACCCACCCCACCCCAAATTCCAACCACAACGCGTTATGTATATAATTTTTGAATGGCCCCAAATATAAGACATCGTTAAGAGGTCAGAAATATTGATAATATTGTCAGAAATGAAATATATCTCAACTGTGATTGAACATTTTTGTGATAGTGAGCAGAAACAATTTGAATATCAAAAAATTAACGGTTGCCACGCATTACCGGCTCCATCCACTACGACATCTCCTCAATGAATTTTTTCACTGAATTCCCATTTCTAACAATAATACATACTCCAAAAAATTTCTCATTTGATGTGAGGCATCCATGATTAAATTGATCAAACATCAAATCACGATGTTCACTTGGTTCTTTTAAACTATAGGATGGATGTTGGGAGGTATATATTTGGTGAAGTTAGCTAAATGGTATCCTTGTTTCCACAAATTCCTCTTTCATCCTTGAGAGGTATGTTGTTTGATGAGCAGTAAAATTACCTTGAAATCGATGTGTAGGTTCTGGCTGTACTATGTTCAGTTTTTGAATGATTAGCACATTTGAGAGGTCACGTGGCTCCTTCCCCGAATTAACCAATCATGGTAATGTCTTTATTACAGTTATTTTTCACATTTGATTCCATATTTGACCATCGGAGGTCACCACCTCACGAATTATACAGGTATCCGGGTTGAAACGACAAAGAAAATGGGCTTTTGATGAGGCATTGTCTACATGGATATTCCCTTCGCAGATATGCCAACAGGTGGCAGTTTGTGTGTTTATAATCTCTGAATCATGAGAAAAAATACTTTACAACCCCCTATTTAGGTGCAATGTGGTAAATAATGTGAACCTATAAAGTTTTCTGGTAATTAACCCTGGGAGCTCAGAGGAGAAGGGTCACAAACAAACAAGCATTGTGTGTGTGTCGTGTGTGGTGTGTGGTGTGTGTCGTGTGTGTGTGTGTGTACGAGGTCCGTCGAAAAAATAACGGGACTGACTTCACAGAAATTTTGTTCCAAAAAATATTGTTACGGCTGTAGAAATTCGCATTACACCATAAAGGGCCCTCAGGTGAGATATCTCTAAGTACTTGTGTAGTTATCCCAAACCTGTTGTATAGAGGGAATTTATGTGATTCATCCGGGCTGCGACGCTTTGAGTTAGCCATTTTTTCTTTTCTGTCGTTATTTTGAACCAACCACGTCTCAACCGCCATCACACAACAACCACCTTAACCACCACGCCAGCCATCGTCACCAACTACAACCACGCTCCAACCCGCAGACAACAACCACAACGCCAACCCTCACCACAGAAGACCCTCCACCACCTTCACCTTTACCTTCACGAATTCATCCCACATCATCGCTTCTACGGCTATTCCCGCACCACCTGTGAACACTGAACGTCGGGCTGTCTCGGGCCCGTTCGGCGATTGGTACCGAGCCACGAGCGCGAATGGCGGCCTTTCCGAGGGGAAAATTCGGATCAGGAATGCTTCACGCCCACTTCTCCTCCGTCCAATTGGTGAGCGCGGGGCGGTTTGGCCCCGCCTCCAAGCGTGTGTATGTGAAGTTCGTATATGCAAATTTTAGGATCAGGAGAGGTTCACGCCCATTTTTGCCCGACCAATGGCTGACCGGGGGGGAGGGCAGCGTGGCCCCGCCTCCAATCGCGTTCTGATCCTAAAATTTGCATATTGGCTACTCCTGCCATCTATAGCAAGGCGAATTGGAGCGAGTTGGGTTTTGGAGTTGCTTGGAGAGTGTCGTCGAGAGGTTGCTCTTGGGGGACAAGGAGCGTTGCGTTGGCGGAGTGGAGTCGAGTGCGCGCGGTGGAACTGCAAGCAAGGGAGCTCGGGTCCGAGGCAGGAAGGACGGCGGTCGGCGTCGAGGTTGTGGTGTGGGGGAGCGCTCGTCTCGTCGCGGGACCCAAGCCAGCCAGCCACTCCCCTTCCCCAGGGCATCAACAATTCCCCCTTTCCCCCGCGCTGAGATAGTGAAAAAGGGGGCCCCGTTCCTACCCCACCCCAAACGTCATGCCAACGAAACCCGCCAAGGGGCACGGAGTCGGGGCACAGCGGCGCGGCCACATTTGCGGCTTGCCCGCCAATGCGTCACGAGGACGCGGGTAAGACCTCCCCGGTCTCGCGGACCTGGCCGCTCCTCCAGGTCACGCACACATTTGGCCTACGGGCCTGTCTGCCTCCTTGTCTGTGAGGGTGTCTTCTTTCCTTTGCTTTTGTGTAAATGTGTGTTGGTGCCGTCTTTCAAGTAGAACTGTGTAAGTGTTGCCATGTGTACGCGTTACTTGGTTGTATCACATTTGCTTTATGTGCATTTCGATTATGTATGGCTGTATATACATGCTTTCCGTGTGCCGCGGAATAAAGTGCTTGCATGTTGAACTGTGCCCGTTTCGCTCCGTCTCCTTCCTTTTAATTGACTCTCCATCCTGCTTCACGTAAAGGGTTCGTAGTGGGTGCAACATCCCGGTAATTAATCTGAAATGTCCAGGTCGACGATAACACCGCTCGGTTATCCCGATAGTACGGAACGGGCCGCCCAAGCGGCTCGTGTCCGGAGTCGACCTGTGGCGAGGTACGATCGCCCGGTTTACCATCCGTGTGGGTACTTAGGTAGGTAGAGTTTGGCGAACAACCCTATCCTACGCGGGTGGCCAATTGGCACGATTGTGGTGAGGTCGAAAGGCCCACCCGTGACTAGCTCCCGGCGTTGGTCCGAGAGGGTCACGACAGAATTGTCCGTCCGGTGGGCGACGTGACGCGATTCGAGTTACGTGGCCGTCCGCACGCCGGCGGGTGCGAATTCGCAACAATATATTGAAATCGCAGCTTGTCCCCTTCAAAATAGTTTCCCTCCAGTCTCACACACTTGTCCATCCTCTTCTTACACGCTTCGATGCACCCCCGGAAGGCTTCTTCTAGAATCCTCCGGCGTTCCGTCGTCACGGCCCTTTTGATGGCCTCCACATCAGGAAATCAGGTCCCCTTGATCACCCCCTTGAGCTTGGGGAATAGGAAAAAATCACAAGGGGCCGTGTGTGTGTGTTTGTCTTTCACCCCATCCAATTCACCCTCTATCTCCTGTGTCTTTCTTATTTCTTTTACTTCCTGCGTCTCCCTTCGTGTCTGTTAATTCTATTACTTCCCGCGTCTCCCTTGTCGTCACCTCTACCTCCTTTTTTTATCTTTCTCGTTTCCACGTGTCTCTCCCGACACGTCTCAGTCACCCCATTTAATTTTTCCCTCTGTGTCACGTCACTTTCTCTGTCACCTGCACGAGTCTCGCCCTACACTTCTCAGACTCCTGGGCTCCCGCTATTATTTCCACAGTCTCCATTTTTATTTGTGTCTCCTTTATCAGGGTTTGCCCTAATTGTTGTTTCATCCGCCAAGTGATGTCAATCAAGTCCCGCACCACTAACGTTCCTCCCTGTGGTGATGTCACACATCCCATATTATTGTGCTGTTCCACTTCCTGGCTCCATTTGAGTCGTTCTTCCTCTCCGAGCTTTTTGAGTTGTTCATTTTCTTTCCGGAGTTTTTCCATCTCCGTGGATTCCAACTTTGCTCTCTCCTTGAGTTGGTCAACCTCAAATTCGTTTTCTTTTTCTTTCTATACCACCATCTCTCGTATTCTTCATTCTCCAATAGTTTCCTTCAATTTGTGGATTTCATTTTTTCTGTTTCATTCCTTGCTCTTTCACCATCTCCTCGTACTCCAACCTTGCCTTTTCCTTTTGTTGTGCAATTTCCAATCCATTTTCTTTTTGTTTTCTACTCCACTGCCTCTCTTGTTCTTCATTCTTCAATCTCGTTGTTTCCTTCATTACTCTTTCTTGCATCTCATTCTTTAATCTTGCCTTGGCTTCTAACTGTTTGATCTGCACAGTGTGGTTCCTTAACGTTTCATTCTCGGTTCTCTTTCTTTCCTCCCTTAACATCCTCAATTCGTTTTGTAATTCCCTCTCTCTGCTTTGGTGTTTCTGTAATTCAGAAGCTTTTTTCCATAATTCCTTGACCATCTCCACCTCCCTTTCGCATGCTTCCTTCCTCAATTCGTCCGTTCTTTCACCGTATTCCTTGAGGTGTTCCTGATATTCCTTTTCTTTTTCTATCTTCCGTTCTCGGCTTTCTCTTTCCTGATTGCCTGTTCTTACCTCTTCCTTCAGTTGTCTCAATTCCAAATCGTGTTCCCATTTTTCCTTTTCTTGCTTTTTTTTCCATTCTTCCTCCAAGTTCTTCCTATTCCGGGAATTACTAATTTGCTCCTCCTCTATTCTTTTGTTCAGTTCGCTCTTCTCATGTTCCAACAAACGGGTAAACCCCTCTACTTTATTCTTTTCTTCACATAGCTTTTTTCCCCATTCTTCCTCCAAGTTCTTCCTATCCTGAGAATT
>NC_140963.1:98069680-98077180 GCF_056783735.1 Eptatretus burgeri
ACCCTTTGCTTCCGACTCTCCTCTTCTTGACTCTCCGACCTCGTTCTGCTGACTCTCTCGTTCCTCTCTGGTGACTGACGAACACCGTCCTTTTATCCCCCCGTCACTTCGCCTTTGACCCCCTCCCTTTGACCTTTCACCTCGCTCCCCATTGGCCCGAGAAAAAGTGGGCGTGAAGGCTTTTTGATCCACAAATTTGCATATATCGATCGCCCTGGGGGCGGGGCCAATTCGCCCCTCGCTCACCGATTGGACGGCAAAAAGTGGGCGTGTGTCGTTTTTGATCCGTTTTTGAAGCACAAAATCCGTGATTTTGTACACGCTGTTCGACGCGCGTTCTGCATGAGTCCAACACCGGTACCCACAGCGGGGCAAGAACGGTGGCGATGCTACGGTTGTGAGGTGTGCGTGAAGGTCGTGGCGGTTGTGGTGAAGCGGTGGTTGTGGTCGGTGGTTGATGTTGTGGTTGTGATGGTAATCATGGCTGTTGGTCCAAAATAAAGATAGTAAAAGAAAAACGGCTATCCTGAAGAGTCGCAGCACGTATAAATGACATGTATTCCCACTAGACAACGGGTTTGGGCCTAACTACACATGTACTTACCGAGATACCTCACCTAAGGGACCTGAATGGTGGTTTGCGAATCTGGTAACCACAACACTACCCCCTCCCCTTTTTACAGACTCGTCCCGAGTCGTCAAATTTTCGTGTGCCATCATGTGTAGTTTTCCCCTAGTACATTTTACCTACGGATCCCTGAGTGCGACATTCATGGTATTCGTGTCCCCAAAATAAATAACCTGAGGGCTGCGTAACTACCTAAACAAACTCACTCACACGGACGACTTAAATAAAATTGCCGGCGCTAGACAGACATGCCGGGGGCGCACTCATATGTACAGTACATCTTAACCTTAACTTACAAATTTTACACTAAACCATGGCCCAGGATCATTGAACTCTGCAAAAAGAAAGCAGTTAGCAGGGAGCCAGGCTGCCCACATGCAGTCTCTGGCTCAAAACAATGCAGGTGACAGGGAACGTGGCTGGCTGCTCACACGCAGTCCAAGGCCTTCCCTTTTGAACTGAACGCAGTGAACCACAACGGTGCATGGGCTGCACAAACGTAGTCTCCGTGCCAGCTCAAGTGGCACACGCAATGAGCACAACGAATGGATGGATGAACACAAACACGGTGCACGGGCCGCCACTGCAGGCCCGTGTTGTAGCTGCCAACAGGGCAGTTCTTGCAGCTTGCAAACTGTTGCTTTCAGATCCTGGCGCACATGGAAATGAACAGGGGGGGGCAAAGCAAAAATTGAACGGGGCTGGTGAACGTGGGCAGTGGGCATGGCATGGCAAAGGTGAGCAGGCAAACACAGCCCGCAGAAGAAGGTCGCTGCAGGCAAACACAGCCGGCAGATGAACTGGCCGGCACAGGCCTTGACGCAAAACACGGCCAGCCGATGGCACAGGCCTTGCAGCACAGCAGCTGCAGACGATCCAGCCGGCACAGACCTTGCAGCAACACAACAGCTGCCGATGAAGTGGGCCGGCACAGGCCTTGAAGAAAAACAGCCAGCCGGCAGATGAAGTTGGCCAGCCTTTGCCGTTCCGTGGAGGTTGGTGGAGGGAGTGCGGTGGTGCTGGCCACTTGGAAGGCGGGCTCGGACCTACCTACCTGTCTCCCTCCCAACTATCGCCTTTGCCTGTCACTGTACATACCCACTCCCTTAATTTGTCAAACCCAATTTAGCCCCAACTTTTTTTTTTTGTTGTTGTTTTTATTCTTACTCCCCCACTATAAATCGTCCCCTAACCCCCTTTATCGTCCTTGTTCGGCTACCCTATCCTGTCACCTAGCCTACTCCCAACCCCTACGTTCCCTTCCCAGAGGGGAATAAGGGAGAGCTAACGTCCTGTGCCGAGGCCCAACGAAGCCTCAGAATGGCCTCCCCAGAGTTCGGCGATCTAACCCAAAGTGGGTCCAGCGGCCCACAACGAGAGCGAGGGGATGGATGGTGCGGAGGGGTACATCTCCTAATCTACCCTAACCATTTAACTGTTAAACTACCCCGGGGCTTTCAACAAGCGCCTCTCGCTTAAACTATTGGTTCTAACAACCCAGATTCCCGTCGCCTGTGTTGGTGTCCTCACAATTTCGGGCCTCGCCCCCCAATTTTCTCTCCGTGCCCTCACACGGTCTCCTGGCTGGGACACGTGGCTCCCTCCGGCAGGCACGACCCTCTGCCGATTCTCCCGCTATGGCACCCCCGGGCACTACACTGCCTCCGAGCCTACCAGCTCCCTAACACCGGGGAGTGCCCCCATGGCACCTCCCCTGAAACGCACACGTGGCAGGCCGGCCTCCCGGGCCCCTTTCCGAGGGTCACCCGTGCCCACAACACTGCCCACGCGGCTAATGGCGCCCCGGGCCCCCGCACCAAGCAGGCGCACCCGTGCCCACTACTCTATCCCGGCCCCCCATGGGCCCATGGCCTACCACGGCCGACTAGCCTGGTGCCCGGGGTACCCACTCAGCGATACTCACCTTTCGCAGCCACGCTCCCAAGCCCGTCAACAGGGCTCCTGCACCCCTCCAAATGGGTCTCGAGCCTACTTTCCCACCAACAACAAAACGACCTCCATTTTTCAATTTGACTAACCCAGCTAACTCAGTCTACACTGACCCCGGGGTCCCTTGGGTGGGAGTCACTCCTCCCCCCAATCACTCATCGCACCATGCATTCCCCATTCACTCCATACACACAGACCCGCTGGCCTCACTCACTCACCATGTACTCACCTCACAACTCTCCTACTCTTCAACACACTCACCGCTGAACTCTGCCATCCTTCTAACTACCTCCCCTAACTAACTCGTGCTCCCACGTCGTCCCTTAAACTAGTAGCACGTTCCTTTTAACACTACGTAGCTAAGCTACGTCCCCTCTACACATCCACAGTCTGTCACTGTCTCCGAAATAATCCCATTTTATTTCCCAACCTAAATCTGGCTACAATCCCTCTAACGAATCCATTCCACGGACTCCATGAGGACTTACCCCTGCCCCATGAAGTCGGTCTAACTAAGCTAACCCTTCCCCCTAACTAGTTTTCATCCTGTGCCCAGGTAAGGGGGTCTTTCACCCCTTGCCCAGGAATCCTGTACACCCGAAAGTGAGGCTTGCTTTTTTTTTTTTTTTCCCATGCGCAGCACCTGCGCGGCAACTCAGAGCTCGCGCACTTTGCACCTGCGACTGCCCGTGACGTCATGCAGCTGCACGTGTTCCTCGTCCCTCCTTGGACGGGACCATCCGGCAGAGATACCCCTCCTGCCGGATTCCAACCACACGTGCAGCCATGACGTCACCGTGCGCATAAAAAAAAAACACAAGCCCCACGTTTCGAGGGGTTTCCCACGCGAACACATGTGCTTTGCCCGTTGGAGCTTAACACACACGATCGCGTGGAGAACCCGTCCGGTCCAAATCCATTTACCTGCCTAACTTTGTCCGTCCGCGGGATCGGCAAATCCACCGCGTGCGTTTCCGGACCGGGACTTCACTCTCGCAAGCGAGCACGTGGTGGTCTCGTGCGTTGCACAGCACGAACCGCGTGCTCACTGCTGGGTGAACCCGGCACGGTCCGCGAAACAACTACAGCCGCTACTCGGCTTTCTTTCTTCTCATGTCGCCTTCGTCGTCGCCATTCAACCCACGCACACCTGCGTGTTACGACGCACACAGTCCACTCCATCACATTCACACCGGGAGACGCGGCTGCGTGCTCCCGCATGCCAACCGACATCTCCCTCACATACCGCTCTCTCACACACACGGTCTCCCTGGCACACAGCGACCTTGCACACGGCCGTTCACTCACGCGTGCCTCACTACTCACACAAACCATACTACTCACACGTGGTGCTCTATTCACTCGCGCGGGGGCACTCACCCGCGGTGCCTCACCCACACACGCGAGGGCACTAACCCGCGGTGCCTCACTCACACTCCGTGCCTCATCCACACACGGCGTGCTGGGAAGCACGTACTCCGGCACCATCGCCACCACACCACTCACACACGGGGTCGCTTCCACACACGGGGACGCACTCACACCTTGCACCACACACACAGGGACAACCACACTGGGGATTTGTGTCCCCACAAGGGTCTCCGGGGCCTCTACACCCCCCAAGCTCTCCGTGCACCCGTCCACAGCACCCGTCCCCTCAACCTCGCAAAGCACGACCGAACTCACCTGGTCGTGACTCGCCTCGAGGGGGCATACTCCCTCCCCTCGTTCCTGGAGGAGGCCATCCAGGTGCTCGCACCGGGTCCCTGCACGGTCCGCCAGCTCACCCCCATTGTCCTCCACTACCTCCGTGTGTGTGTGTGCGTCACTCACCCCGTCTTCATCGTGCAGTCTTCCCTCAATTTTTTCTGTCTCCCGTGTCTCTATACATTTTCTCTCCTGGTTCCTTTTTTCTGTCTCTTCCTGGTTCCTTTTTCCTTCCCATCTAAGTCGTTCTTTCTCTCTGAGCCCCATTCGCTGTTCGTTCTCCCTCCGTTTTAGTTGTTCAATTTCACACTCATAGAGTTGTTGTTTTCTCTCCCACTGTTCCTCCTTCTCTTTGTTTTCCAATCTCATCGTTTCTTTCAATTGGCTCATTTCCTTCCTGTGTTTCATTCGCTGTTCTCTCACTACTCTTCCTCGTTTCCTCTCCTGTCCTTCCTTCTCCAGTTTCATGGTTTGCTTCATTTGGTTAATCTCCTTTTTGTGTTTCATTTGCTGCTGTCCAATTACTCTTCTTCGTTTCCTCTCCTGTCCTTCCTTCTCCAGTTTCATGGTTTTCTTCATTTGGTGAATCTCCTGTTTGTGTTTCATTCGCTGTTCTTTGTCCATCTCGTACTCCAGCCTCAGCTTTTCTTTCAATTGGTCAACCTCAGATTCATGTTCTTTTTGTTTTCTATTCCATTGTTCCTCTCGTTCTTCCCTCTCCAATCTCGTTGTGTCCTTCAATCTCCTGATTTCTCCTTCCTGCTTCATTCCTTGCTCCTTTACTTTCTCCTCGTATTCAAACCTATTTTTTTCCTTTTGTCGTTCAGTTTCAAATTCATACTCTTTCAGTTTTCTATTCCACTGTCTTTCTTGTTCCTCCTTCTGCAATCTCGTCATTTCTTTCAACTGACTGATTTCTTTCTCCTGTCTCATTCGTTCTTCCTTCATTACTCTTTCTTGTTCCTCATTCTTTAGTCTGGCCTTCGCTTCCAGCTGTTCGATCTGTACAGTGTGGTTTCTTAAAGTTTCATTTTCCGTTCTCTTCCTTTCCTCTTTTAACACTATCAGTTCGTTTTGTAGTTCCCTCTCTTTGTTTTGGTGTTTCTGCAACTCAGAAACTTTCTTTTCCAATTCTTTTCTCATCTCCGCACCCTCCGACCTTGCTTTGGCTTCGAACTGTTCTTCCGGCTTGCGCTTGTGGTTTTCTACCCCTCTTCCCAGTTCCTCTGTCTCCGTTTTTACCTCCAGTCTCAGCTTATCAACTCTCTTCGTCATGTCTTGAAGTCTTTTCTCACACTCCACCGTTTCGACCTTCAATCCCTCCTCTGTCTCCTCCTGGCTTTCTTTTAATTGGTTTTTCGCTTCGAGTGCGTTTCCATCCATTTTTTTATTTTCCATTTGTTGCGTATTTCTCTTCATTTCGTTGTTCCCTTCTTTCATTCCGTCAATTATGCTCTGCACGAGTTCCATAACGTGCTGTATTGTCACCTGCCCTGGCCACTCCCACTGACTACATTTAGTGGTGGAGTTATAATAAAAAAACCGACCAGATGAACTGCATCGATGCCTTTCCCAACCTTCTGGTACGGGTTTCTCTTGCACGGTGATCTCGTCCTGAGCCATGGATTCTACATTACTATTACACATACCTAATCCACCCGGCACCCGCTCGCCTTGAGACGCCATCTTGCTTCTCTTAAAGGGTTAATTTCGCTCGCTCGTAATTTGGAGGGAATCGGGGGTCGCTTCTCTCACCCCTGGACCGATTCCCGTGAATTTAGCCGGAGACAGGACAGCCCGTTTTCCTGTTCTCCGATACCAGTGCCGCGAGGAGGGCGATGAATTTGTATCGCACGACCTGACACCAGTGTTGCGGATTCCGCGCCCGCCGGCGTGCGACGGCCACGTAACTCGAATCGCGGCACGTCGCCCACCGGACGGACAATCCAGTCGTGACCCTCTCGGACTAACGCCGGGAACCAGTCACGGGTGGACCTTTCGGTCTCACCGCGATCGAGCCAATCAGCCCCCGCGTGGGATAGGGTTGCTCGCCAAATTCGAACTACCTAAGTACCCACACGGAGGATAGACCGGGCGATCGCACCTCGCCGCAGGTCGACTTCGGACACGGGCCACTTAAGCGACCCGTTCCGTACTATCAGAATAACCGAGCGGTGTTATCGTCGACCTCGACGGTTCGATTAATTATCGGGCGTGTTCAGCCCACTACCAACCCTTTACGTGAAGCAAGATGAGGGTTCAATGGGGGAAAAGACGAAGCGAAGCGGGAGAACAGTTCAACAATAAAGCACATTTATTCGCGACGAACGGAAAGCACACAAATACAATTCCACCAAATGCACACAAAAAAAGAAAACACAATTCCATTTACACAAAAAGCAAACATAAAAGTGAAAACACAGTGCAGAGCTAATACCGACTACCGAGCACACGGCAACACTTATACAATTCTACTTCACAGACGGCGCCGACAACACATACCCAAAACCAAGGAAAAGAAATCCCCCAAGAATGGGGTAGGCCTGAGGCCGAGACCGGGTCGGGCCTACCCGTCTGGTGATGAGACGCGGAGCGGCGATGGCCCCGCAACCCGCGGGCCTCGTGGACAGTGCCTGGCAGGGGGTGGGAGAGGGGCCCCCTTGGTCGCACTATCTCAGCGCGGGGGGAAACAGGAGGGGGTTGCTGATGCTCGGGGTATAGAGGATCTTTATTATGTGCGACGAGCGTCTCCACCTCGGCCAGGTCGCGCTGTCGGCCTCCCTCGGGTGCAGCTTCCTGCACGACGCGAGCACCCCCTCGTCTGGTGTCGCCGCCTTTCCACAGCTCCGTCCCCTCCGTTCCGACTCCAACGCACACGACGAGCAGCTCCACCGCCCGCGAAGTCTTGACCCTTTGCTTCCGACTCTCCTCTTCTTGACTCTCCGACCTCGTTCTGCTGACTCTCTCGTTCCTCTCTGGTGACTGACGAACACCGTCCTTTTATCCCCCCGTCACTTCGCCTTTGACCCCCTCCCTTTGACCTTTCACCTCGCTCCCCATTGGCCCGAGAAAAAGTGGGCGTGAAGGCTTTTTGATCCACAAATTTGCATATATCGATCGCCCTGGGGGCGGGGCCAATTCGCCCCTCGCTCACCGATTGGACGGCAAAAAGTGGGCGTGTGTCGTTTTTGATCCGTTTTTGAAGCACAAAATCC
>NC_140963.1:98087180-98134680 GCF_056783735.1 Eptatretus burgeri
AAAAAAGTTGACCAGCGAATCACAGCGTTGACGTCGCATACAGAAACTCGCACAGAGTGGATTGACTCGAGATCTCTAGCGTCTCGACCAGCCTTTCTCAACCTTTTTTACCCTTGTGGAACCCTTGAAATAGTTTTCATGTCTCAGGGAACCCCTGCATAAAAATTATTATATACCATTATTTATATCTAGCTCTTTTATATTTTTATCGTAGTTCACGTGGTAAATATAATATTTTTTTTTGGATACCTGGTTTAAGGAAAAAATGACCCCCTTTTTGTCAAATTTATTGGCAATGAAAAAAACAAACATACTGCTCGTTTATGAGACCTCACACCGAGGTTTTAATTCACAAAAAAAAACTTTTTTAAATCAAAAAAAAAAAAAACACACCTCATGTGACTTGATAAACAAAACTTCAACAAATAAAGCTGAAGCAATAAATGTAAACAGAAAAACTAACCTTGAGAGAGAGACCACGCGAGGAAGCACAGAGAAGATAGATGGACACCGTGCATGCGTCCCGTACTTGAGTCAGTCACTCAATGATGCACGAATCCGCGGCGTACAGGACGTCCACTAACCAGTGAGGGCAGTTTCACACTGGCGCCATATAGACATCGTTAAATACATTCCCTATCTGGTCAGGTCAGGTATGAGAGCATGTGCCAGAACAGCGCGTCGCTGCGTCCACTTTCCGCCGGTACTCCAGGGGCCTCCGTCTGGCCATCCCCCAGGCAGATGCAAGGCCCATCCCCATCTCCTTGAGATGATGGTCAACCTGTTGCAACCATGAGGCACGTGGTCGGCCCACTGGCCTCCTCCACTCATGAGACTCCCTCGCTGAGAGAATCTGGTGAGCAGGATCAGCGTCAGGAAAACGAGCCACATGTCCATACAGCCGCAACTGACGCTCACGGACGATGCAGGTAACAAATCTCATCCGAGTCTCTCAGCAACCGCTCGTTGGACACAAAATCCGACCAGCGATAGCCAAGGATTCTCCGAAGAGACCTGGTACCAAAGGAATTAAGTCTCCGTCTCAGATCCTTGGTCAGAGTCCAAGTCTCGCACCCATAGAGCAAGACGAAGTACCAAGGACCTGAAGATTCGGACTTTCGTCCTCCCGCACAGGTACCGGCAGCGCCACACCCCATGATCCAGTGAATCCATGACTCCCCAGGCCCGACCCAGACGTCTATTGACCTCTGACTCGCAGCCAGCAGAGACATGAATATCACTGCCAAGGTAAGTGAATCTCTCCACGACCTCAACATCCTCACCACAAACAGACACAGACAGGACAGCAGCATCCAAGATGTCACCGAAAGCCTGGATCTTAGTTTTGACCCAAGACACCCGTAATCCCAACGGCTCCGACTCCTCATTCAGTACCCAATGGAGGGCCCCCAAGAGGATGTCTAAAGTCTCCACAAAGATGACTGCATCATCTGCAAAATCAAGGTCCGAGATCTTGACATTCCCAAACGATGCACCGCAACTTGATCTCACCGACATCCTCCCTAAAATCCAGTCCATACAAGTGCTGAAAAGTGTGGGGGCAAGTACACATCCCTGACGAACTCCAGTAACAACTGGAAATAAGTCAGAGATGGTACCACCACACTTCACAGCACTCTCAGTACCAGAGTAGAGTTCAGACATCAGATCGATCAGTTTTGGTGGCACCCCACGAAGACCAAGAATCCTTCAGAGGACATCACGATTCACTGAATCGAACGCTTTACAGAGATCAACATAGGCTGCAAGCAGCCCCTGCCGAAACTCTCTTCTGCATTCGGTGAGGACACGAAGTGCAAGGATACGGTCATTCGTTGACCTCTTTGGTGTAAAGCCTGACTGCTCTGGACGCTGGTGCTCAAGCAGATGGTGGCGAACCCTATCAAGAATTATCCGAGCAAAGACCTTGCCCGGTACTGAGAGCAGCGTCACCGCTCGATAGTTGTTGCAGTCTTGGCGATCACCCTTCCCTTTCCAGAGAGGGACAACAAGGCCCCTCTTCCAGTCAGTTGGGATAATGCCTGTGTTCCAGGCAGAGCACAAAACTGCATGCAACGACATGAGTGCAGCATTTCCACCAGCCTTGAGAAGTTCGGCATGGATGCCACAGATCCCTGGAGCTTTGCCCCGTTTCAACTGGTTCACCGGAGCCCGTGTTTCCACAAGCGAAGGTGGACCACAGTTGATTCGAGGGTCAGCAACAGGGATTGTAACACCCTTGACGTCCAACTCGACAGCTGGGGGATCAGCCTGGTACAACCGCTCAAAGTAACCGGCCCAGCGGGCCTTCACTTCAGACTCCTCTGTCAAGAGCCTACCACTCTCTGCTCGAACTGCAGTGCTCCGAGGGATGGGCTTGGATGAACGTAATGCGCGAATTCCCCTGTAAGCGGGACGAGAATCACCTGTCCACAGGTGATGCTCTACCTGCTCACAGATTCCTCGCACATAGGCCTCCTTGTCCACCCTCAGTGCATGTACAGTTTTACGCCTCAGCTCCCTGAACAGCTCAGCTCTGCCATTCAGCCTGGCCCTGCGACTCTGGTCAATGGTATCCAGTGTCCCTTGAGAGACAAAATTGTTCTTTGCCCTGCGGTGAGCTCCAAGGCATCCACCGGCAACATCAAGGACGGTGGTCTTGAAGGCGCTCCACAACTCTTCAGAACCCCCCCAAAGCACCCAGACCCCCCAAGTGTCCACTCAGCTACTCTCTCATCCCTGAGCTTGGCAACATCCAGCCTAGGCTGGGATGGTACCATTCTCCAGGATTTAAGGTGCAGCTGTAGAGTTGCTACAACAAGCCTGTGGTCAGTATTGAGGAACTGAGCACTCCGGTAGACCCTGCAGTTCTGGATCATCCTCCAACGACCGTCAATGAGGACATGGTCAATCTCCTTTGCCACACCGCCAGCGTTGGAATACCAAGTCCAGCGATGAGCTTGTGGGCGCTGAAACCATGAACCAGCCACCCTAAGTCCAACACTTCTTGCAAAGTCAAGGAACTTAGTGCTATTCTGGTTCATAGTTCCTGACCCATGGGGACCAACACACACCTCATAACCATCCCTATCAGTTCCAGTCGATGCATTGAAATCCGCCAAGACTAGAAGTGCATCTCGCCTGGGGCACTGATCAACCACAGACTCGAGTGTGGCGTAGAATGCATCCTTCACGGTGAGATCACTCGCCTCAGTCGGAGCATAAACAGAGACCAGGGAAATGACACCTAAGGAGTGACGAATCCTTAATCTCATAATACGCTCGTTGACCGGTGTTACCTCAATTATCATTGGAGTCAGCTTATTGGACACAGCTACAGCAACTCCTTGGGTATGGTAACCATCAGAGCGACCAGACCAATAGTAGGTGTAACCACCCACCATTATCTTGCCGCAATCCGGTCTCCAAACCTCAGAGAGAGCTGCAATCCCGATGTCCAAACGCTTGAGCTCAGATGATAACAGAGACAGGTGATCATCCTCTCTTAGGGATAGGACATTCCAGGCACCCACCCGAAGGGACCGCTTCAGGTTAACCCAAGGAGACCGCCGTCTGGTGGACGACACCTCACCACCACTCCGACACACTCTCCCGCAATCTGACCCAGGGATGTTACCCCGTGGTTTCCTTCCTATCATCAAAGATTGGGGGTCCCGAAGGCTTTGCCCCAATCCCGTCATCCCGTGAGCTGCGCTGCGAAGGGAAGCTGCACAGGAGGTACTCCCACGGAGTGGGTTTTCAGATTTTTTTTGCGTTTTTGCGTTTTGCGGAATGAAGGGTTTTACGGTGGCCGGAGTGCAAATCCTGCCACCAACCTCCTAATAAGAAGTGACCCAACTGCAGGAGGACGTCCGCAGACACAGTTTGGCACTAGATATGGATGGCCATTGGCTCACAAGGAGCTCCTCCGTCCTTTGACAGGTTTTGTTTTTAATCCTGCTGGGTGTCCATATCCAAACACCCTCCTCACCAGAAAACCTGGTGGGGGAGACGGTTTAGTCGCCGACAACCCGACCATGGAACAGGTTAGTACAGGTTTACATGGTACCTGTAGAAGGTCACAGATCGAACCTGACCTGACTGGATCGAACCTGACCTGACATTCCCTATGGTTGTTATAATTGTAAATAATATAAGAGGTTGAAGCCTCTATTATAATAAATAATAACCAAGGAGTTTCCAACAATATGCCATACGTGTATAGTAAAATTACGAATATTAAATCAAACAAAAACTACTCAAAAATACATGAGCCTATTTATTACTGTTTCTTGCGGAACCCTAGGGTTCCGGGGAACTCCGGTTGAGAAACACTGGTCTAGACTCGTCCGATAAATCCGTCGTCCGCACGACTCGGCCGATAAATCTGACGTGCTGTAGCTTTTATTTTTTATTCCTTTTTTCATTGTTTTCTACTGGTGCGACATGACGACAGTTGGAATAAAATAAATTAAAATGCAACAGAACGTCAGATTTATCGGACTACTCGAGGCAATTGTGTCACAAGGTGTGTTCTGCACACAAGTTTTCATCGTATCCGGACAGCGAGATTGCTTCGTTTTATGTGCAGAGAGATACGGCCGACGCCATGCGTTGGCCTTGCTTGTAATTAATTCGCCGCGGAGCAACATGTCCGCTAAGCTGCGCTGGTCACGTCACCTCACTAAAATATTTCTGATATCGAGCAGTATGCAAGTCAAATTTACATTATTGAATTACGAATAGGATTTAGTCGAACCAGTTGTTATTGCTAAGTCTTCCTTCAATGTCCTCCCGATCATAATGAACGCCGGGAATTTCATTGCCATTTTCCTCTGCTTGTCCTGCTTCGGGCTCGAACCGCTAAGACCGTATTTCAGCTCCAGCTGCCTGAACTTCACCTCCCGCGACTACGTTATCTGACAATTCTCCATGTGATTCAGACCAAAATCCTTCATTTCTCTCACACTCACTGTCGTTACCAGACAAATGAAAGTCCATGCCATCCATTATTCAAAACCAAATGTTCGATTTTTTTTTTTCAAAGCAGAAATGAACGAAGCGATTGAGTCAACCAATCAAATGTGGAAACACACAGAAAGCCAATAGAATCATGTAGACCACCAACCCGAGTAATTTACGTGCAGCCTTTGTAATCCTGTAGTTGACGTCATGTGGGTTACGCCCTTTTCAGGATAATTTTTAGGGGCGTTCCCGAAGAGGTTTGTTTTTCTAATTTTACATTTTAAAGAATGAGTATTGTGAAAAAACATTGTCAGATCTGAAATCACGATTACAAACTCCTATAGGACATATATAAATGAAATTTCAGTACTTGTGCGTGTCAGGGGACCTTTCAAGATTTTCTAACAGATAACTTAATACAGTACTGTACTTCATAAATTCTAAGTGTAAAGAAGCTTGCAAATCATATTAATCAGATGTGCTTAATTTTCTACCATTTGTTGGGTTTCAGTATGTTTATATCTCTCCATGCATGGAAATGTCAAATTGCACGCTTCTGTCTTTCTCGTCTGCAATGGCTTGGTCGTTTAACATACAGTAAACCCTTAAATATTGTGGGTGGGTGGGGGTGGTGGAGGGCGGTGGGAGGTTACGTTCCTGATAAATGCCGTGATAGTTAAAACCGATCTTGTATGGTAATATTGGGGTTCGGTTCCTGAGCTTCCAGAAAATATATGGGAGGGTCAATGACTGCCAAAAATAAATTGTAGGCCACACAAGCTCACAGAAAGGGACTGCTGAGCGCTGTAGCACGTAGCATGGAAAAATTGTCTATCATTGGTTGCAACACTCACGCCTGAGTTCCATACTGACTCTGGAAGCAACGTCTGCACAAGTTCGGCGAGAGCTTCATGAAATGGGTTTCAATGGCTGAGCAGCCACACACAAGCCGAAGATCGCCATGCGCAATGCTAAGCGTCAGCTGGAGTCGTCTAAAGCTCACCACCATTGGATTCTGGAGCTGTGGAAATGTTGAATCACGCTTCACCATCTGGCAGTCCGACAGACGAATCTGGGTTTAGCGGATGCCAGGAGAACGCTACCTGCGTGAATGCTACCAACTGTAAAGTTTGTTTTTTTTTAATTTTTTTTTTTCTTCTTGTATACCTTGTCAAGGATAGTATGAGAGCAAACACACAATGCACAGCAAAGGGGGCATGCGACAAGAGGGGTAGGAGAGGGAAGGAAAAAATAGTGGGGGACAGAGACATCAGGAGATCTGTGGAAGGGAGAGGGATGGGACGGGGAACACGGTATACAAGATGGACACTACAGGGACTTTGAGGAAGGAAAGCAGGAAATTTGAAGGAGGTGGGTTTGGGGTGGATTAACGGGGGTAGAAAAGATCGAGGTTTTAGATGGGGGAAGATAAGAGATCGTGGTGAATGGCTGTTTTGAAGGCCTGGAGGGAAGAATGGGATTGAAGAGAGTGAGGGAGTTATTTCAAAGGTGGGAAAAAACGAGAAATGAAAGAGTGAAGATGAGCAGTGATTCGTGATTTTGGTAGTTTTACCAGAAGGGGGTTGCTGGCGGACCTTGAGTGCCCTGCGGCTATATGGGGGGGGGGGGGCATACCATAGACAGAGCAGGGGGGATACTGGAAATTAGATGGTGGTAGACAGAAAGACCACTGACCTGCCTGTGGTGAGAGAGTGAGTCCCAAAGACAGCTTCACTGCGGGAGATACCAATGATCATAAACGCCTTGGTTTCCACAGCATGAAGCCGAGAAAGGTGAGAGGCAGGAGCACCAGCCCAGCGGGGGGAGCAGTACTCCATCAGGCTGCGGACGAAAGCTTTATAAGTGGTCGGGAGCTCAGGTGGGCCGCGGAAAGACTTTGCACGACGGAGAATTCACAGACGGTGATTGGCTTTGAGGCCAGGTTTTGAAATGTGGCTTTCCCAGGAAATATCATGGCAGATGGTGAGACCCAGAAGCTTGAATGAAAGGACTTCTTCCAGCGGATTGTTGAGAAAGTAGATGGGGGGGGGGGTCGTTTGAAACGGTCCTTTCGGATAGACATACTGATAGTGTGAGATTTGTCAGGATTGAAAGACATGCTCCACGTGTTGGACCAGTTTGTGATTTTACCCAAACCTGCAGAGAGTGAAGAAGCTGCTGCTTGCCAGTCTGAGGGAGGACAGATGGTATGGCAGAGGGTGGATTCATCAGCAAACAGATAAAGAGGATTTTCTAGAGAGTCGGAGAGATCATTGATGAAAAGCAGAAAAAGAACAGGGCCCAGAACACTGCCTTGAGGATCTCCAGCCTGGACAGGAAGAGGGGATGAGAGAGCTCCATTAAGGGCCACACATTGGCAGCGACAGGAGAGGAAGTCTGCGAGCCATGAGTGGAGATGGCCTTGGATACCATAGGAAGAGAGTTTGGTGAGCAGGGCAGGCTGCCAGACTGTGTCAAAAGCATGATATGTCTAGGGATATGGCTCTGATTTCATGTCTGCCATTGAGTACCTCCATCCATTGTTGGGAGAGTTGAAGCAGCATGTCCAGGGTCGAGTGACCTGGTCTGAAACCAAATTGATGATCGGAAATCAAGCCATTGGATAAGAGGAAGGATTTAATGTCTGAAGCGATGATGGATTCCATAACCTTGCTGATGATGGGGAGAAGGCTGATTTGTCTGTAGTTGCAGGGATCTGTTTTTGCACATTTTTTATGCAGTGCAGTAATGTTTGCTGATTTCCAAACAGATGGCAGATGACCTTGAGCAAATTAGAGGGTGAATAGAACAGAGAGAGGGTGAGCAAGAGCAGAGGAGAAGGTTTTTGGACAGGTGGGCTGATGCTGTCTGGACCGGTTGCAGAATCTGGGGCGAGGTTTGACAGCAAGCTCTCCACATTGTCAGAAGAAAAGGACACAGAGTCCAGGAACAAGTTGGTGCGACTGGGTGAGGTGGGTACTGAAGTTGATGGGTTTTGGACACAAGATTTCGATGCAAACACCGAGTTTAGGCATTCAGCCTTTTTACATGCGGTATCAGCAGTGCGGCTATTTGAGGTAAGGGAGGTGATGGAGGGGGAACATACACCAAAAACAGATTTGATTAGATGCCACCAGGATTTGGAGGAGGGAGAGAGGTTTGAGAGTTTGGACTTGAGATGAGAAAGATGTTGTTTTCTGGCTCTCCTGAGGGTCGACACACTTGTTCTGAGCTTTATGGAAGAAACTGAGATTACCCTCGGTTGGGTTTGTTTCACATGAGGCAAAAGCAAGTTGTTTCAGGACAACTTCCTCGCCACAAGCTTCAATAAACCATGGTCGCGAGGAAGGGTAGGACAACTGAAGACGAGAGGGGATAAATCTGTGCATGAGGGAGAGCAAGTTTCTTTGAAAGAATTCCCAGGATGTGTTTATGTTGGAGAAAGTAGCGATAGGAGACCACTCCAGAAGTTTGATGGCTGCTTGGAGACCCTTCCAGTCGGCCTGAGTGAAATGCTCGACTCGACAGCACTGAGTTAGTTCACTCATGCTCGTGTGGCTGAATGGAGGCAAATCCCCGCAGAAATGTTCCAACATCTTGTGGAAAGCCTTCCCAGAAGAGTGGAGGCTATGATTGCAGCAACAGCGGGATCAACTCCATATTAATGCCCATGATTTTGGAATGAGATGTTGGGCAAGCAGGTGGCCACATTATTTGTCCATGTCGTGTATTCGGCTCAAAAAGTTTACTGTATAGCATGACATCACTTTCCTCGACTCCTTTTTGCATTTGGTTCTCCCCTCACAACAGTTTTCGTTCTTGGAGTCACAGTTAATAGTTCACCCGAGCAGGTTTGACGGTCGCCTCGGATACAAAACTTGATGCAATCGAGTGTTAATCAACCTTTGTGACTCCGGAAAGTGAAAACAGAATTCAAAATGAATTTAAAATAAATGCGTGATGCCGCTTAGAGCAAAAATCTCCATCTTCTAGGAGTCATTCCCAACATCATTATACAATTTTCAAACCCACATTTCTGGCCGTGAAATAAATACTCTAGGTGTGTGCATTTAATGGCTGTATCCAGGACAGAGCTGGACCCCAACTAAAAAGGACCCTCGGGCCACCGAGAAGCTCAATTACTCGCTGCCTGCACGTCTGTGCGGCGTCACCTTACCAGCCAGCTCGTCGTCGGATGAAATGCCTTATCAAAATCTTAAAACATCCGTTTTTCACCGGAATTCTTTCAGATACTTGTAGAGCACATCTCCAAACCATCTAAAATCTAAACATTGATCTCACAGATGCTACGAATAAGCAGTCCCTCAGGAGGACAGGTTACCAGGTGAAGCAGTGAACGGAAAGCATGTGGTGTCCCTTCCAGAGTCTCACGGTTATTTGAATTGAATATATTTTCCTCATGAAAAGTTTGTTTCTGAGTGGATTTACACAAAAATTATCTTCAATAAATGTGTAGTTCCACGAGAAGGTCCCAAAAGTGAAAACAGAAATAAACTAGAGGGGGAGCACTCGGGAGAGTGCAAAACCTCCGCCGCCAATACTGCTGGGGCACTCAAGTGAACCTTATATGTTATTCATTAAATATGATGTCAACAGTGCTGACAGAGTTGTAGTTGTTTTCTCCAACATTTTTGAAATGAAATGTAGAAATGCAAAAAAAAATTTTCTCTAACAATTTTTTTTTGGGGGGGGGGGGTTGGAAATCACTTAAAACATCTAGAAATGCAAAAAAAAAAATTTCTCTAATTTTTTACGGGGGGGGTGGGTAACAATCTCTTTGGGGGGTTGGAAATCACTTAAAACATGCAGAAATACAAAAAAAATCTTTTCTCGAACAATTTTTTTTTGGGGGGGGGGTTGGAAATCACTTAAAACATGTAGAAATGCAAAAAATATTTCCTCTATTTTTTTTGGGGGGGGTAAAAAAAATTGGGGGGGGGGGTTGGAAATCACTTAAAACATGTAGAAATGCAAAAAAAACAATTCTCTAACAATTTTTTTTGGGGGGGGGTGACCAAGTCCAAAATTTAATGGCATGATCATTGGACCATACCTAACCCCCCCCCCCCCACCAAGTTTCGTCGAAATCCGTCGAGGAGTTTTTCCGTAATACTGTTCACAAACAAACAAACAAGCAGTCATGGACTGGTACTTACGAAATCGTCAACTTGACCTCTGACCTTGTCTAATAAAAGCTGTCTCTTGAGAAGGTAGCGACACAAACCAGAAGTTTCTACGATGATTCTGTACAAAACCATCAAAAATCGAATGTTTTGGATGTTTGACCTCACTGTTACCTTGACCTTTGACTGATTTTGACCAAAATCTAATCAGCGCGAGCCACCACCCTCCTGAATCACGTGGTGTAATTTGACATTGGTAGCTTCTTCCGTTCTCGAGTTATCTGTACCAAACCATCAAAAATCGAATATTTGACCTCACTGTGACCTTGACCTTTGACCGATTTTGACCAAAATCTAATCAGCACTAGCCATCACCCTCCTGAATCACGTGGTGTAATTTGACATTGGTAGCTTCTTCCGTTCTCGAGTTATCGTGCCTACAAACAAACAAACAAACAAACAAACAAACAAACAGAAACGGAAGGCATCAATATACTTACGAAATCTTTAGATTTCGAAAGTAACAAACAGAAAGGGGTGAAAACAGTAACCTCCATCCATCTTCGAAGATGGATGAGGTTAACTAGAACTTAAGACGGCCTCGTTATAACTTAATCGGCCAAGACGTCTAGGAGGAGATAAAAAAATAAAAATTGTTGACAGACAGACAGACAGACAGACAGACAGACAGACAGACAGACAGACAGACAGACAGACACAGACGGACGACATCGAACGGTTATATTAGGTCAGCGAGCTGACCTAAAAATCATTTTAAAATAGGCAATAATAATCGAAAACGAATGAATTAATTGCGATTACACGGAAGATTGAGATTTATACACAGAAGGTATTGTTGACGCAGACATAGGTACAGTGCAGTGCTGTATGTGCTGCATGTCTGTTACCACCTGCACTGCAGGATTATATGTGTAAATTTGAAACTTAACAACAATCACTAAAGTGGGGCAAATAACAGCAATTTTTGAGAGGAATCGTGCAAATGATGATAAAAGCATCAAATTTGGCACATTTGTTCTCCAGGGGATTCTAATCAAATCTGCCTGATTGGCCATTTGAAAATCCAAATTTTGAAAAATCTGAAAAAAAAAAATCTCAAAAAAGTCAAGATCACGAATCAATGTTGGATGGTGGCTGAGATTGGTGAATGTTTCAGAAACATCATCAAAGACGTTCCAAGTCTGCCATGCAGTTTTCTTCCCTTTACCGCGGAAGGCAGACACGACGTCACATCCAGTGAACGCATGGAAGTATGGGATCCCTCCAGCTTTCTCAGGCCCTATTGCAGAAACTACCTCATGGACTGGAATCCATCGCACCTTGGCTCCTTGGCCAAAGGCAATCCACATGTTCTCAAGACCTAGTTCCTGTAAGGATGGCAGTATAGATATTGCTATGACTAGTACGTCCGTGTCATTAGCCTTAATGATGATGGACTTGCTACCATCCGTTGTTGCATCCCTGGCGTGTACAAATATTCGAGTGTCAGCTTCTTCATGACAACTAGGCCATCAGCCGTAAGCTGTATCGTGCAATTTCGTTCCACTCATTGGGGGGGGGGGTAGACAAAACCTTGATAATATGATAGTATATATCCAAATACATACGTATACAAAAGTTCTCCACTCAAATATCTGCAGTTATTGTGTATTTTCATCTTGAAAATCGATGCATTCGCCGCGCTCTTTCATTTGAATTTTCTCCACACGGATCACGTGACCACTCGACAGCCAATAGACGCTCCCCCATGCATTATTCACCAGGACAATGGAACGAACGAAGAAGTCAAACGTTTTACGTCTGCAAGATGGGATAAATGGAGAGAAAGTGTCAACAAATGGCTCGTCTTAGACGGTCACGAACGATGTTTAGCCGAGAGTGCTGGCGCGGGAGGACTAACTTCGATCATGGGCCGATTGTACCCGGAGTGCTGTGTAAAGATTTCAAGCTACCCCCCTTTCAAGCTACCCCCCTTACAAGTTACCTCCCGGTAATCTGAAATAGATTTCAAGTTACCCCCAGGGGTAGCTTGAAATCGATTTCATCCTACCCCCTACGATTTCAGATTACCCCACTCAAAACATTTATTTATGTATGTTTATTTACAAAAAACAGTAATTTAATTGATATTGAAAACTAATTAGGGAAAAACCATTGACCACGTGACCGCCTTTAAAGAGTTTGCAATGAATTTTGATTTTATTATGAATGATTTTATTTTAAAGGTTGTTATTAATTGAAATCAGTATTTCTCATACAGTTATAGTTTTTGTCACATTTTTATGAAATCCTTCTTTGATATAGTTGATACAAATAGACATACTGGTTTATCTTTTAAACCAACTCGGCCGATACTTACAATTATGGAAACAACGCAATAAAATCAATGTATAAGAAAGGCAATGAAAACAGCTTATTTTTAATTCACAATTTCGTTGTGGTCGTATGGCAGCTTAGCTGCCGGGGTAGCTCTCATTTCTTGAAGCACGACTGTGTCGCTGATGCAGTGCCCCTCTACCAGTACACAAACTGGAACTGGTACTCATTTCGCCGACCTCGGAAGGATGACGGGCTGAGTCAAACCCACGGTGCATTAATTCAGTGGCCGACGGGGCTTGAACTCAGGACCCTAGGATCCCAAGCCACCACCTTAACCACCACTCAGGACCCTAGGATCCCAAGCCGCCACCCTAACTACTACTCAGGACCCTAGGATCCCAAGCCGCCACCCTAACCACTACTCAGGACTGTAGGATCCCATGCCACCACCCTAACCACTACTTAGGACCCTAAGATCCCAAGCCACCACCCTAACCACTACTCAGGTCCCTAGGATCCCAAGCTACCACCCTATCCACTACTCAGGAACCGAGGATCCCAAGCCACCACCATAACCACTACTCAGGACCTTAGGATCCCAAGCCACCACCCTAACCACTACTCAGGACCCTAGGATCCCAAGCTACCACCCTAACCACAATTCAGGACCCTAGGATCCCAAGTCGCCACCCTAACCACTGAGCCAACACCAGGCTACCCACTCAGCCTGTCATCCTTCCGAGGTCGGCGAAATGAGTACCAGTTCCAGTGTGTGTGTACTGGTAGAGGGGCACTGCATCAGCGACACAGTCGTGCTTCAAGAAATGAGAGCTACCCCGGCAGCTAAGCTGCCATACGACCACAACGAAATTGTGAATTAAAAATAAGCTGTTTTCATTGCCTTTCTTATACATTGATTTTATTGCGTTGTTTCCATAATTGTATCGGCTGAGTTGGTTTAAAAGATAAACCAGTATGTCTATTTGTATCAACTATATCAAATAAGGATTTCATAAAAATGTGGCAAAAACTATAACTGTATGAGAAATACTGATTTCAATTAATAACGACATTAAAATAAAATCATTCATAATAAAATCAAAATTCATTGCAAACTCTTTAAAGGCGGTCATGTGGTCAATGGTTTTTTCTTAATTAGTTTTCAATATCAATTAAATTACTATTTTTTTGTAAATAAACATACATAAATAAATGTTTTGAGGGGGGTAATCTGAAATCGTAGGGGGTAGGATGAAATCGATTTCAAGCTACCCCCGGGGGTAACTTGAAATCTATTTCAGATTACCGGGAGGTAACTTGAAGGCGGGGGGGGGGGGGGGTGGGGGGTAGCTTGAAATCTTTACACCGGCACTCCGGGTACAATCCGCCCATGATCGAAGTTGGTCCTCCCACGCCGGCACTCTCGGCTAAACATCGTTCGTGACAGTCTAAGACGAGCCATTTGTTGACACTTTCTCTCCATTTATCCCATCTTACAGACATAAAACGTTTGACTCCTTCGTTCGCTGCATTGTCCTGGTGAATAATACACGGGGGAGCGTCTATTGGCTGTCGAGTGGTCACGTGATCCGTGTGGAGAAAATTCAAATGAAAGAGCGCGGTGAATGTATCGATTTTCAAGATGAAAATACACAATAACTGCAGATATTTGAGTGTAGAACTTTTGGATATAAACTATCATATTATCAAGGTTTTGTCTCCCCCCCCCCCGATGAGTGGAACGAAACTTGTTTTCAGGCACTTTCTGAGCCATGGCTGATGGCCTAAACCTGGAGACAGCATCCAGTGACTTCCTTGTGTTGCTAATGGCATCTTCTCCTTTTGTGACAATGACTGTGCTTGTCGTCTGTGCTTCACACATCTTTTCCGCAAGGAAGTGAAACAGCTCAGTCTTGTTGCTGTCATCTCGAAGAAAGCTTCTCCAGTTACTTGGGGTCTTACTGGTTCCTGTCACTCTTCTTCTGATTCCTTGCCCCCTTTTCGACCTTGCCTCAGACTTCAGATTTGACTTCTTGTACACATCAAACACTACGTCCACCCTCCCGTACCTGGCACCATAGGATTCCACCTTTGGGATGATGTCTTCTTTAGCATAGTCATCAAATGTCTTTGAAGTGCGTGGAGGTAGGGCATTGATAAGTGCTGAGCCATCAATGATGACTGCATCTCCCCTTGGTTTTCTGTCTGGGATGTTCACTTGTGCTTCAATAATTTCAGCCAGCTGTGACTTCAAATTTTTTTGAAGTTTTTTTTATTTTTTTGAAATTTTTCAAAATTTGGATTTTCAAATGGCCAATCAGGCAGATTTGATCAGAAAGCCCTGCAGAACAGAAATGCCAAATTTGATGCTTGTATCATAATTTGCACGATTTTTCTACTATCTACTACATGATAACAACAAAAGGCTCCTGGTGGGAGATAACTGTCACGTCTCAGCTCAAAAACCACGATTGGTCGAAATTGAACCACTCAATAACTAAATAGGTGCTTAAGAGGTTGTCTGCGATTGTTCAAAACCCATGATATTTAACGTTTATTGTAACTATACTTTCAGAAATTGCATCATTACTTTTACCTTCATTGTGAAAAAATAATTGGTTGATTTTTCACAAAGACTGAGTGCAATTACAGTACAAATAGAAATGTGTTGAGATGATTACCTTCCTCAAATCAGTTGTGTATTTATCAAGTGGATACTTGAGTTAATTAACTTCAGAAAACAGGGCATAACTCAAATGGCACTGGTAAAGCTTACACCTCCGCAAGGGTGAACAGTTCACGATTTGTATCCCACTGAAAGGCTGGATCTACATTCGGACCTGAACCAAAATCTAATCAGCATGTTCTTGTCACCTCCCCCACTCATCCACTTAGTTCAGTCATAACTCGTCCACAACTTTTGGAGCTCTTATGCTATTCAGTAAACCCTCAAATATCGTGGGGGTTAGTTTCCGAGAAACTGGCATGATAGTTAAAACCGCAATCATGGAAACCAAGGGCCAATGGGAAAAGGGGGGTTCAGTTCATGGGCTTCGAGGAAATATCGAGGAAGATTGATAGTCACAAATAATCACATTGCAATTGAAATAAACATGTAAAATATATATGTATATACTGCATGTTAACATTGAAATAAACATGCAAATAAAATAAATACAGTATAAAATAAAATAAAACATTAGGGTATGTTCTTTTGAACATTTGAGTCCCCTAGGACAATTAAGCTATCGTTCTTGTTGTTAAAGGCCGTTATGGGAACACAGAAATAAGGGTATGTTTAGCAGCGTCATCATGGTTGGCGTCTCGCAATATAATATTGTTGCGAATTCGCGCCCGCCGGCGTGCAGACGGCCACGTAACTCGAATCGAGGCACGTCGCCCATCGGACGGACAATTCAGTCGTGACACTCTCGGAATAACGCCGGGAGCTAGTCACGGGTGGGGGTTTAACCTCACCACGATCGTGCTAATTGCCCACCCGCGCAGGATAGGGTTGCTGGCCAAATTCGATCTTCCTAAGTACCTGCGCGAGTGGTCGACCGGGCGATCGTACCACACCACAGGCCGACTCCGGACACGAACCGCTTAAGCGGTCTGTTCCGTGCTACAGTGATAACCGAGCGGTGTTATCGTCGGCCTCGACGGTTCCGATTAATTACCGGGATGTTGCACCCACTACGAACCCCTTACGTGAAGCAGTATGGAGAGTCAATAGAGAAAAGACAATGCGAAACGGGCACAGTTCAACAAGCAAGCATTTTATTTCCCGGCACACGGAAAGCACGTATATACAGCCATACAGAATCAAAATGCACATAAAGCAAATGTAAGAGTTAAAACCGACTACGCGCACACACGGCAACACTTATACAGTTTTACTTCACAGACGGCGCCAACACACATTTACACAAAAGCAAAGGAAAGAAGCCACCCTCACAGACAAGGAGGCAGACAGGCCCGTAGGCCAAATGTGCGCGTGACCTGGAGGAGCGGCCAGGTCCGCGAGACCGGGGAGGTCTTACCCACGTCCTCATGACGCGTTGGTGGGCAAGCCGCAAATGTGGCCGCGCCGCTGTGCCCCGACTCCGTGCCCCTTGGCGGGTTTCGTTGGCACAACGTTTGGGGTGGGGTGGGAATGGGACCCCTTTTTCACGATCTCAGCACGGGGGAGAGGGGGAATTGTTGATGACCTGGAGGAGGGGAGTGGCTGGCTGGCATGGGTCCCGCGACGAGATGAGCGATCCCCCACACCGCAACCTCGTCGCCGACCGCCGTCCTTCTTGCCTCGGACCCGAACTCCCTTGCTTGCAGTTCCACCGTGCGCACTCGACTCAACTCCGCCAACGCAACGCTCCTTGTCCCAAAGGGCAACCTCTCGACGACACTCTCCAAGCAACTCCAAACCCAACTCGCTCCAATTCGCCTTGCGCTCGCCTTTTTATAGGAGGCAGGAGCAGCCAATATGCAAATTTTAGGATCAGAATGCGATTGGAGGCGGGGCCACGCCGCTCCCCCCCCCGGTCAGCCATTGGTCGGGCAAAAATGGGCGTGAACCGCTCCTGATCCTAAAATTTGCATATACGGACTTCACATATACACGCTTGGAGGCGGGGCCAAACCGCACTGCGCTCGCCAATTGGACGGAGGGGAAGTGGGCGTGAAGCGTTTCTGTTCCGAATTTTCCCCTCGGAAAGGCCGCCATTCGCGCTCGCGGCTCGGTGCGTTCAGCACCAATCGCCGAACGGGCCTGAGACAGCCCGACGTTCAGTGTTCACAGGTGGTGCGGGAATGGCCATAGAAGCGATGATGTGGGATAAATTCGTGAAGGTGAAGGTGGTGGAGGGTCTTCTGTGGTGAGGGTTGGCATTGTGGTTGTTGTCTGCGGGTTGGAGCGTGGTTGTAGTTTGTGACGATGGCTGGCGTGGTGGTTAAGGTGGTTGTTGTGTGATGGCGGTTGAGACGTGGTTGGTTCAAAATAACGACAGAAAAGAAAAAATGGCTCACTCAAAGCGTCGCAGCCCGGATGAATCACATAAATTCCCTTGAAACAATCGGTTTGGGCTAACTACACATGTACCTATCGAGATATCTCACCTGCGGGCCCTTTATGGTGTAAGGCGAATTTCCACAGCCGTAACAATATTGTTGCGGATTCGCGCCCGCCGGCGTGCGAGCGGCCACGTAACTCGAATCGCGGCACATCGCCCACCGGACGGACAATTCCGTCGTGACCCTCTCGGACTAACGCCGGGAACTAGTCACGGGTGGGCCTTTCGGCCTCACCACGATCGTGCCAATCGGCCCCCCCGCGTGGGATAGGGTTGTTCGCCAAATTCGACCTACCTAAGTACCCACGCGGAGGGTAGACCGGGCGATCGCACCTCGCCGCAGATCGACTTCGGACACGGGCCACTTTAAGCGACCCGTTCCGTATATCGGGATAACCGAGCGGTGTTATCGTCAACCTCGACGGTTCCGATTAATTATTGGGCGTATTTAGCCCACGACCAACCCTTTACGTGAAGTAAGATGGAGATTCAATTAAAGAAAAGACGAAGCGAAACGGGAAAAACAGTTCAACATAATTCACATTTATTCCGCGGCAAACGGAAAGCACACATATACAATTACAACAATTATGAACCAAAAGCAAATGTAAAAGTAACACAACAATTATGCACAAAAAGCAAATGCAACAAAAGAGACACAATGCAGATCTACTACCGACTACGCGAGCACACGGCAACACTTACACAGTTTTACGTTACAGACGGCGCCGACAACACATATACTCAAAAGCAAAAGAAAAAGGGGCCACCCTCTACCACGAGGAGGCAGACGGGCCTGGGGCCGAGACCGCGTCGAGTCTACCCGTCTGGTGATGAGCCGCAAAATGGCGGCGGCGCCCCGACTCCGCGCTTCTCCGCGGGCCTCGCTGGCACTGCCTGGAATGGGGTGGGAACGGGGCCCCCTTTTTTGCACTATCTCAGCGTGGGGGGGAAACAGGGGGGGTTGTTGATGCTCTGGGGAAAGAGGATAGCTGGCTTGCTTTGGTCCCGCGACGAGCGACTCCACTGCGCCCTCGACCGCGTTCCCGGCTTCTCCTCTCTGCAGCTCCCCGACAGACTCCGAACCCGACAGACCGACTCCCTCCAGACCCGTCTTGACTGCCGCCGCCACACCTCTCCAACTCGAGCCCGAAACAGAAACTCTCTCGCTGCCGCTGCCGCTGCCGCTGCCACTGTCACTGCCACTGCCACACCTCTCCAACTCGCCCGAGCCCGAAATAGAAACTCTCAACTGACTCAATTCGCCCCGCGCTCGGCGCTTTATAGTGCGACAGGAGAAGCCATATGCAGATTTTTGGATCAGGATCGGCTTGGGGGCGGAGCCACGCTCGCCCATTGGACGGAGGAAAAGTGGGCGTGAATCATTCCTGATCCGCGAATTTGCATATATCGATTCAACTCCGACGCGCCTGGAGGCGGGGCCAAATCGCCCCGCGCTTAATGATTGGACGGATCGGAAGTGGGCGTGAATCATTCCTGATCCGACTTCCCCTCGGAAAGGCCGCTCTTTGTACCCGCGGCTCAGCGCGCGCCCTGTACGAGTCCAGGATTGGTGCCCACAAGCGGTGCGGGAATGGCGGCAGAAGGAGAGGTGAAGGTGGTGGAGGGTTTATTGTAGTGGTCCCTGGCCACGGTGACGCTTGGAATGGCGGTGATGCGATGATTGCGAGAGCGAGTTGTGACGGTAAAGGTCGTGGCTGTTGGCGTTGTTGTTGTTGTTGTTGTTGTTGTTGTGAAGCGGCGTTGCGGTTGGTGGTTGTTGTGTGATGGCGGTTGAGACGTGGTTGATTCAAAATAAAGATAGAACAGAAAAACGGCTATCTTAAAGGGTCGCAGCCCAAATGAATGACATTTATTCCCTCTAAACAACGGGTTTGGGCTAACTACACATATACTTTCAGAGATATCTCACCTATGGGACCTGAATGGTGGTTTGCGAATTTCCTCAACCACAATATATTAGCGCGATTAAAAATACCGTTTTATCCACGCATCTTCATGTCTGTCAAAAAAACCAGTGTCAAGGTGCACAACTACAGCTCGTAACCTATCCATTGAGGTGTTTTTCGCCCCCCCCCCCCCACTTTCCCGTTTTCACACCACTGTCCACAAAATTCATCAATCAATTCTATACAGAGTCTGGGGGACTCAACAAGACTTTACCTTTTAAATTTATTTCAAAACACTGAGGTGGGTAAGGGTAAACATATTATGTATTATTCGTACTGCACTCTGCTGTAAATTGAAAACACAATACTTAGCTTGGAGATGATGATGATGATGATGCTGCTATAGGGGGGAGGGTGGAGGTTAGAATGATGTGAATATAAAATTTATGATGGCTGTTGAATCAGCTTGGTGCCAGGTGCCTTGTGGAATCATCGGTAAATCCACAATGATTTCTCCCATATCACTAGTCCACTGAAAAGGGCAAATCTACAATGGTTTCCCTCATACACCGGTCCACTCAAAGGCATTTTTTTTCTGTTTGGTCCTTGATCCAATCATTAAGACTCTTGTGGACTCTCCCGTAGCTTCTCCAGTCTCGACTATCGGACTCTGATCCTCCTCTCTCTCCTGGGCGGAGTCTTCCTTTCGGGTCCCACCCGTGGGGGGGGGGGGTGAAAGGCCCAATATAAAATAAATGTACATCTTATCTTTGGGGCTCTGCAGCCCAATGCATCACCATGGCAATCACAAACAGACCAGAGAGGGATCAAAAGATGGATTATTGGACTAAAAGTTGGGAAGTCAGGATAATCGTTGGGGGTCATTCGGCCTCTCACTTTGCCATCGCTGACAGTTCGGTGGTCTCTGTCTTCATTCACCTCCTCTCCGGTCTTGCACACTCTGCCCTCTCTGAGTTTTGTCCTCCCCCACCCCCCTTCCATATGTATCTGTAGGGCACATGCGTCCACCAGCAACCCCCTTCTAGTGAAACTCCCAAAATTCTGAATCACTGCTCACCTCCACTCATTTGTTCCTCTCCCCCCCCCCCACCTGTGGAACCAACTTCCATATTCTTTTCAATCTCATTCTTCCCTCCAGGTCTTCAAACAGTTGCTCAACACCATCTCAGATCATGGCCCATCAAAAACCATGATCTTTTCCACACCAGTTAACCCCCCCCCACCTCCTCTCTCTCTCTCTCTCCCTCTATCTCTCTCTCTCTCTCTCTCTCTCTCTCTCTCTCTCTCTCTCTCTCTCTCTCTCTCTCTCTCTCTCTCTCTCTCTCTCTCTCTCTCTCTCTCTCTCTCTCTCTCTCTCTCTCTCTCTCTCTCTCTCTCTCTCTCTCTCTCTCTCTCTCTCTCTCTCTCTCTCTCTCTCTCTCTCTCTCTCTCTCTCTCTCTCTCTCTCTCTCTCTCTCTCTCTCTCTCTCTCTCTCTCTCTCTCTCTCTCTCTCTCTCTCTCTCTCTCTCTCTCTCTCTCTCTCTCTCTCTCTCTCTGTTTTGCTTCTGTATCCATCTTTTCCACCCCTTGTGTTGCCCCTATCCCCTCATCATTACCCATCCCTCATTTTCTCTGACTGTCGATTTTCTCTTTCGGCTCTGCTGTTGGCATTTCCCCATTATTTTTCTGCTGTTTCTTTTGTTATGTTGCATCCCGATCTGTTTTGTGTTATCGCTCTTCCACAATAAAAATAAGAAATAAAGAAACAAAGAAAGGAAAACAAAAAAAAGAGAGAAAAAAGGAGAAGAACAAGATATATGAGAGGAAAGAAAAAAGAAGAGGCTTGGAGGTCAATGGGTTAAGGCCTTCCCTTAGCCCAGCTGATGAACAGGTGCCCTCAAACCCACACACGAGTCCACAAAATCAGTCACTCTGGGGTTGGCCCCATAAACCACACACACACACACACACACACACACACACACACACACACACACACACACACACACACACACACACACACACACACACACACACACACACACACACACACACACACACACACACACACACACACACACTTCTCAACTGGGCAGTACTGTGTGTCTGCATCTTCACCAAAATCGAATCAATTCGTCCTTGTCACACACAAACCTATCCACCCAGTTTCATCCGAATACGTCCATAACATTTTGAGATATCCTGTCGCAGATAAACAGACAAACAGTGGTGAAAATATAACCAATGTCCACCTTTGGTGGCTGAGATAAACATACATTACTCCTTGTTTTTTGTTTCCTATGTGCTGAAAATATGAATTCCAACATTGATATGCAATAAATAAACATGTGTTTTACAGGTTGTGTAACCTGACTAATCCGATCTCCATCTTTTTTACAGAACTTTTCCACATCCTGCACTCATCTCATCATCAAGAAACCAGATAAAAGTGAAAAATTCCTTGCCGCTTGTGCAGCAGGTAACAACCATTTTGGGCTTTGCTGATAATTGCAGCACATGATCTGGTTTTAAAAGAGGTTTTGATTGATTCAAATGTTTTGCAATTATTTACTGATAAGTTCAGAGAAGAACACCTGTGATTGCTGCTCCTTCGTGGCAGTTTGGTGCTTTTCCCACAATTTGTTGATGAATTTGCAAAAGTAGGGTAGGCCAGTTGACCTCTCCCAACAGGATGTGACTAGGTTCACCTCACATGCAGTGTTGAACCACACACAAACAGCTCCACATGCCCCCTCCCCTTCCTTGGGGCAGTGCTGCATGTACCAACACCAACCAGTGCCTGATAGACGGGTTCGAAGGAGGGGGCGCAGACAGAAGACCTGCAGAGCCAATGTGGTAAGGCTCACCCCTCATGCATCGAGCCATACCCCTCAATGCCCTGAGGCTTCACCACATGAACTGATACCAGGCCGTCTCTTCAACTAGTAACGCAAGTGGAAATGAGTGTGCAGGCTCCTTGATATGGCCTGCCATCCAATTTACTGCAAGTGCCTGTGTCGTGCTATCCTCCAGGAGTTCTGTACCCCATTGGTGTCCTGAGTCCCTTGTACATCCATGCCCAACGGAGTGAGGTCGGACATGTGTTGTTGGTGGGAAATGGTTCAAGTACAGAATGTCAAGGAAGGAAAGAACATGAACTTGTGCGTACTCACATTCTCAATGCATATCTATCCACATGAAAAAGAGGTACAGTACTGTCGGATCCTGCTATTTGTGGATTCGCTTTTCGCAGTTGATAAAATGCGACAGACTTCTACATTCTTGGCCCTGTGCTTCGCATTTTTCCCACCTTTTTGTGCATGTATTCATGGGTTTTTTTGCGTGTGTATTCGTGGTTTTTCATGGGCGTATTTCTGTATTTTTTCATGGGATTTTTGATTTTCCTTTATGAATCATGCACCGCAGAGAACCTATTCCCCTTTTTCCCAATGAAACAATGCCACAACATTTGCGAAATCGACATTTGCAGCATTTTCCAGGAACGTATCCCTCGCGAATAGCAGGATCAGACAGTATTCTTAATCGTTGAACAATACTAAGATGCAACTAGCTTTAAACCTGCGTGAATGTGCTTTATCCTTCCCAGGGGTCAGAACCGTCACACAACTCCTACCTCTCCATTCAGCCTCTCTGGAGGCAGTTTCCATCTTCTGCCATTCCTCTCCATTCCAGCGCTCAGTCCCACTTAATTATAGACAACTCTCCTTACTCTGATCCTGTTTTAGTGTACAATCAAATTCCTACAATTTCGAAAAAATAAAAAAAACAATGCATTGTGTAACTACGGCTACACATCCTTTCTTAAACAATACTTATACTCTACATTCGGATTCTGTACATATGGGGAAAAGGGTGACTTGACTAGGTGGGCACTCTTTAGTGCTCTTTTAGAGTCAAGAGTTTTTATGCTGCCCCCCCCCCCACACTGCTTATGCCTGGTGTTGGCTTAATGGTTAGGTTGGTGGGCTTTGGATCCTGGGGTCCTAAGTTCAAATCCCCGCTCAACTGTTGAATTAATACCAGGTGGGGTTAACTCAGCCTGTCATTCTTCCGAGGTCGGCAAAATGAGTGCCAGCATGCTGGTATAATGTGTTGGGAGTGGCGACCCATCCAGGATTATGCTCAATAGCCAAGGAGACTGCTTAAGCAGCAACAACACTCTGTACAGAGTACGGTCCCAATCTCCTCCTCCTCCTCCTCCTACTGCCTGCCATCGATCCTTCCCCATCAGCCTCCTTGAACTCTTCTGCGAGAAAGGCCTGCACCACTTACTCACTGGGCCCACGTGGCCGCTCATTGCAAGGTGAGTCTTTTTGGCCCATGTGGCTCACATTTGATGAACAAAGATGCCCATTGCTCACTCAACTTGGGAGTCTTTTTGGCCCACATTTATCATAGTTCTTCTCGGCCCTAAAATGGCCCGACAGACCAAAGCAGGTGAGTGGCACAGAAATGTAATGACGTGGAAGGCAAGATTGGAGAAACATGGTTTTGCCAGTAGGCGTCGCTGGCCGGCCTCATGCTGCACTCATATCTGGAGGAAGGAGGGTATTTAGTGACGACAAATCAGGCGGCCAGCTTCGGCTCTACTGAGCCTACCTGCCCCACAAATCCCTCTCACTACTCTATCCTTGCCCCATTAATCCCTCTAACTATTCTTTCTTTGCCTTCTTGCTTCCCTTGTCCCTTATCCTACTGATCCCTCTGACTATTCTGTCCTTCATGGGTCTCTTGAGTCTCTGGCTCTCAGCAGGAAGTTAGGACGTGCATCGAACCTTAGCCAATGATCAACATCCCTTTTGCAGGTACCTGGCTTACTCGTACAGGGCAATTCTAAGTGCTGGTGAAAGTTCAAAAATGTACGGTGTGGAGGAAGAACATTCTAACTAACCGAGCATCTCAACAGAATAACTTTACCATTGCCATTTAACTCCAAATCCTCACACTAAAGTGGTTCTAAGTAACCAATTTCACCCACCATTCCACGTGTTGGCGTCTATCCATTGTGGGCCTGACCCTCTCTTTTTTTTTTCCTTCCATATCTTTGTACGTTTTCATGGGTGGGCGGTGTGGCTTTCCTGGCAGGATCTCCCTGTTATCTTTTACACGGCACCCCGACTGCTGATGTCACCTGTACTTGAGCTGTCTCTCTCTATACCTATTAGGGGGAGGCTTCTCCTGCCTTCCCCCTTTTGGTGCCCTCACTGCCATGTGATGCTCGGGCCCCTCCCCTGGGGTAGCCAGCTCACTCTCGACTAACTCCCCGGCCACTTTGGGCTCTAACTAGCTCCGGCCTTGGTGCGTCCAGCACTGCGATGCCCTTTTACATTTAAACCTTTCTTCAATAAGCTACTCTCCCAGCCCGTCAATTAACTCTTTGCAATAATTTCTGCACTACCTGCACACCAACATGGGCAAAGTATCCTTTCTGAAATCACTGCCTCCCCACTCGCTCCCCTGGATTTTTGTGGTCAGGAATTCTTTCCTTGACATCCATTCCTTCACACCATTTCACTCACCATACATTCGTCCATGAGAGTAAGTATGGTGTCACACCCTACCTATTTCAATCCCTCTCTAGATTATGCATTCCCCGTCATCTATTTACACGATAGCACGTTCCTTTTAACTAACAATGACTAATCTATCAACATACTCTCTAAATGTGACCCATCTCCTAATCTATGCTAGGTCTCCTCTTCCCTCATGTGTGGAGGTACTCACTCTGTCTCCATTACCTGTATGGCCTGAGTGACCCACAGTGGAACTTCGTCATCTTGGTGAGGCCTCATATGGTCCACATAGATGACCCGAGGGAGGGCCCTTGCCACAATTCTGATCTTGTAGACTACATTGCAAATTTGCGACAGGTCGACGTTGGCCTTGTCAAGGTGAAGTGAGCTTTGGGCATCGACCATTCTTCCTCCATGGGTTGAAGAACCATATTCTTGCCCCCGAAGCATACTCGCTTGCCTGGGGGCAACCTGCTTCATCTGCATGCACGCCAAATACCTGTCAGATGGATTTGACTTTGCATGAAGGCATGGACCTGTTCCATGCCTTCCACCAAGTGACGTGCATAACCCTCCACCGGCAGTCCATCGGGGTGTTCTGGAACCGGACCGCACAATCGGTCAACTGGTGATCTTAACTCTCGACCATGCATGAGCAGCACCGGACTACATGTGATGGCTCCATGCTGGGAGGTTATATTGGCCATCAACAAGTACGGGAGATGCTCATCCCAGTCATCCTGACGGGTGGTGGTAGTTGTCACTTTGTTGTAATAAGGTCTTATTAAACCTTTCCACCATCCCATCAAATTGAGGTCTTGAGGGCGTTGTTTCGGTCTTTCAAATTGACAAGTTTGCACACCTCTTTTAGTGATTGACTTTCAAAATTTTGTCTCTGGTTGGTGTGCAGCTCTTCCGGAATCCCATTCCGACATACAAATCCTTCTACGAAGGCCTGTGCCACAACCCCATCTTTGTGGTTGGGAAGCGCATCGGCCTCCGGCCACTTGGTGAAATAGTCCATAACCACGAGGATGTCCTTATTGCTTTGGTGTGTGCAGTGTGGAGGTCCTAAGATGTCCATAGCAACCTTCCCAAGGGGGGCCCCCACCTACTGTAGTTTTAATGGGGCCCTCATGCTCTACGTCGGTCCCTTTTTAGCAGTACAGGCGTCGCATGCTCGACACCAGTCCTGTATATCGCGCCCCACATTGACCCAATAAAACATCTGGTGGCGAGGACTTTAATAGCCATGAAGCTGAGAATGTGCGAGACGATGGTGCAGGGCAAACTGGCGGCGTGGCCGAGAGCGGACAAAGGCGCAGGCAGGATATAGGGAGATGATGCAGAGCGACACTCTGACAGCCCCAATTTGTCTCCATGTCCACGAATAAGTGAAATATGTGGGGAAGAACAAGGGCAGAGAGAGCACCATGTCGTTCTCTTGAAGGTCCAATTCCAACTGCGACTGCCACTCTCAGTCTTTTTCCACAGAGGCCCTGCCCTTCTGCACGGCGGGTCCTCTGGCATTCCCTCGGTACATGGTGGGTCGTCATTGGCTGCCACTTCTGGAGGGCAGTGCCACGTGCTTCGGCATCCCACCCCTCTCCAAGGCTCTACAGCCAACTATACCCTCATGTCCCATAGACACCGACCGAATAGATCATGCTAGGTGGTGTTGAAGAGCAAAGCGCTTCCATTGAGCATTGTTTGTGGCAGGAGGTCCTCACCTGGCCCTGCTAATGAAAAAAAAAAAAAATGACCGTTTTTACAGCCATTTTTCCCTGCTGTGCAGGGGTTTGGCTTTTTTGTGAGGCAATGTTTTATGGCCGGATGCCCTTCCTGACGCCAACCCTGGTCGCCTCTTACGACACACATGGATATGATACACCTATTCTAACCGGGGCATACACCGGGACCAGTACACTGGCACTCATTTCGCCGACCTCGGAAGGATGACAGGCTGAGTCAACCCCCTGGTGTTAATTCAGCAGCCAACGGGGCTTGAACTCAGGACACTGGGATCCCAAGCCGCCACCCTAACCACTAAGCCAACACCAGGCTTGTGGCCCTGCTAATGAGCAAGAGGTTTTTACACATACAATCCTATCCCTAGCTGTGCTGTCTATAAATTGCATACGGTGATTCCTCGGCATTACGTTTAACAAGCCGACTTACTTTGACAGGTACCTGGTATATGGCAATCTCACCAACTTGAACCACACGGTCAATACTAGAATCTTACTACATTCTATCGATTAATCCTCCCCCCTTGCACTTAACACTATTTTACCCATGTGATGATGTTTACACCCCAAAGCACAAACTCTTCCGGATGTTCCAGTTGCCTTATATCGGCAATCATGATGGATGTCTGCATGTTGTGTATTGTCTAAAGAGAGATTCCATCCATCCATCCATTGGGACGATACTCTGTGCAGAGCGTTGGTGCTGCCGAAGCAGTCTCCTTGGCTATTGGGCACAGTCCTGGACGGGTCGCCACTCCGACAGGATACCAGAAAGTTGGCACTCATTTTGCCGACCTCGGAAGGATGGCAGGCAGAGTCAACCCCATCTGGTATTAATTCAACAGCCTAGTGGGATTTGAACTCAGGATCCTCGGATCCCAAGCCCACTACCCTAACCATTAAACCAACACCAGGCATAAAGAGAGATTGATAGGATGTAATCTGATACAAGGGAAGCATTATATAGGAATATGAGGGGATATGATTCATTCATATAAACTGCTGCAATGAATTCACAAAATCAACCCATTTCACGTATTCAACACACTCACCTATCACTCAACTCGTAGGCACTCCTTGAAAGTCTTTGTAGTCAGAAACAGGCTAAATGTGAGGAGCCATTACTTCGATCAGTAATTGAGTCTTTAAACACATGGAACGGTCTCTCTTAGTCTTGTTACTGTCCCCACTGGAGTGGCTTTCAAAAGGAGATTCGATACACACTGTGTAAAAAAAACATTTTGGCTTGTGCTGACACTTTGCATGCTCTATGATGCAACAACACAACCCTTGAACAGACTGGGAGATCTACAGGATTAAATCATATCCTCCTGTACATTTATGACAACAGCGAACCATACAATGACAATTCAAGACACTTTCTATCTTTACTCATAAATTGCTCAACAAAAGTCATCCAAACTCATTCCATATATCGGAAAACTTAGGACCCGAGAAACATGATGAACATCTCAAAGAAGGTGAATTTTTTTTTTATTAAACCTAAAATTGCCCCAAAAAGCACCACAGTTCTGTTGGCCGAGCAAAGCCTGCAGCACTAATCGAGAACAATGCCACTTTAAAAAATATTTACAAAAGTCTACATTCTAACCTCACAATATTTGGAACACAGGCATCATCCCAACTGATGGGAAGTGGCCTTTTTGTCCCTCTCTAGAAAGGGTTACTCTATACTCTATATACTCTCAGGTTACTCGATGTGCTTGGTGTTGGCTTAATGGTTGGAGTGGTGGGCTTGGGATCCTTGGGTCTTGAGTTCAAATCCCGCTCAGCTGTTGAATTAATACCAGGTGGGGTTCACTCGGCCTGTCATCCTTCCATGATCGACAAAATGAGTGCCAGCATGCTGGTATACTGTGTCGGAGTGGCGACCCATCCAGGATTGTGCCCAATAGCCAAGGAGACTGCTTAAGCAGCACCAACGCTCTGCACAGAGTATGGACCCAATCTCTCTCCTCTCTAGAAAGGGAAGGGTGATCGCCAGGACTGCAACAACTACTGAGGGGTGACGCTGCTCTCAGTGTGGGGCAAGGTCTTTGCTCGGATAATTCTTCTTGGGGTTCGCCACCATCTGATTGAGCACCAGCGCCCAGAGCAGTCAGGCTTTACACCAAAGAGGTCAACAATTGACCGTATCCTTACTCTTTGGGTCATCACCAAATGCAGACGAGAGTTTCAGCACGGGCTGCTTGCAGCCTGCATTGATCTCTGCAAAGCATTTGATTCAGTGAATCGGGATGCCCTCTGGAGAATTCTTCATCTTTGTGGGATGCCACCATAACTGATCAATCTGACGTCTGAACTCTACTCTGGTACTGAGAGTGCTATGAGATGTGGTGATACCATCTCTAACTTATTTCCAGTTGTTAATGGAGTTTGTAAGGGGTGTGTACTCGCCCTCACACCTTTCAGCACTTGTATGGATTGGATTATGGAGAGGTGTTGGAGAGATTAAGTTGTGGTGCATCGTTTGGGAATGTCAAGACTCTGAAGGGACTCTGAATTGCGGAGACTCTGCATAACCTTTTGGGGGCCCTCGGGGTGCTGTATGATGAGTCGGAGCCGCTGGGATTACGGGTTTCCTGGGACAAAACTAAGATCCAGGCTTTCATTGACATCTTGGAAGCTGCTATCTTGTCTGTACCTGCGTGTGGTGAAGATGTTGAGGTCAAGGAGAGATTCACTTACCTTGGCAGTGATATTCATGTCTCTGCTGGCTGTGAGCCAGAGGTGAATCGACATCAGGGTCGGACCTGGGGCATCACGGATTCACTGGATCATGGGGCGCTGCGCTCTCGGTACCTGTGCAGGAGGATGAAAGTCCAAGTCTTCAGGTCCTTGGTGCTTCCAGTCTTGCTCTATGGATGTGGGACTTGGACTCTGACCAGCGATCTGAGATGGAGACATTTCCTTTGGTACCAGGTCTCTTCGGATAATCCTTAGCTCTCGTTGGTCAGACCTTGCATCCAACGAGCGGTTGCTGAGACTCAAATGAGATTTGTTACCTGCTTAGTCTGTGAGCAGCAGCTGCGGCTGTACGGACTCATTTTCCTGACGCTGATCCTGCTCACCAAATTTTCTCAGCGAGGGAGCCTCGTGAGTGGAGGAGGCCAATAGGCCGACCACGTGCTTCGTGGTTGCAGCAGGTTGATCGGCATCTCAAGGAGACGGGGATGGGCCATGCATCTTCCTTGGGGATGGCCAGATGGAGGCCCTTGGAGTACTGGTGGAAAGTGGATGTAGCAACGCGCTGTTCCGGTGCATGCTCCCATACCTGACCTGACATTCTACTGTTCATGACCTCTCTTTTCATGTTACGACTGTGACTCCAAACATTGTATGTTTAACGAACACATCTCCTACAGGATGTTTCTGATTCCACCGTGTTTTTCCCAGGCCATTCTCTGTTCTGCTTTGGCAGGCCCCTCTCCCACTCCAAATATCATGTTGCTGTGTATGTCAAGAGCTTGTTCATTGTCCATTTCCCTCCAAGCCCATTGGAATACCACTGGCTGTGTGTACCTCTCCACAACCGCCTCATGCTTGTCTGTGTAGTAGGATATCTCCACATACACTTCTTTCCTTCAATATGGATCAACTCACAACCATACATTACAGCTCATTGTTCCTCATTTGCAATGAATTTCACTGTCACCATACCAGCTGGCTGGGTGTCAACTCTGCAATAACCAGCTATGATATTGCAGAAAAGGCCTTCTGTGACTCTGGGTCTGACCCAACCTGTAAAATTCCCAACCTGAATTTCTGCAACTGGTACGTCCTTGCTCTTTGACCTCGTGTTGACGAACTTTTCATCCAATCTCTTTTGCTCCTCTTCTGCCCCTCTTGGCTCTGCTGACAACTTTTTTTTGGCAAAGCGCATATTTCTCTGGTTATTGTAAAGGAGCAATCTCAACGATGCAGAATATGGTTGCGTGCCAACTCGCAAGGATTGAAATTCCCTCTCTCTCCAAAGGATTGCTTCCTCGTCCCCAGAGCACATGATATATTGATTTTGCCTGAGAGTACTTTCACAAAGCCTGCTTTCTCTCATATACTGCTGTATCCCATCACACCTGCAGCAAGCCTATCCATCCTCTTGGCCCTGCTACACTAAATCCTATGGACAAGCGGTTACATTCGAGCAGCTTGCTTTCTCAGCATGGAACGCTAACCCGACTGAGGACAACTTTAATTCATTCCGTAGTGCTCATGACAAGTGCATGTCCATCCCAAGGCATTCCAGAAAATCCCATCTTGCATCATCTTGAACTCTCCATCCTGTCTCCTTTATACAAGTCATAATGGCACATTAACTCTGTCTCTGGTGTATGCTCCCCCTCCATCCCCTCCTTTACCGAGATAAGGCAGAATGTCTAAACTCTGTGCTTGCCTCTAAAGCTTGTGTACCCAACCCATCTTACACCTTCACACCCATTGTCTACTGGACTTTGTATCCTTCTCACCTGAGAAGGTAGTGAAAGTTTTGTCCAACCTTGACCCTGTTTTGATGGCCTGTTCTCCAAATTTTGAGAATAGGGCCACCTATTAGCATCAGTGACCCTGTTCTCAAATCCTGCTCTGCCATTCTTGCTTCCCTTTTGTGTCCCCAAGTCAGACTGTCCTTTGACTGCCTCCAATTTTTTTTGCATATGTACTGCTAAAGTGAGTAATGGCTGCTTCCCATCAGCTTGGAAGTCAGAAAACATCACTACTATCCACAAGAAGGGTGGAAAAACAAATCCAATCAACTACAGATCAGTGAAGTTTCTTCCAATTACAAGCAAAGTCATGAAATCCATTGCCACTGATGTTGTCTTTCCAGGCCTCAAACAACTTGATCTACAACCATCAGTTTGGATTCTGTCCTGGTTACTCATTGTTGGACATCGTTCTGCTCCTCTCTCAACAATAGTCGGAGGCCCTAAATCTCAATAGGTCAGGACCATCTCTTTGGACATATCTCGGGCATTCAACACTTCCAGTATTCTACTTTGCGTGCTAAGCTCTCTGCCTGTGGCATACAAGTCCACCTTCCTTCACCTTCATTCCTTACTTCCTCCACTCATACCATCAATATCTTGCTTTCCATTGAACCGCAAGTGGGCATCCCGTCTGCTGGCATCAGTTGGTGTCCTTTGCAAAGAGTAAGTGAGCTGTCGCCAGCACCCTGGCCAAATTCCAAATTTCTGCCCTAACTGAGAAAGGACATTGCATCAGTGGCATAGCCGTGCCCTCAGCCAACACTCATGACATCGTGCTCAACAACAATGCCCCTACCCCACAGCTTTGTGCTCCATATGGAAAAAGAATAAGAAGAAGGAACCCTTTCCTCTCCTCTCTCTCAGTGGAGGCTGTTCGCCTTGAGGCAGTGTGGTGGGGCCAGTCTTGTTCCTCATCTATATAATTGACCTCTCCAATACTCTGGAAAACCCTCTCTTCCTTGCAGTTGACTCTACTCTTTGTCTGTCATGCAGTACTCCACCCCCTGCTAAGCAGACATCTGCTGCGTCGCTCTTGGCTGATCTGGAATTGATTAGATGCTGGTCTCGTATGTCAATTGGAATTGCTGGTCTGATAAACGGAACATGTCCTTCCATCCTGGAAAATCTCAGTCTCCTCATGTTGCTCCAAAAGTATCATAAAATTAAGCTACCTATCTATTTCTATTGGCAGCCACTGAAAAAGGTTCAGTCTCTTGAACTTCTTGGTCTTACCAGTAGCATATCGATGAAAATGACGGTCAGGGCGAGATCTCAAATTTCTGCCTTTTCATATGGCCATTGGCCTACTAAGCATGCAGACATGGTTGTTAGGACTGTATTGTTCACCTCGCCCTTGTCTTCGGTGAGACAAACTCATCCATCACAGCTTTGACATCAATTGACTCAGATCGTTCATGCTCAATGGAGAGGCTAGATTACTGAGCTGAGAGTGGCTCATTGTGGATCTGAGATAGGTCTTAACCAGTTTCAGTTTGGTGAAGCTCCTCTCACATGCTCAAAGGCTCACAAACATGGTGAGAAATGTTCTCATAATAATGAGAGGGTTAAGGAAAGATTTCTTGAATCCCCACTTCACAGCATATTTAAGGATTTAATTGTCTTCCAGTCTATCTTTTCCTTCCCAGTGGTTTCCTCAGACATTTTGCTGTGTTGACTTAGGCGATGGTTCTCCCTCTGTAGCTCGCTGGCGATGATAATGTCGTACGTCTCCTTGAGATGGTGGATTTTCACGGCAATGTTGTTGTCGTTGCATGGGTCCATCAGATAACTGAATGACATGACAAACCCAAATTTGATGTTAATGTCACTGATCTGATGGGTGCATCGGGTCGTTTCCTTGTGTAGCCGAGCTTTTTATCCAAGATTGTGTGTCCAAGATTTAATGCCGTTTGATCGCATCTTGCAATGAGAGACCTGTGTTCATGGTGTCTGTCCCTCTCTTCTTCTTCCTTATCCGCCGCTTTGTAGAGATTCACATTTGCTTGCAAAAATTGGCGGCCTTGATTTTCACCATCTCTGCGATGTTATCCCGCTTATCTTGGGAAAATTAAACAAGGGCCCCGAACTTGGCAGCAGAGGTATCTCACCCGAGCCTCGCTGTTTGGAGAATGTCTTGCATGTCATTAATCTCAGTTGGCACCGACTTCCAAAAGAATATGTATTTTGTGAAAATGTAGCTGATCATGCTATTCACCAAAATAGCTGCATCTGACCGTGTGTCCTGCATCTCGGTATTAGTATCACAAAGCTGCTCCAGGGCTTCAGATATTTCATACAGGTAGGATCATACAGTGTCAATTGCATTGTGCTTAGAACTCCATCAATTCTCACAAACTTGCTTCACCATCTCCCCTTGGATGAACTGATTGAAGATTTTCCACCGGTGAGTTGAGACAGAGAAAAACTGGTAAAGTTGCTCGACTGGCCTGAAAAAAGTCACAGCCTACTGTATACTGTAGTTTACATCAAACGATTTTTCCATGCAACAAATTTGCCGCCCCCCCCCCCAAAAATGCTACTCGGGGCAGCTGCTCCGTTCACCCCTCACCCTCTCCCCCCCCCCACCCGCTAGCTACACCAATGGGTCTCACTGTCATCCATGTCCTCTCCTGGTTCAACCACAAAGCAAACCTCTGGCTTCCAAGATCAGCGTCAGACTGAGTATCTTCCATTGATCCAAGTCGTTCATTTGAAAATCAGAGCTCTTCACAGTCGACAAAGCCCTCATCCATAGCACAATGTAGTACTGCTGGCCTATATGAGCTGGCACTGCAGCATCACATCTGTCTCCTGGATTCTCTGGAATCTAATGCTCTAAACGCTCATGGAATCCCCTGCAACAATGCCAAAGCGCAAGGCATGTTGGGATCATGGTCTCGTTTTTTGTTGTTTAACCATCTATTCTCCAATATTGTTTCCTCTGCTCTCTCAGTCTCTGACCCTCCGAAACAACTCCAGGATGCATGCATTCTTCCAGTAACCCCCTCTGGTTAAACTTCCAAAATCCAGGCTCACTGCCCACCTCAACTCCTTCGTTCCTCACTTCTCCCGTCTGTGGAACCGCATTAAAGAGGCTCAGGCTGTTCGTTCCCACTCGGCTCTCCAGTGCCTCAAGCAGGCAGTGCACTCACCCCCCCTCCCCATCCTGACTCATAATCTTTATTTCTTCCATTAACCCTTCCTCACCCAAGCACCACACTGTTTATTCTTGTTCCTCCATGAACTTTGCTCTGCAGAGAAAAAAATGCAACATTTTATGAATTGTATTCTCACTTGTTTTGAGGTATGTGTGTGTGCTTTTCTATGCATTTGTCGTTGTGTGTTACAAGGCCTTTTGTTGATCAACACTCAAGTTCATGCTCGGTTTCATTCTGTGTATATACCTAATACAGCAAAATACCAACAGGCTTTTGAATATCGTTTGATTCATAATTTATTCCTTGTTATTCTAGGGATATGGGTTTTGCAAAAAGATTACATCCTGGAGAGTGCACAGATTGGGCACTGGCTAAATGAAGAGAACTTTGAATGGTTATGTGAGCCTGGAGGTGTCTCAGAATCTGCAAGCCACCATGAGGTGTCTCATCTGTGGAGGAAGCATATTGCTACTCAAGGAGGCAGAGGTGCCTTCTTTGGCTGGAAAGTCGTGCTGGAACAGTTTGTGGATGAGCAGCTCTACTGGAGGTGTGTGATGGGTGTATGTTTCTGAAACTGCTGTTCCATTTTCTTTTATAACATTATTCCTGCTCTTGTTGCCTCCATAATCGACTCTACAAAATGGAATCTTAATTTATTCTCTCATCCCTCCCACCTCCTCTTCTTTTTTGTGTGTTTTTTACTTTGGCCTGTTTGGCCTCCCCATCTGAATCCATGGCTCATGATGGGATTCCAAGTTCAAATCCGATGTACTGTATTTATTTGTCCATTATGTATACGAATGTTATTTTAATTCATGTTCAAGTACAGTCAAGATTCCTACTTTTGATTTATGCTGTTTTCCTACTGTTGATCTTATGTGGCTTGTCTGACATAAGACATACCCCCCTTCCCTCTCCCCAAACTCATTTATTGCTAACTGGGTCTTGTGTAATGACTTGTATCTCTAATAAGTGGGCTCGTAGTATTCTTGAGGTACACACACTCCTCTCTGAGCCATCAAGCCTGGATTCAATTCCTGACTCAGCTATAAACTGTCAGCCCAGTGTTTCACAGGCAGGGTGATTCATGAATGTGTCTGCCATCCCTTGGATGGATGTTAAACGGGTGTCCCATCTGCCAGCATTTATTTGTTGGTGAATGTTGAAGATCCCATGGTGTCCTTCATGAAGAGTCGGCAAGTTATCGCCGGGACCATGAACAAATTACAAATTTCTGCCCTGACGATTCAAACGTCAGGCCTGGCCAGCCGGTTCTCGTAGGCTCAGGCCAAGCTCCCCCTGGTTGACCCCATAAAGTGGGAAAATAATGGCTATTAAAGAGAAAGAGGAAGAAGTATCTCGATGAATATCTTTTTTTTTTATTCCAGTATCACTTGTAGTCAACCAATAGTATTTTATCTTGAATTTATGGATCCTGAAAGATTACTTAATTAATTTTAATTTATTCATTGTTTACCTTCCTGAGTTATCACCATGCATTATTTCAAACCACTTTCATGAGTGCGGTAATGAGATGAAGCAGCTTTGTCATAACAGGGCCCTTAATACAAATTGCTTTTTTGTGAGCATCAGACATTGACATAAAATAGCTGCAGAAACAGTGAATGATAAACCAGTGACATAAAGCAGTGGAAATCTACATTGTTGACATAAAATGGCAGAAAACAACAAAGTAAATTGTTTGCATATATATATATATATATATATATATATATATATATATATATATATATATATATATATATATGCACAAAATCTGGTATTGTTGATTTCATGTTTGTAAAATGATTATGATTTATTTGCTTTGATATTCTTTTTGTGATTATTTAGCAATTCTTTTTTTCAACAAGGACTGCGATGTGCAAGGAATTTCGACACAAGAGAAGGCCATTTGGCCCAGCATATCTGTGCTTTATCAACACCACATTCATTAAATCGATCTTGATTTTATATTTATGTGAAAGTATATCTATTTTATTTCATTGTAAGGGAAGGAGGAAGTAGTAAGGAGTCGAACAGTGGGGTAGGCACAGGGACATCGCAAGGGTTCTGTATTTTGGGTGGTCGCAAGACTACCGTTATTCTCAGGTTTTCCGTCTGTCTGTTTGTTTGTTTGTAATAGACAGCTCTGGAGGCCAGAGGAGTCAACCGATTTTGATGAAACTTGACTGGTAGGTTCATACCAGGATCAAGTTGTATGCTTTTGAGTGCCGTTGCTATGGACGCCACCATTGCCTAGCAACAGGACTTTGAAATTTTTGAAAACATCCGAAAAAATTTTGATATATTTTTTTCCTTAAAATCAAAAATCGGCTTCCGCGCTTTTATGCGCACTATAATCAACCTGTTTGTCAAAAAATTTCAGCCCGATCCGTCAAAAACTGTATGACTAGCATGCAATTATATAGCGACCACCCATGTTGTCTTCCGGCTTGTCTTTGTTAATACCTACCAGTCCTGCCTAGTTTCATATAGCCCATTGTCCCCAATGCTTCTAGGCACCAATCTAACTCCAGTTCAAACCTATACTGTTTTTGCTGCCATGACCTTTCCAGGTAGATCATTCCACACATTAACTACTCTGAATGAAAGACCACTGCCTTACTCTCATCCTAACTCTACTCTTCACTCCAAGACTGTGGCCTCTGATCCCATTATTGTCCATTCTGCTGAAAATGTCTTCTGCATTTATTTTGTCTATCCACTTTATTATCTTGAACATCTCTCACAGATCCTCTCATAATCGCCTCCTTTCGACAGTCCAATGTCCTGTCTTCTTTAGCCATTCCTCATAGCTTAGTCTTGCTCACCCTGGAATAGATATAATTCCTATACAATGAACCCTCTCTAATGACAGCCATGAACTTCCTTAGATGTGGCGACCAAAACCGTACACTATATTTGATTGGAGGATTCAATAAATTCCTCTTTCTGTAGATTCATGTGCACAATCCACAAAACAAATCCCTTTATCCTAAATTTCTGCAGAAAATATTTAAGGTGAGGCCTCAAGAGGATTTTTAACTTGATTTAATTAATTGGCATAATTTCCCAATTCACTCGCTGCTTAGTTGCTTCAATCAAAATAAAGAGTGGTTTAAATTTCACCTCGACTTTGTTGATCACGAAAACTAACATCATGATTAATAGAATCAACACTCTCAACCCTTCTGAGCTAATGTGGCAAACGCAAACTCTTGGTCCATTTAAAATGATATCCTCAACTCATTCGGTGTTTGCATTTTTATTTGATGTGGTCACCTCTGTCGCACATTTAATAGAGTTCCCTTACAAGGAACATCATTGCAGGAGGAGGCCATTAGGCACATTAGAGCCTGCGCTCATCTTGCCAAATTATTGTTACTTGTCCATAATCTGTACATTCAAATGCTGAGCATCCAGCAAGGCAGCAGGATGTGACATTTTTAAAGTCTTTGGTAAATCTCGAGGGGGGGGGCGTCGAACCGCCGACCTCCCAGACTCAGTGCGGACACTCTAACCATTACACCACTGAGTCTAATAACGAGTTCTCTTACATTTTACAAGAAACTTTAACACAGGAGGAGGCCATTAGGCCCATCAAGCCTTTTGGCTATGGTTGTTTGTCCATACTCTGTCCTTTTAAAATGCTGATCATCCAACGAGCTGTTAGCATTTTTTTTTTAATCTTTGATATGACTCGGCCGGGGTTCGAACTGCCAACCTCCCAGTCTCAGAATGGATGAATCAGACCATTACACCACAGCACAGTTTCACATTTGTTTTCCAATCCTGTCTTTGGATTCTTCACCTTTACAGGAACTCCTTGGTATCCATCTGCTTGGATTGGACATCCAGTCAAACTTCAACTAGGAAAACTACATCTCGAGTATACCTAAAATAGCCTCTCAGCAGCTTTGATGCTTATTTCATGCTCGGAGATACCATCCTCTATCTACTATGCTTTTTCTCGACAAGGCCACTCTATGCCCTGTCAAGGAGTATTGTTGCCATATTTGGGCTCGTGTTCTGGCCTGTTCCCTATTTCTGCTTGACACAATCCAGTGATGTGCTGCCAATCATCCTTGGAACTGAACCTCTTTCAGTCCACTGCTCTGTTGTTTTTTTGAGCCTATTCTATAAATGTTTTCATTGAATATGCTCTGAGGGTTTGTTGCACCTGAGCATACTTTTAGTCACTCCACACGATTGGCAGTTTCTTCCCATCTATACATTGTATCTGCCATGAGGACTAAGACAATGAGGTACTCTTCTAATTTCTTTCCCTGTACTGAATCACTTTGGAATTCTTTACCTTCATCCTGCTTCCCCCTCAATCCAAACCTACCTCAGTTTAAGAGGAATGAAAATAGATTTATTCTTTCTATTTAATATCAATACTTTCCCTTGTGTAGCCCCCACCTTGAGTGGCCTTTGGTTTTGTGGCAGGTGAAATTCCATAAAAAAACATGGTTCATTCTACATACTTTCACATCCAAATAAATATGAATGCTCCATTATATTTATTTATGATTTGCTCCATTCACTTATGGTTGTCCTTGTCAGGCAATCATCTCTATAATGTGCAGATAACCATCTGTAAATTCCAAATAGTTTGATGTTTTGGTTAACCAGAAATGTCATAATTATTTGCTGTTCCACCCTATTTGTTAACTCAACTGCTGTCATCTCGATTTTCTGCATACGCATTAAAGTTGGCAAGATTATTGTGGTTTTGGTTCGATAACGATGAAAATAGATTCCTTCAAAAATATTTATCTCGACGAATTACTCTGCCTTTTACAACCCCAAAATAAGTAGTACAGTAAACCCTTAAATATAGTGGTGGTTACATTCCTGGAAAATGCTGTTATAGTTAAAACCGCAATATATAAAACCAAGGGCCAATGTGAAAAGGGGGGTTCAGTTCCTGGGCTTCGAGAAAGTAAGAGGAAGATCGATGCAGCTAAAAATTAACACATACAATTGAAACAAGTAAAAATGACATAAAATGTCATAGCCCCCATTGTTTTAGTAATTATGCAGCATGGCGTTAAAGGGCTAGCCCATATTTATGTACAACTGAAATTGCCGCCGGTCGACCAGTCGGCCATCTTTGATCAGATTGCAAAATAAAGTGAGGGGCATGTGTACGCTTCCATGTACTGTGCTTGTGCCAAATTTGAAAAGAATCGGACCATGCATGTCTGAGAAATGGTTGGTCAAGTCAGGTCAGGTATGAGAGCATGTGCCAGAACAGCGCGTCGCTGCGTCCACTTTCCGCCGGTACTCTAGGGGCCTCCGTCTGGCCATCCCCCAGGCAGATGCCTGGTCCATCCCAATTTCCTTGAGATGCCGATCAACCTGCTGCAACCACGAGGCAAGTGGTCGGCCCATTGGCCTCCTCCACTCACGAGACTCCCTCGCTGAGAGAATCTGGTGAGCAGGATCAGCATCAGGAAAATGAGTCCATACAGCCGCAGCTGACGCTCACGCACTAACAATGCAGGTAACAAATCTCATTTAAGTCTCTCTCAGCAACCGCTCATTTGACACAAAGTCTGACCAGCGATAGCCAAGGATTCTCCGAAGAGACCTGGTACCAAAGGAATTAAGTCTCCGTCTCAGATCCCTGGTCAGATCCCTCAGACCACCCTCCGCTCTAACTCCAGTCACCCGAGGGATGGGCTTGGATGAACGCAATGTGCAAATTCCCTGTAAGCAGGACGAGAATCACTTCACCACAGGTGATGCTCTACCCCCCTCACAGATTCCATGTCCACCCTTAGCGCACGTACAGTTTTATGCCTCAGCGCCCTGAACAACTCAGTTCTGCCATTCAGCCCGGCCCTGCGACTCTGAAGGCACTCCACAACTCTTCAGGATCTCTCAAAGCACCCAGACCCCCAAAATCTCCACTCAGCTTGTTCGCAAACTCCTCAGCTACCCTCCCATCCTTGAGCTTGCCAACATACAGCCTAGGCTGTGAGGGTACCATCCTCCTGGATTTAAGCTGCAACTTAAGAGTTGCTACAACAAGCCGGTGGTCAGTATTGAGGAACTGAGAACTCTGGTAGACCCTGCAGTTCTGAATCATCCTCCAGCGACCATCAACGAGCACATGGTCAATCTCCTTTGCCACACTGCCAGCGTTGGAATACCAAGTCCAGCGATGAGCTTGTGGGCACTGAAACCATGAACCGGCCACCCTAAGTCCATGACTTCTTGCAAACTCAGGAACTTAGTGCAATTCAGGTTCACAGTTCCAGACCCATGGGGACCAACACACGTCTCATAACCATCCCTATCAGTTCCAGTCGATGCATTGAAATCCCCCAAGACTAGAAGTGTATCTCGCCTGGGGTACTGATCAACCACAGACTCGAGTGTGGCATAGCATGCGTCCTTCATGGTGAGATCACTCGCTTCAGTCGGAGCATGTACGGAGACCAGGGAAATGACACCTAAGGAGTGACAAATCCTTCGTCTCATAATACGCTCGTTGACCGGTGTTCCCTCAATTATTATTGGAGTCAGCTTATTAGACACAGCTACAGCAACTCCTTTGGCATGGTAACCATCAGAGCGACCAGACCAATAGTAGGTGTAGCCACCCGCCATGATCTCACCACAATCTGGTCTCTGAACCTCAGAGAGTGCTGCAATACCGATGTCCAAACGCTTGAGCTCCGATAACAGAGACAGGTGATCATCCTCTCTTAGGGATCGGACATTCCAAGCACCCACCTGAAGGGACCACCTCAGGTTAATCCAAGGAGACTGCCGTCTGGTGGACGACACCTCAGCACCACTCCGACACACTCTCCCGCAATCTGACCTGAGAATGTTACCCAGTGGTTTCCCTCCTGTCATCAAAGATTGTGGGTCCCGAAGGCTTTGCCCCAACCATCATCCGGTGAGCTGCCCTGCGAAGGGAAGCTGCACAGGAAGTACTCCCACGGAGTTGGTTTTCAGATTTTTTTTTTTATGCTTAGAGAATGTTTTGTGGAATTCAGGGTTTTACGGTGGCCGGAGTGCAAAAGCTGCCACCAGCCTCCTTATAAGAAGTAACCCAGCTGCAGAAGGACGTCCGCAGGCACAGTTGGGCACTCAATATGGATGGCCGTTGGCTCACAAGGAGCTCCTCCGCCCTTTGACAGGTTTTGTTTTTAATCTTTCTGAGTGTCCATATCCAAACACCCTCCTCACCAGAAACCTGCTGGGGGAGCCGGTTTAGTCGCCGACAACCCGACCATGGAACAGGTTGGTACAGGTTTACATGATACCTGTAGCCAGTCACAGATCTGATCTGGCCTGACCTGACCTGACAATATGTGTATGCCTCCATGTACTGTGCTTGTGCCAAATTTGAACAGAATCGGACCATGCATGTCTGAGAAATGGTTGAGGACAGATTTAAGTAACAAAATGGCCAACATTTGGCGATCTTGCATCTGATCTCGAAAAAAAAACGACGTTCATATGTCAGCCATCATTCTTTATCTGGGTGCCAAGTATGAACAACATCGGTAAATGCATGTCCGAGAAATGGTTCAAGACGTGTTCCACATCGGCATTTTTTTTTTTACAATGAAAATGGCTACCAGTCAGCCTTATTGAATCTGATCTCGAAAAAAAGTGGCGTGCATATGTAATCCATCGTTCATTATCCGTGTGCCAAGTTTGAACAACATCTGTGAATGCTTGTCCGAGAAATGGTTTCGGACGTGTTTGACACTGGGTTTTTTTAAACTAAAATGGCTGCCACTCGGCCATCTTGGATCTGCTGTTGAAAAATAAATGACGTGCATATGTATACCATCATGTGTTGTCCTTGTGTCAAGTACGAATAAAATTGGTCCGTACATGTCCGATATATGATTGCGCATGCACACACGCACGCACATGAAAATCAAGACCAAATCCATAAGCCTCCGTTTCGGACAAAGTCCATCTGGGGCTAATAAACATGTAAAATAAATATAAAGTATGTTGGCATTGAAATAAACATGTAAATAAAATAAATGCAGTTTAAAATAAAGAAAAACACAAGACTTTTTGCCTTTTTAATTCATACCAAATCAGAGAGGTGATTTTTACATAACATTGAGTTGTCTGAGGGTAAAAATATTGCATACTCTGCAGTAAATATAAAACACAAGACCTAGCTCAGGATGATGATGCTGTTGGAGGGAGGAGGGGTGGATATGGGGGGATGTGGGAGAGAGGGGTTAGAAAGATATGGATGGAAAACTTGTGACTGCTGGTGGATCATCATCGGGCGAATTGGTTGAGGCACTGCTGGTGGTTGTCACGGTGGTGGTGCTATTGTTGTGGGCCGGGGTTTGGTGGCGAGGACGACCGCTAGATGGAGCAGTTAGACCATCTCCCACCGAACACCGGAATGGAAGGTCGTCACCCCAGATAACTCCGGAGTCGACGGGTCGCTTAAAGGACCGTGGACGCCAATATTTTGACCGCGTGGCGTAGGGTTAATTGTCTCGATCTCCAATATACCTAAATAACCACGCAGTCTAGCTACCGGGGAAACCACACCCTCGGCCGACTTTGTCCGAAAAGAGTCGCTGTTACTGACTCGGATCCAGCGTAACCGAGCGGAAGTTACCAAAGCCGCGCTGGACCAAATGAACGATTTACGACACCGACGGCCTCGCTAATTCTCAATACACACCATGCTGGGTCAATGGGAGAAAGCACAGAATACGAAGTGGTACATTTAACAGGGGTTTATTACAATAATCGGGAGGGAGACACAGAGCAGAGTTATCCAAATATGCAGGCAATTTACAATGAGCGAAAAGCACTTAACAATTCTACTTAACAGCTTGGTGCCACACACTCTCACACACACACACACCCAAAGAAATGGTGGCCCTTCAGCTCAGGAGGGAAGGCGAGCTGAGGGCATGAGCCTACTTTTGCACCTGTCCGCCTCGTGTGGTCTGGTCGAGACGAGCTGGTTTGGGGGGGGGGACGACTCGAGCCCACACCTCTGTCGCCGCACGAAGCACCAGGGACCAGGAACGACACAACGGATGCCAGCCAGCACGAGAACGCCAGCAGGCAAGACGAGGCTTCTTCTCCTTTCTCGATGGCTCATCACCTACTCTTATCCTTCCCCTCCCCCGCGGGTCGAGGGAACCGCTCTGAAGGACTCGCCTCCGGATTGGACGAGGGGTTGTCGGGCGACTAGTGGCCGCCCCTCATTGGTCGGGCCGAACACTCCATCTGGCTAAGGCGGAGCCAGCCCTAAGGTGATGAGCTTCCTGATCGGACAAGGGGTGGTCTGGTGGGAGGGGGCAACGACCACCCTCCCCCTTGCATGTCTGAGAACCCAGACGGAACAACCAGAGGAGCACCCTATTCTCCATCCACCCTTGTAGCAGGGAGGGGCGATCTCGGGTTGGCTGTCGGGCCGGCCGCCGTCGATTGGACGAGCTCATGGTGGGCGGAGGGAACCTCACCCCTGTACGTGACACGCTGCACGTGGGCGATGGATGGCGATGGTGCGAAAACGAAGGATGATTGAAGATGTAAAAAACCTGACTATAAAAGTAACTCGTAGCGCACATGTAATTAACCCATTAGACAGAAGGACAGGGCCCTGACTATAAACACATACTTATCGAAATAACTGAACTGCGGGGGCTGCTGTCTGTTTGTGTGCAAATGGCCTCCAGATTCGTAACACTATCACCCCTTGTAAAAAAACCTTGTGATGGTGGATTGCTTTGATTTAATTTGCAGGTCCCTGTCAGTCAATTAAGGGGGTTTTTCATCCTTTCAATATGAGGATCACGGGACTGGACTGACCCCTCTTCGCTTTGCGGAGCGCTGCCAGAAGTGTTAACGGTGTGCAAGAAATAACAAAAGGCTCGTGGTGCAAAATAATCATGCGAGCTGATGCAAATGATGACTCATCTCTGCTCAAACACCGTAATTGGTCGAAACGAAGTCCCACGTTACCTCAATCGGAACAAAGTAAGTTGCCTGCGATTAGTCAAAACCTGTGATATTTGAGGGTTTACTATATTTGAATCCATGGAAAACTTCTCATTTGTAATCCTTGTTGGTGTTATTTCTTTTAATTGGCGATACATTTTGCCTGAGAGACGTACTTATGGAAGAAAGAAATTGTGGGCAGAGGTTCCTTGAGAGCCACCAACATTAAATGATTGATGTAATTTTTCAAGATGGGGAAAGCCAAACAAACAGACAGAACATGGCCATGTGGCACGCTCATGTCGCAGGCTCACCACGTCATGTCAGACGGAAGGTGAGTGGCACGCAACAGTTTGTATCAGCAGGCACAGAGCAATCATCTTGAAGTGTCCATTAGATGGGTATATAACCTTTTCTGACCATGTTTTTTTGGCTGTAACGCAAAGCTTGTGCTGCCAAACTCACAGGTGCTGGTGATGAGCAAATGCTAAAAAATAATAGTAATTAAATCAGTGTAAGCTCAGACAGAGGGAAAACATTGGGAAAACCTTCCCTCTATGTGACTGAGCTGAAAAATTATATTGACTTGAATCCCTTGTAAAGAAAAACAACACGTGGCAGTAAAGAATCTCTGAGTGATCCTGGCTGTTGCTTGATGCTCTCATGCTCAATGCCATGCTCCATTTGTTTGTTCTATTGAATTTGACAGCCTTAAATATTTGCACCAAATGCATGCCACCAGCTGAAGAGTTCAGTTGTAGGATGAATCAGAAGAAATATGCTGTTACGCCCTCACCCCCAATCCCTTTGCCCAGTTTATTTCCTGAAGCAGCTTGATGCAATGTGGTAGTCCTGCATTCTCAAGATTCTACGTTTGTAACTTCCGACCATGGTATTTCCATTGCCATCAATCAAAATTCACTGCAGTTATTCCAACAGCTTGTAATGGGCCATTTCTGTTACTCATATGCTCAGTGGCCTCCTCTTCTTGCTATTGGTTTTCATATTAATTTCTTTCACAGGTACATTGCCATTTATTTTAATCTTGTGCTAATGCTTACCTTTGTTTCAGTTATGCCTCGAAGCATAAACTTATATAACTATATATTTGTGATGTTCCCACTTCAGACTTCTCAGGATATTACTGGCTGGACAAGCCAAGATTTACCCCAAAATTCCATCAGACAAGGATGTGACGTTTGTCATTCGGATGGACAAGCGTACCTTCTCTCCGTCTGTGGAAGGATTGCCGTGTGTAACAGCCACATACATAGGAAAGCACTTATTGAAGGTGTGTTTTTTGCCACTTGTTGAAGGTGTGTTTTTGCAACAATTAAACAATTATTTTCTGTGCTCTCAGGGGTCAAGAACTTGATTTAATGATGTTTGTAAACTTGGTGGGTTTCTACGTTTTTCCTCACTTTTCCTGTTGTGATAAAAAGGGAGACACAGCTTTAAAATCCTAAAATTTTAAATGACGATCAATATATATTGGGGAGGAGGAACAGTGTGATGTTGCAACTCATGATGTAGTTTCCTTATCCATATTGTGAAAACTCACTTTTGCAAAGTTTTTGAACCTTTGATGGATGCAGTCATCTCGTACCAAATATTCCATTCTGTAGCACCTTTCACTTTTAATTCAGTTTGACACGTTGTTTATTTTTATTTATTTATTCAAAGGACGTTTCTATATGGATGGCAACACTATATAGTGCAGCTTGGTGACAGGATGGAAGATTAGTTTGCGTAACGACCTGGAAGCTTCATATCACGAGTGTATTAAGTATAACACATGGCCTTGTACAGAAGTGATAATACATAAACTCACCAGAAGATAGAGATGGTATATAGTGGTGAATGTGGCTGTAGTATGAAAGAAACGGTATAGTTGGGGACATAGGTCATCACAGATGCCCCGTAAGTAATTTCATTGCATTGAATCGCCAGATCAAAGGAAGGATCAGGCACCAAAATGTCATTAGAATATATGAAATGGCTGTTTGGTTTTCTTACTTAACCCTCATACGGTGCAAGTATATATACAGCTGTTTAGTGTCGGCTGGGCCCAAACGGTTGGGAGAAGCTATTGGTGTGTGTGTGTGTGTGTGTGTGTGTGTGTGTGTGTGTGTGTGTGTGTGTGTGTGTGTGTGTGTGTGTGTGTGTGTGTGTGTGTGTGTGTGTGTGTGTGTGTGTGTGTGTGTGTGTGTGTGTGCGTGCGCGCGCATGTGCGCGCGCGCGCGTGCCTCTGTGCAGATCTGTTGTAAAATGTATACCCTGGTGAGGCTTTGCATTGTTAAATGTGCAGTCGTGTTATATTTGACTTAATTTTGTAACAGATGGAAATGCATTTGATCAAAAGAAGGACTTGTTTTCCTTGCTGGATGAGAGGGTATTGCATTTGGGTCCATTTTTACTTGTCAAAAATTTTTTTTTTGCCAAGTTAGTCTGTAGCGTTTGTTTGTCTGTCTGTTTGTCACATGATTTTTGGCCACAGTTTTCAAGCAATGATTCTGATTTTTTTTTGTGTGTGTAGGGGACCAGACAAGGACAGCAACGCTTAATTTAGGTGAAGATCCGAATCCGGATCTGGGAATTTTTTAAAGTGATTCTTCCCCATTGAGAGATGGGGCCAAAAACAACACACAGCAAATGTCTCAAAAGGTTATGGATTGATTCACACGAAACTTGGTAGACAGATTGGGAGTGCGATCGGAAGAATTGATTCAATTCTGGTGAAAATCTGCTTCGAGATCTGGATATGACAATTATTTAATTTTTATGTGATTCTTCACCACTGAGTGATGGGGCCAAAAACTATGTATCGCATGAGATGTCAAAAAGTTGTGGATGACTTATGACAAATTGAGGTGGATGAGTTGGTTAAGGTGACAAGAACAAGCCGATTCGATTATGGTTATCGTCTGGATTCAGATCCCGACCTATCAGTGTGATTCAAAATTTAAACTGTTCAGCCTGCTGGAGGTATGTGCTCCACAGAGTGCCATTTCTTTTCGCCAAGTGTCACTCCATGAGAGATTGTTTTTCTGTCTGTTTGTCGCACGATTTTTGGCCACAGTTTTCAAGCAATCGTTTTGAAATTTTTTTGTGTGTCAACTGGTTAAGATTGGTTTTTTGGGGTTTTTTGGTTAAGGTTCCAATC